>NC_057815.1:52352558-52666224 GCF_910594005.1 Cervus elaphus
TCTAGTTTCATTCCTTTACAGGTAGTTGACCAGTTTTCCCAGCACCACTTGTTAAAGAGATTTTCTTTTCTCCTTTGTATATTTTTGCCTCCTTTTTCAAACATAAGGTGTCCATAGGTGCATGGCTTTATCTCTGGGCTTTCTGTTTTGTTCCACTGATCTATATTTCCATCTTTGTGCCAGTACCATACTGTCTTGATGACTGGTAGCTTTGTAGTATAGTCTGAAGTCAGGCAGGTTGATTCCTCCAGTTCCATTCTTCTTTCTCAAGATTGCTTTGGCCATTTGAGGTTTTTTTGTGTTTCCATACAAATTGTGAAATTATATTTTCTAGTTTTGTGAAAAATACCATTGGTAGCTTGATGGGGATTGCATTGAATCTATAGATTGCTTTGGGTAGTACACTCATTTTCACTATATTGATTCTCCCAATCCATGAACATGGTATATTTCTCCATCTATTTGTGTCATCTTTGATTTCTTTCATCACTGTTTTATAGTTTTCTATATATGGATCTTTTGTTTCTTTAGGTAAATCTATTCTTATGTATTTTATTCTTTTTGTTGCAATGGTTAATGGGATTGTTTCCTTGATTTCTCTTTCTGTTTTCTCATTGTTAGTGTATAGGAATGCAAGGGATTTCTGTGTATTAATTTTATATCCTGAAACTTTACTATGTTCACTGATTATCTCTAGTAAATTTCTTGTTGTGTGTTTAGGGTTTTCTATGTAGAGAATCATGTCATCTGCAAACAGTGAGTTTTACTTCTTCTTTTCAAATCTGGATTCCTTTTATTTCTTTTTCTTCTTTGATTGCTGTGGCTAGGACTTCCAAAACTATGTTGAATAGTAGTGGTGAGAGTGGGCACCCTTTTCTTGTTCCTGATTTTAGAGGAAATGCTTTCAATTTTTCGCCTTTGAGGATAATGTTTCCTGTGGGTTTATTGTAGATGGTTTTTATTATGTTGAGGTATGTTCCTTCCATGCCCACTTTCTGGAGAGTTTTTACCATAAATGGGTGCTGAATTTTGTCAGAGGCTTTCTCTGCATCTATTGAGATAATCATATGGTTTTTATCTTTCAATTTGTTACTATGGTGTATCACATTGATTGATTTGCAAATATTGAAGAACCCTTGCATCCCTAGAATAAAGTCCACTGATCATGATGTATAATCTTTTCTTTTGTAAGAAAAATTTATTCTTTCTTTCACATTGACATATCTACTTATTTATTCAGTGGTTTCTTTATATCAGCATAAGTTCATGGGTATTTATTTTATTCTATGTATTATAAGAGAATAATCGTTATTTTGTTGTTATTTTGTTGATGAAATAATTGCAGCTTTGGTCAGACTTTTCTAGTTCTGAAAGTTATTTCAGGTTACCTGAGGGTTATTTCAGGTTACCTCCTGTGTCCTTTTATTGGAGAATTATATTTAGGAACCAATATCTGAGTCCTGAGTGTGCTTATTGCTGCTGAGTTGCCACCATTTCTCAGCCCACTCAGTGAACAGAACTAGCAAATGTGTGTGTTTATGTGTGTCTGTGAGGGTGTGTACACATAGACATTAATCCATGTAAACACACACATACATGTTTCTGTATCTGTGTGCATATGTCTTACAACAAACCTGAGTTCATACATCCCTAACTCTAATACAGCACTACAAGATTAATTCTAGCCTTTTCTCCTTAATTAATTTTTAACTTTATTCTCTGAGAGTTAGAAATCTGGCTCCTATTATCTATACCATTCAATTATTCTACCCTGTGTATGTTATAGTCACTCAGTGGTTTCCAGCTGTTTGTGACTCCATGGACTGTAGGCCACTCTGTCCGTGGAATTATCCAGGCAAGAATAGTGGAGTAGGTAGCCATTCCCTTCTGACCCAGGGATCGAACCCAGGTCTCCTTCATTGCAGGCGAATTTTTTTTTACTGTCTGAGCCACCAAAGAAGATCTTATTCTACCCTTCTATGTATATAAAGTAATTTCAGAAATGTTAACTCATATTAACTAGTTCTTTTTGTCTTTAGCCTTGAAGTATCCTGTCAAAATATGTTTTTCCAAAGTCACTTAAGTCAGCTCCTGTTTTTTCCACTTCCTTCTGTCAAGTTATAGTGTACATTTGTAATATTAGGTTCATTCATCATTGTCTGCATTCCATCCTGAGATTTCTGCACATCCTGGTTGATATTTTTTAAATTTGCATATAGAAATTCGCTACTTGTGATGTGTAATTCTATGGGTTGTGACAAAGGCATAAGTCATCTGTCTATAAATACAGTATCATATAGAATATTTCCATCACCCTATAAGTTCCCTTGTGCAGCTGACTTGTAGTCCGAATTGTTTTAAAATACTAGTTTCCCCTATTAATTGATTTATTCACTTTAACTACATAGTTGTTTGTAGAGCCTAGGAGACATTTTGCTGGCTTCTTACATATGCTGAGTTGATAAGTTTAGGATTCAAAGAGCAGTATTCCTTTTCATTTCTAAAACTGTGGAAGGCTCCACATTGCTTCTTACTCCACCACCATGTATTGACATTAAGTCATTTATAGCTCATCTATAAAATTATGATGACTCCAGAATTGCTTCTAAAAGACTCATTTTGGGCTGAACTATGGGACTGTTCCATTTCCTTCTCTATGTAATATCATATCAGAGTAAGATTTATATTTAATCTGTTATTTGCAGTTGATGAGGACTTTGTATAATGAGTAACTGCCAGGGCAGTTGGTAAGGGTGCTGCTTGTTCAAAAGTTAGAACCTAGTCTTCAACTGTCAAAAGTGGTCCACTCAACTTTGATGTCTGTTTATGATGACTCCTTGACCTTTCTTGGCCATCTCATACTCTTTCAGTCTTCTGAGCATGTAGTGAAAATTGTGGACCCATCACCCAGAAAGATGCAAAAACATACATCAACTCAAAATGCTGTATATAATTAGAATGTTTCATGAACCTCCTCCCCACACCTGAAGATGGGAGACCCTCTAGAGATCCATGGATTCCTGATTAAGAATCTTTAGGTCCATGGATTCCAGATTAAAAAACTTTATCTAGGACTTCCCTGGTGGTCTAGTGGTTAGGAATCCCTATGCCAATGCAGGGCACACATGTTTGATCCGTAGTACAGAAAGGTTCCACATACTGAAGGACAACTAGGCCCATACACACAATGACTAAGCCCAGGCGCCACAACTACTGAATCTTACATGCTCTAGGGCCTGTGCTCTGAAACAAGAGAAGCCACCACAGTAAGAAGGCCACACACTGCAATGAAGAGAAGCCCTTGATCACCACAACTAGAGACAGACTGTGTGCAACAACAAAGACCCCGTGCAGCCATAAATAAATAATCTTTATCTAAACACTAGTAAGTGAAGTTGATGAACACAACAAAGGAACTGTTGTTAATTAAACAGTGTATTCTACTATAGAGTTAAATGTACATGTGTACATTGTGATGGTTAATTTTCTGTGCCACTTGGTTAGATTATGTGCCTAGTCGCTTGGTCAAAGAACAGACTAGGTGTGTTCTGTAAGGGTTTTGTTTTGTTTTTTAACATGTGATTAACATTTAATTTAGTATAGTTTGAATAAAGCAGAGTACCTGCATAATGTGACTGGGCCTCATTCAATCAGTTCAAGGCCTTCAGAGTAACGACTGAGGTTTCTGAAGAGGAAATTCTCACATCTGCAACATTGAAGCCCTACCTAAGTTTGTAGCCTGCTGACCTCCAGAATTCTCACTCCTGCAACATCATCCTGAATTCCCAGACTGCCAGGCAGCCCTACAGATTTCAGACTTGCCGGACCTCCCAATTGTGTGGGATGATTTCTTAAGACACACATACAGAGACATCTCACATATATAAAATCTCTAATTGGTTCTGTTCCTCTAAAGATTCTTGACTAGTAGTACATATATCAAACTGTAACAAATACACAGTGAATTCCCAAAGAAATGTTCAATTTCCTTCTTACTATGAAAAATGATGAAACCAATTAGTGTTTAACTAGGTATCGCCTCTGTTTTGATCCAATTTTGATTTCTCTTGTCTTTGCCTTGTCCAAGTCCTGTAGATGATTTTTGTTTTGTCTCGGGCTGTTCTTTTTCTACGTAAGACTGTACTTGGATACTCTAATGCTGCTGTAGCAAATTATTCCAAACTTGTTGTGGCTGTGCATGATGGTTCAGTCATGTCCAACTCTTTGAAACCCTATAGACAATAGTCCACCAGGTTCCTCTCTCTATGAAATTTACCAAGCAAGAATAATGGAGTGGATTGCCATTTCCTACTCAAGGGTCTTCTGGGTCCAGAGTCGAACCTGTGTCTCTTGTGTCTCCTGCATTTGCAGGCAGATTCTTTACCATTGCACCACCTGGGAAGCCCAAACTTAGTAGTTTAAAAACCTTAAATTTATTATCTTACAGTTCTGGAAATCAAGTCTAAAATGCCTGTCAGCAGGGCTATTTCCTTCTGGAGGTTCCAGAGGAGAATCTATTTTCTTGCCTTTTCTAGTTTGGGGAGGCTGTCTGCATTCCTTGGTGATGGCATCACTTCAACTCTGCTTCCATTGTCATATTTCTTATTCTGACTCTGACTCTCCTGCCTTCCTTTTCTAAGAACTTTTGTGATTACATTGAGTCTAACAGGATAATCAAAAAATAATTTCCCTATTTCTTAAGAACTTATTCATATTTTAAAAACAAATTTTGCATGTATGATAACATTTACAGATTCCAGGAGTCAAGACATGAGTATCTTTAAGGATTTATTATTCGGTCTACTACAGATATCATTTTTCTCTAATTTATTCTCTATTTTACTTTTACTTTTATTCATAAAATAATTTACAAAGTTCACATTAAGGACTGTTTTGATTAGTTTATTTTCATAGGTGTATTCTCATACTCTACAGAAGTATTTTTTTCACTTGTTAAACCCCAATTGCTTTTTTCTTTTTCTGACTTTGATGTTGAAGCATTACTCTCTGTATATCTAGGACCCATACATTCTCTTGGAGTTCTGTTTTGTCATTTGTATGGCAATGGAAGGATAATTTAACAATCCTCTTGTTGAGAAAAATAAATTATTCTTTAGTGTTCTAGCTGAAAATGGGTTTCTTCCCACTAGTCAGTGGTGTATAGGTTGGTAGTGTATATGCTCAACTGCTGTTCTTCCCTTTATCCTTGCCAATATTGGTTTGGGTTTGAAGTTGTATCAACCAAAAATGTTCACAAATATTGTCAAATGTCCCTTGAAGGGCAAAATCAGCCTCAGTAGAGAGTCATTGTCTTAGATGAGTCATGACAATCCAGTTCTCCTTTTTCAGTGACTTATTTAGAGAAGAGCATATGTTCTGGCAATATGAAAGGAGAAGTCTATTTAGAGTTTGGGGTGGAAGGAAGAGAGGTTCTGAGGAAAACTTTCCTTTCTGAAAAAAACAAAGCACAATAAAAATTAGCTCCCTCTTAGTTCCTTCCCTATCCTTGCTTGCTGGGATGCTGGTGTGTATAAACTTGAATCTTGGAGCTGTGGCAACCATCTTGTGATTTTGAGGTATGGCAGAACAAAAGATAGGAATAGCTTAGGTCCTCAATGACATAGTTAAGCTGCAGAAATAGCCTTGAAAGATCTAGATACTAGTAACATAATAGATGTATGTTCAGTTCAGTCGCTTAGTCATGTCCGATTCTGTGACCCCATGGATTGCATCATGCCAGGCCTCCCTGTCAATGACCAACTCCCAACGTCTACTCAAACTCATGTCCATTGAGTCGGTGATGCCATCCAACCATATCATCCTCTGTTGTCCCCTTCTCCTTCCACCTTCAATCTTTCCCAGCATCAGAGTCTTTTCCGATGAGTCAGTTCTTCACATCAGGTGGCCAAAGTATTGGAGTTTCAGCTTCAGCGTCAGTCCTTCCAATGAATATTCAAGTAGAAGTGTGTGAGAGGTGTTAAAAAAGAAACATCTGTAACTGTTTCAATACTTTGCAGAATAAACATGTTCATAAGTATACCTAAGGAACTTTTAATAGTCTCAATTAAACAAAGCAAGAACTCAAAAATCAGATAAGATGCAACAAGAGATGGAGGGAAATTGCAGAGTTATGAAAACAATTCAAGGGTCAAAATAACACTAACTGTCTCTAATAAATTAACATAAAATAGGAAGAAATAAAATGCACACAACTGAAAAAGGATTTCTAAAACAAAAAAGCCTAATTAATCACTTATAAGAGAAAAAACAAAAATGAAAACAATTAGAATTTAGTCATTACAGGAAACAAACTTTATTCAACATGAGACTAATTATTATCTGCATAAGAGTGAGCTTGAAAAAATTGCAGCAAAGAGGATTTCCCTGGTCATACAGTGGTTAAGACTGCTCTTTCAATGGAAGGGGTACAGGTTCAATCCCTGGTCGGGGAACTAAGATCCCACATGACGTTCAGTGAAACCAAAAGAAAAAAAGGCAGACAGTGAATATATGTATATGTATAACTGATTCACTTTGTTGCACAGCTGAGAGTAACACAACATTGTAAATCAACTATACTTCAACAAAAATTTAAAAAATGAAAAGACTGAAATAGAGGTAACAAAAAATGCAGCAGAAAAAAAAATTAAAAGAAACTGAATCTGTAAAATAAACAGCTGATTTTTATCATTCTAGAGTGATTTACTTGAGATGAAATATATCAAATTAAATTGAACTTCAAGATTAAAGAATGTTCTTCAAGCATCCACACAGAAAAAAACAGGGGCAGGGAATTTGGATTATCCTTTGACTCTTCCACAGCAACATTCATGCCTGAAATATAATACAATAATCTCTAGAAAATTAAAATGTGAGACAAGAGTACAACACATATAAGGAAGCATATTAACATCCTTAAGAAGAGAGAAACTCAGGAATCACATTACCCAGGAGTACTAACACAAAACTACTTTAAGAAATCCATATATCCAGGGTGTGGAGAAAAGGGAACCCTCTTACACTGTTGGTGGGAATGCAAACTAGTACAGCTGCTATGGAGAACAGTGTGGAGATTTCTTAAAAAACTGGAAATAGAACTGCCATATAACCCAGCAATACCACTTCTGGGCATACACACCAAGGAAACCAGATCTGAAAGAGTCACGTGCACCCCAATGTTCATCGCAGCACTGTTTATAATAGACAGGACATGGAAGCAACCTAGAGGTCCATCAGCAGATGAATGGATTAGAAAGCTGTGGTATAGATACACAATGGAGTATTATTCAGCTATTAAAAAGAATACATTTGAATCATTTCTAATGAGGTGGATGAAACCAGAGCCTATTATACAGAGTGAAGTAAGCCAGAAAGAAAAACACCAGTACAGTATACTAATGCATATATATGGAATTTAGAAAGATGGTAACGATAACCCTGTATGTGAGACAGCAAAAGAGACACAGATGTATTGAATAGTCTTTTGCACTCTGTGGGAGAGGGCGAGGGGGGGATGATATGGGAGAATGGCATTGAAATATGTAAATTATCATATGTGAAACGAATCGCCAGTCCAGATTCGATGCATGATACAGGGTGCTCAGGGCTGGTGCACTGGGATGACCCAGAGGGATGGGATGGGGAGGGAGGTGGGAGGGGGGTTCAGGATGGGGAACATGTGTACACCCATGGCAGATTCAAGTCAATGTATGGCAAAACCAACACAATGTTTTAAAGTAAAACAAATAAAGAAATTAATTTAAAAAATATGGAATTAAATAACTGTGATGGGGGGATCAGGATGGGGAACACATGTAAATCCATGGCTGATTCATGTCAATGTATGGCAAAAACCACTACAATATTGTAAAGTAATTAGCCTCCAATTAATAAAAATAAATGAAAAAAAATTAATTAATTAATTTAAAAATCTGAAAAATAAATAAATAAAAATAAGTTTGTGATATAGCTTAAGTAAATTATCTTTAGGAATTTTAGGAGGGAGTAAACTTAATCCGGGACAAAACTTGTTGGCTTGATTTTTGTCTTTTAAATATTTAGTACCTTGTTCATAATAGTCTTTGCATATCATATTTCATATTCTTATAAACTAGAAGAATAGAATTATTCAGCAGGAAACAGTCTTTAATTTTCTTGGTCTTAAGTTGCATTACTAGTATGGTCTTTCCAAACTTCAAAAAAAAATGGAACAGGAGGGAAAACTTACTGCCTAATTCTGTGAGGCCACTGTGATCCTAATACCAAAAGCAGATAAAGAGAGGATTTCCTGGTGGTCCAGTGTTTAACACCTTGCACTCTCACTGCTGAGGGAGCAGGTTAAATTCCTGGTCAGGGAACTAAGCTCCTGCAAGCCACACAGCTCAGCCAAAAAAAGCCAGACAAAGGCCTCACAAAGGAAAAGACAGAACAAAACTACAGATGGACATCCTTTGTGAATATAGTCACAAAAATCCTCAGCAAAATAATAGCTGTGTATTTGTGCATTTATAAACCATATTTAGCAACATATAAAAAAGGATATACACCATGGCCAAATGGCACTTACCCCAAGAATGAAAGGTTGGTGTGACATACAAAAATCAAGCAAATAATATGCCACATTAATAAAGTTTAAAAAATCACATGATCATCTCAATATTGCTGATAAAAACATTTAACAAACTAAGAATAGAAGGCAACTTCCTCAATCTGATAAAGGGTATATGTGAAAACACTACTGCTAGCATCATACTTGATGGCAAAACTTTCAGAGCTTTCCTCTAAGATCAGGAACAAGACAAGGTTGTTTGCTCTTGCCATTCTATTCAGTGTTGTGCTGGAGAGTCTAGTCAGTGCAATTAGACAAAAGAAAAGAAGACGAAAGAAAAGAAGAAAAGTCATCCAGATTGGAAAGCAAGAAGTAAAACTACTTCTATTTGTAGTTGACATAATCTTGTACATAGGAAATCCCAAGACTCCATTAAAACCATTATAAAACTAATAAATAAATTGTCACTGAAATTACAAAATAGCAGATCAATATACAAATATCAGTTGTATCTAGGTACACCAGCAAACAACCATCAGCAAATAAGATTGAGAAAACAATACCATTTTAATAGCATCAAACAAATAAAATATTAAAAAATAATCTTTTAATTATTAAAAATTTTTGAAAAAATTAAAGAAGACCTAAATAAATGTAAAGACATGGTCACAGGTTAGAAAACTTCACATTGTTAAGATGGCAGTGTACCCCAAACTGATCTGCAGATCCAGTGCCATCCCTTTCAAAATATCAGCAGCTTTTCTTTTGATCCTAAAATTCATATGGAATACCAAGGGATTCAGAGTAGCAAAAATAATCTTTAAAAATATCAAAGTTGGAGGACACACAATTCTTGATTTCAAAAATTACTACAAAGCTACAGTAATCAAGACAGTGTGGTACTGGCATGAAGATGGCAATATAGATTAATGAAATCAAGTTGGCAGTACAGAAATAAACCCTTATATTAATAGTCATTTGATTTCAAAAAGAATACTGAAGCAACTCAATAGGGAAAATAATAATCTTTGCAACAAATGTCACGAGGACAAGATATCTATATGTAAAAGAGGGAATTTGTTCCCCTCACTTCACACCATGTAAAAATATTAACTGAAAATGAATCAGAAAACTAAATGTAAAAGCTTAAACTGTAGAACTCTTAGAAGAAAACATGAGTATAAGGTTTTGTTACCTTGCATTAGCAAGTGATTTCTAAGACATGCCACCAGATAAATAATAGATAGATCAGATTTCATCAAAATTAAAAACTGTTGTTCTTCAATGTCAAGAAAGTGAAATAATTAACCACAGAATGGGAGAAAATATTGCAAATTATATATCAGATAGGGTTTCCCTGGTGGCTCAGATGGTAAAGCTTGTGCCAGCAGTGCAGGAGACCCAGGTTCAATCCCTGGGTTGGGAAGATCCTATGGAGAAGGAAATGGCAACCCACTCTAGTATTCTTGCCTGGAAAATCCCATGGACAGAGGAGCCTGTCAGGCTTCAGTGCATGGGGTCACAAAGAGTCGGATACGACTGAGCGACTAACACACACACATATATCATTTAAGAGACTAATATCCAGGATACATAAAGGAAGGTCTCTTTCAACTAAACAGTAAAAAGACAATCCAGTTACATGTGGGAAAAGGATTTGAATAGACATTTCTCCAGAGAAATTATACAAATAGCCAATAAGCCCTTGGGAAGATGTTCAACATCATCAACCATTAAGGAAATGGAAATGGAAACCACAATGAGATACCACTTCACACCCACTAGAACAGTTAAAATAAAAATGAGGAACTGGGACTTCTCTGGCAGTCCAGAGGTTAAGACTCCATGCTTCCACTGCAGGAGGCACAAGTTTGATCTCTAGTTGGGAAACTAAGATCCTCACGTGCTGAGTGATGTGGCCAAAAGAAAAAAAATGAGGGACAAATAGTGTTGAGGATCTGGAATAAAATCTTATACTTTGCAAATGGTGTTTGTCAATTTCTCAAAAGGTTATACATAGAATTACCACATGAGCCAGTAACTACACTCCTGGGTATATACTCAATAGAATTGAAAACTCATGTGGACACAAAAAACTGTACATAATGTTCATAACTGCTTTATTTACAATAGCTGTAAAGTGGAGACAACCTAAATATCTATCGATTGTGAATGGATAAACAAATTATGATGTATCCATACAACAGAATATTGTTTAGCCATAGAAAGAAATAAAGTACTAAGTCATGTTACAACATGAATGAGCCTTGGGACTTTATGCTAAATGAAAGAAACCAGACATACAATGTCATGTATTACATGATCCCATTTATATGAAATGTCTAGAATAGGCAAATTCATAGAGACAGAAAATAGACTAGTAGTTGTTAGGGGTTGAGGGGAAGGAAAAACATGGAGTAACTAATAAAAACATTCTGGTATGTTACAGTAGTGATAGTTGCAGAAGTTTGTGAATATACAGCAACCACTGAGTTTGATTCCTTAAAAGGGTGAATTTTATGGCATGTGAATTATATAGCTCATTTTAAAAAAGAAAAGAATGAGGGAGTGTAAGGGCCCATGTACTGCTGTTCTTTGGGCTGATCTCTGAGCCAAACCAAGTGAATATTAACTGAGAAAGGAAATACTATAGTATTATAACCCCTTCCCACATGGAACATGTCCAAAGAGAAAATTGACAAAGTCAAGAGACTCCAGCAGAGCCAAACATTCTCTGAAGAAGCAAGTTGATATCTTTTTCTTTATTTTATGAGAGGTTTCATTAATTTCTATAGGAGATAGACCAAAAACAAAAACAGCAGAAAAGCCAAAAGATCACACTTTTCTTTGCAATCTGCCTCAACTCCTTCTGTTGCCAAGTACTGAGAATCATTCAAGTGATGGTTATGGGACAGCCGATGGTAATGGTATTCACAGGAATCAAAAGATGGGAATCCAGTCATGTGGGAAAGCCTCTGGCAACACAGGAAAGGACAGGAAGCCATGTTGTTGGACAGTGGACAGTTTTTGGTTTGGTTCCCAATATTCACCTTTTCCTCCTTAGCACCCCAATTTCCTTTTCCCCTATTATCTCTTCCACTTCAATTAAAAATTTGGAGCTATCATTTGATACTTGGTTTCTAACTCAAGCTAGGAGGGCAGGCCCCTGACTCAAGCTAGGGCATTGTATATTCCCTCCCTGGAATTTCAATCGCTAGCACAGGGACAAAGAGATTGAAACTATTAATGATCATATTTCCCTTCTGTCTGTATAGCAACATCTTGACCAGACCATTCCTGCCACCAAAATAGCTGCTGTCTCTAGGGCTCTCTTGCTTCCCACCAGTTCTCAAGCCTGACTCTCCTATCTCCAGTCAGTTTGATTATATCCCTAATGCCTTCTGAATAAACTCCCTTCTGCTCAAGTTAGAGCTGTTTTCGGTAGTTTGCCACAGAAAAACTCACTCATGAATAACTGGAACCATGATAGGGCTAGGTCCCATGGGACTGGGTGACCATGCATAATCCAAACCGGTTCCTGGGAAACTTCCCTGGTGGCACAGTGGATAAGAATCTGCCTGCCAAGGCAGGGAACACAGATTCAATCCCTGGTCCAAGAAGATTCCACATACGGAGGAGCAGATAAGCCCGTGCATCACAACTACTGAGCTCAAGCTCTAGAGCCCTGGAGCCGCAACTACTAAGCCCACGTGCTACAAATACTGAAGCCCAAGCGCCTAGAGCCTGTGCTCCACCAAGAGAAGCTACCACAATGAAAAGCCTGCCCACTCCAATGAAGAATAGCCCCCACTTGCCACAACTAGAAAAAGCCCGCACAAAGCAACAAAGACACAGCACAGCCATAAATAACAACAATTTAAAAAAAACAAAAAACAGCTCTTGGGTCCTCAGCAGTAGAAAGTCAAATACTATCTCTCTAGTGCAACAGGATCAACTACTGTTTGTCTGCTTCTCTCTACATCTGTTTCTCTCTTTCACCTTTTATCTTTTCTCCAGCTCACAGTTCCTGTACACTCAAGCTTTCAGTTATTCTCTTCAACACACTCATGGTTCTTGCAAGGGAAGAACCTTTCCTCTACCCTTTTAGGTTCTGTGGCCAGGCCTGAGCATTAAACAGACATAGATAGAGTAACAGGAAAAATGTATACAGATTTTGTTTAATATTGTTATGTGCACTTGGAACCTTTAAATGAGAATTGAAGACCCGAAGAAGTAGTTAGGACCAAGAGCCTATATACCTTTAAAAAAAAAATTGTGGAGAAATGACAAGACAAAGGAAAAGAGTTTAACCTTGTAGGAGTGGTAAATTGTAGAAGTGACTAGGAAATATCAGGGGAAAGTAATGGAAGATAAGGGCTTCCCCGGTGGCTCAGTGGTAAAGAATCTGCCTGCAACACAGGAGACTGGAGTTCAGTCCGTGTTGGGAAGATCCCCTGGAGAAGGGAATGGCAATCCACTCCAGTATTCCTGCCAGGAGAATCCCATGCACAGAGGAGACTGAAGGGCTAGAGTTCATGGGTTTGCAAAGAGTCGGACATGACTGAGCAACAAACACTTTCACTTTCAGGGTGATTGAAGGTTGGAAGCACACATTCTCTTCACCCCCCATTCTTGGGGATAAATCTTCCCTTACCTTAGGCTCTTACCATAAGGATCCTCTGAAAATAAAGAGCAGTCCATTTTCCAACATATGAACAGCTCAGTCTTTTGCATTACCACATGTAGGTTTACAACCAATCAAGCTCATTTTAGATAACTGTGACTTGTCTTCAGCTCTGATTTCCTACTTCTACTTACTTGGACAAAGTCACATACCTTCAGTGATTTTTAGGTGTAGGCTATTCTATTTCCAGACTAAAGAAAAATGTTTTTAATATCATTTTCAGGAGGTAGTTCTGCTTTTAAAAAATATCAATTTACCTTTCTAAATAGGACACTCAGGTTTTCAACATAAGCCCTCTATATTTGTGTATTTTTACTGAATTCCCCAAGGAAAGTTTATAGATACTTGACTCATATTCGTGCATGCATGCTAAGTCACTTCCGTCGTGTCCGACTCTTTGCGACACTATGGACTCTAGCCCACCAGACTCCTCTGTCTTTGGGGATTCTCCAGGCAAGAATACTGGAATGGGTTGCTGTGCCCTCCTCCAGGGGATCTTCCCGACCCTGGGATCAAACCCACATCTCTTATGTCTCCTACATTGGCAGGTGTGGGGAAGCCCCTGACTCATATTCATATAACTAAAAAAGTCATTCAAAAATAATACTTTCCAGAGTATGGATAGGGTCTGCTCTTAAAAGTAATCTGTTTTTCCAGATTACTCTGAGGCAGAAGGTACTTGTAGCATATAAATGAAAATGTTATTGCATATACATTTTTGGCAGTCTTTAGTAAGCAAAGTTTCAGCCTTTAGTAAGCAAACTCCTTCCTCAGTTAAGGCAAAGCATTTCATGTCATTCCACTATATAGAATGTGAGCCAGCCTATGTATAGGTGGTCCTTCTGTCAGGTACTTACCTGTCCTCAATCAGCTGTGGCCATGTGGTATAGGATGAGGTGGTCACATAATATACAACAGTTACTTGGTCAACATGGGCTATAAATGGGACTGAGAACACAGCAAATGGGCTCTCTCAGGTATTCAGTATAATTCCAAGTAAGTCACAACCACAATGAGGAGCTTGGTGCAGACACAGAGAACAATACAGTGTTCTAAGAGTTGTCATACAGCCTCTCCCTGTCCTCTGTAAACAATGGTGAAGAAAATAACCCAAGTTCCTTGTTGAAGTTTCTGCTTCTGCACAATGAGTAGCATTGTGCATTTATCACAGGAAGAGCAAGTGTCCAAAGTTCAGTTCAGTTCAGTTCAGTTGCTCAGTCGTGTCCAACTCTTTGCGACTCCATGGACTGCAGTATGCCAGGGCTCCCTGTCCACAACCAACTGCTGGAGTTTATCCAAACTCATGTCCATTGAGTCAGTGATGCCACCTAACCATCTCATCCTCTGTTGTCCCCTTCTCCTGCCTTCAATCTTTCCCAGCATCAGCGTCTTTTCCAATGAGTCAGCTCTTCACATCAGGTGGCCAAAGTATTGGAGTTTTAGCTTCAACATCAGTTCTTCCAATGAACACCGAGGACTGATCTCATTTAGGATGGACTGGTTCGATTTCCTTGCAGTCCAAGGGACTCTCAAGAGTCTTCTCCAACACCACAGTTCAAAAGCATCAATCTTTCTGTGCTCAGCTTTCTTTATAGTCCAACTCTCACATCCATACATGACCACTGGAAAAACCAGAGCCTTGACTAGACAGACCTTTGTTGACAAAGTAATCTCTCTTCTTTTTAATATGTTGTCTAGGTTGGTCGTAACTTTCCTTCCAAGGAGTAAGCGTCTTTTAATTTCATGGCTGCAGTCACCATCTGCAGTGATTTTGGAGCCCCCCAGAATAAAGTCTGACACTGTTTCCCCATCTATTTCCCATGAAGTGATGGGACCAGATGCCATGATCTTAGTTTTCTGAATGTTGAGCTTTAAGCCAACTTTTTCACTCTCCTCTTTCACTTTCATCAAGAGGCTCTTTAGTTCTTCTTCACTCTCTGCCATAAGGGTGGTGTCACCTGCGTATCTGAGGTTATTGATATTTCTCCCGGCAATCTTGATTCCAGCTTGTGCTTCCTCCAGCCCAGTGTTTCTCATGATGTACTCTGCATATAAGTTAAATAAGCAGGGTGAGAATATATAGCCTTGATGTACTCCTTTTCCTATTTGGAACCAGTCTACTGTTCCATGTTTAGTTCTAACTGTTGCTTCCTGACCTGCATATAGGTTTCTCAAGAGGCAGGTCAGGTGGTCTGGTATTCCCATCTCTTTCAGAATTTTCCACAGTTTATTGTGATCCATACAGTCAAAGTCTTTGGCATAGTCAAAAAAGCAGAAATAGATGTTTTTCTGGAACTCTGTTGCTTTTTCAATGATACAGTGAATGTTGGCAATTTGATCTCTGGTTCCTCTGCCTTTTCATGAACTCCTTATTGCCAAATTCAGACTTAAATTGAAGAAAGTGGAGAAAACCACTAGACCACTCCGGTATGACCTAAATAAAATCCCTTATGACTATACAGTGGAAGTGAGAAATAGATTTAAGGGCTGAGATCTGACAGACAGAGTGCCTGATGAACTATGGACGGAGGTTCATGACATTGTAAAGGAGACAGGGATCAAGACCATCCCCAAGAAAAAGAAATGCAAAAAAGCGAAATGGCTATCTGAGGAGGCCTTACAAATAGCTGTGAAAAGAAGGGAAGCCAAAAGCAAAGGAGAAAAGGAAAGATATACCCATTTGAATGCAGAGTTCCAAAGAATAGCAAGGAGAGATAAGAAAGCCTTCCTCAGTGATCAGTGCAAAGAAATAGAGGATAACAACAGAATGGGAAAGACTAGAGACCTCTTCAAGAAAATCGGAGATACCAAGGGAACATTTCATGCAAAGATGGGCTCAATAAAGGACAGAAATGGTATGGACCCAACAGGAGCAGAAGACATAGAGAAGAGGTGGCAAGAATACACAGAAGAACTGTATAAAAAAGATCTTCACGACCCATATAATCATGATGGTGTGATCACTCACCTCAAGCTAGACATCCTGGAATGTGAAGTCAAGTGGGCCTTAGGAAGTATCACTACAAACAAAGTTAGTGGAGGTGATGGAATTCCAGTTGAGCTATTTCAAATCCTGAAAGATGATGTTGTGAAAGTGCTGCACTCAACATGCCAGCAAATTTGGAAAACTCAGCAGTGGCCACAGGACTGGAAAAGGTCAGTTTTCATTCCAATCCCAAAGAAAGGCAATGTCAAAGAACGCTCAAACTACCGCACAATTGTACTCATCTCACATACTAGTAAAGTAATGCTCAAAATTCTCCAAACCAGGCTTCAGCAATACGTGAACCATCAACTTCCAGATGTTCAAGCTGGTTTTAGAAAAGTGTCCAAAGACCAGAACAGAAAAAAGTTGACTAGAGTGAGGGGACTTTAGAGGTGTTTGATCATTTGTAGAGGTGATGTGACTAGTTTTTGAGCACTAAAATACAACCCTTTATTTGGTCTTTGAGTTTCCTTTATGCAGTCCAAGAAGAAACAAGCAAGTGGGACAAATTGTTAAGAAGACAATCCCTGGTTTAGAACCAATTTCAACAGGACATTATTTTGCATTTTATTTTGTTTTGTCTTTAAGCTTAAACAGAGGACAGATAAATAGACAAGAGTCAGGAACTGGAAAAGATTTTATAGTTCCTTTTCTATTATTTCCATCTTCAGGATGATTTTTGGTTTTGTGAGGTTTTTGTTTATTTTGTTTTTTTTTTAATTTTTTGTCTATTTATTACATGTCTGAAGTACCATTCTTTGAAATAGCACCTTCCTTGTCTAACTCCAACTCCACTTTTGGAAAAAAAAAAAAGTTCTCACTTTTTAAAAGAGCTTTAGAAATTTGTTAATTTTACCTTGGGGGCAAGGAGGTAGGGAGCTTATGCCTTATGTTGCTATAGATGAGACTTTTGAAAACTATTGTTTTACTAAATCTTGGAGTCTCCTCTCTGAGTCACTAAATCATTTTACTTCTTAGTTTAGAACCTGCTAAGCTTGATTTGTTATTGTTGTTCAGCTGCCAAGTCATGTTCAATTCTTTGCAACCCCATGGACTGCAGCAGCCCAGGCTTCCCTGCCCCTCACCATCTCCTGGAGTTTGCTCAAGTTCATGCCCACTGAATCAGTGATACCATCCTACCATCCTGTCCCCTGTTGCCCTCTTCTCATTCTGCCTTCAATCTTTTCCAGCATCAGGGTCTTTTCCAAAGAGCTGGCTCTTCACATCAGGTGGCCAAAGTATTGGAGCTTCAACTTCAGCTTCAGTCCTTCCACTGAACATTCAGGGTTTATTTCCTTTAAGATTAACTTATTTGATCTCCTCATTGTATAAAGGACTCTCAAGAGTTTTCTCCAAGACCATAGTTCATAGTTCAAAAGCATCAATTCTTCAGTGCTCTACTTCTGCTCAAAACATAAATTTAAAACAAAGTTCCTTCAGTCAAATTTTATCAAGTTGCCCATATTTAATTAAGCTTTGGATTCCCGTGGGAGAGAGGGAACATACCATTTATTGAACATACAATGTGTTCTATGCACTATACATCATATTTTTATTCAGTCCACAAACTGCTCATTGTATTAAGTGCCATTGTCTCTACTTTACAGATGAGGGATAAAAATGAAATTCAGAGAAACTGAATAACCTATTGCCTAAGATTACCCAATGGATATGCAGCAGAAATAAAATTCAAACTGAACTGTTAGGTTCTTAACACTATTTTTCTCTTCCATCTCTTCAGTTGATGACTAGGTAACAAATAAACATTGCTTACAAAAATTTCTTTGCTGTTATGTTCATACTATTGTTAAATGCTTAATTCCAGTTCTATCTTAAAATGTCTGTAATTCTGCCATTTCACAAATAATCCTTCTTTCCTTCAGAAGTGACTCTTTCTTGGATGATTCCATTATGCCAGTTCATATTCAAAGTGTAAGTGGAATATTTCACTCAGTTTCTCTAACACTATCACATCTTTGGTTGACCATCCAGCCATAAAGTTTTCTATCTGGCTGCCTCCCAAGTTAACTCAAATAGGTTGAAGGCTGCTGTCTTATTCCTCAAACTGTAAGGCTGTGAGGCTAAGGATGGAATATCTCTTACATGCTGTCAAAGACCCTAAGGACAAATGATGAATGATAGAGTCATATCTGAGGTCAAGATAGAGTAGTATGCATCAAAGGGTCTTAGAAATGCCAGAGGTAGGTATCAAGGTGCAGAGGCAAACAGATGAAGGAGACAGTAAGAAGTATTAACAGCAGTAGTTCCCAAACTTGTATGTCCTTAAGGAGATTCTGATCTGTAGGTCTTGGGTAGAAACAAGGTATCTGCATCATTAACACAGGCCAGAAGTGATCCTAATTTGAGAATCCCTATGAAATGCATCCCTGAAAACAGACAGTATCTATTGATAAGTTCACCACAAAGGAGAAGAAGTAGGGAATATCTATGGTTTGGATACGATCTCCTCCACTCCCAGCCCAACTTGATGTACAAGGGGCTGATCCAAATAAATAGGCAAAGCTTCAGAGAACATGTTGAGGGAATGGAAAGTTTTGTTTATGACTAAGACTTCCAAAGGGCAGAATAGATTGAACAGGTTGCAGAGAAATTATACGGCATCAGATCAATAACTAGAGGATGCTCAGAGCTATGTAATTTAGAACATTCCATCTTTCACAAAATGTTTCTTGACCACACTTCCCCTTACAAAAGCTGCTTTATTTCTCAATTTCACTTTACTGCAAAAAAATTTGAGAGAAGATCCAAATTAATAAAATCAAGAATGAAAATGGACATTACTTTAAATATTACATAAATAGAAAATTTATAAGAGAATGTTATAAAAAATATGTATTAACAAATTGGATACCCTGGATAAAATAGACATATTCTTAGAAACACACAGAAAACTAAAACTGACTAAAGAATAAATAGAAAATTTGAATAAACCTGTAACTAGTAAAAGGATTGATTCATTTATCTAAAAACTTGCAACTAGTAAAATCCCAGAACCAGATAGCTTCACCAGCAAATTTTATTTATCAAACATTAAAGAAAAAATAACACTAGTCCTCAAGTCACAAACTCAAGTAAGATTTATTTCAGGAACATAAGGGTGGGTCAACATGAAAATCAATGTAATACACCATTTTATGAAAATGAAGAGGTGAAAGTCAGATGATCACCTCAATAGATGCAGAAAAAGCATTTGACAAATTCCAGCACCCTTCCATGAAAAAAAAAAAAGGTCTTCAAGCCAGGAGGAGACAGAATCTTCCCCAACCTACTAAATGGCATCAGTGGAAAAACTCGCAGCTAACATCATACTTGAAACTTTCTCCCTAAAATCAGGAACAAGACAAGGATATCTACTTTACACTTCTATTCACTATCTAGCACTGGAAGTTCTAGTAAAGGCAATTAGGCAAGACAAAGAGTAAAAGTCATCCAAATTGAAAAGAAAAAGTAAGGCTATTTCACTGATGGCATAATTTCAAATACAGAAAACTGTTAAGAATCTATTTAAAAAACTATTAGAGCTAACCAATGAATTCAGCAAAGTTGCAGGATACAAGATTACTTATAAAAATCAATTTTATTTCTATACTCTATCGACGAACAATAGACCCTAGTGGTCCATTGGCTAAGACTCCATGTTCCCAATGCAGGTGCCCTGTTTTCTCTCCGTTGTTAGGGAACTAGATCCTACATACCACAACTGAGAGTTCACACACCACAATCAGAGATCCCAGGTACTGCAACTAAGACCCAGCACATCAAAATAAATAAATAGAAATAAATGTTTTAAAAAAAAAGAACAATCTGAAAATGAATTTAGAAAACAATTCCATTCACAATATCATCAGAAATAATAAAATACTGAAGAGTAAATTTAACTGAAGAGGTGCAAGATTCACATACTAGATACTATAAAACACTGCCAAAAGAAATTAAAGGGTCCTCCCTAGCAGCTGAGTGGTTAAGACTCCACTTTCCCAACACATGGGTCATGAGTTCAGTCCCTGGCTGGGAAACTAAGATCCCACATGTTGCATCAAAAACAAACAAACAAACAAGCAAATAAAAAAAGAAATTAAAGAAAACCTGAATAAATAAAAAGACATCATGTGTTCACTGATTAGAAGATGAAATTGTTAAGATGGCAATATTCCCTACATTTACAGATTAGTTGCAATCCCTATCAAATTTCAATTTCCTGCTTTCCAGAAATGGACAAGTCAATCCTAAAATCCATATAGAATAGCAAGGAACCCATAGTAACCAAAACAATCTTGAAAAAGAATAAAGTTAGAGGACTCAGAACTCTAAACTTCAAAACTTAACTACAAAGCCACAGTAATCAAAACTGTGTGGTATTGGTATCTGTGTAGACATATAGATCAATTAAATAGAATTTTGAGTCCAGAAGGAAATCCTCACATTTATGGTCAACTGATTTTCAAAAGGGTGCCAGCACTATTCAGTGGGACAAAAATAATCTTTTCAACAAATGGTGCTGGGACAACTGGACATCCATATGCGTAAGAATGAAGCTGGACCCTTATCTCACACCATACACAAAAATTAACTCAAAATGGATCAAGATTTAATGTAAGAGATAATATAAAACTCTTAGAGGAAAACTTAGGCGCATATTTCAATTTCTTGCAATTGGCAGTGAACTCTTAGGATATTGAAAACACAAGCAAAAATATATATAAAGATATAGAAAAGAAAAAATAGATGTTAGACTTCATTAAAATAAAAAACTGTACATTGAAGGACACTATAGAGAAAGTTAAAAGACAACTCAGAATGGGAGAGAATATTTGCAACTCAAACATCTGATAAGGTTCTAGTATACAGAATGTATTTTTAAAAAAACCTAATACAACTCATCAACAAAAAGGCAAACAACCGAATTCAAAAATGGGCAAATGTTTTAAATGTATATTTCTCCAGAGAAGGTATACAAATGGCCAGTAAACATATGAAAATGTTAATCATTAGAAAACTGCAATTTGAAACCGTAATGAGATACTACTACACATCCACTAGAGTGGGTATAATTTAAAAACAGGCAGAATTTTCCTGGCAGTCCAGTGGTTAAGAGTCTGTGCTTCAAATGCAGTGGGCATGGGTTCAATCCTTGGTTGGAGGACTAGGATCCCACATGTTGAGTGACCAAAAAAAAAAAAAAAAAAAAACCACAACTAAATAGGAAAATAATATTATTGGCAGAAACTTGTAAGCTGTTCTTCAGAATATAAAATGGTGCATCTATTTTGGAAAAGAGTTTAGTATTTCCTTAAAATTTTAAACATAGAGTTATAATAAGACTCAGAAATCCTCTAATACTACCAGGTATATTTACAAGAGAGTTGAAAACAGATAGAAACTTGTACAGAAATATTCATAGCAGCATTATTCAGAATAGCCAAGGAATGAAAAAAAATCCCAAGTTTCCATGATTGATGAATGAATAAGTAAAATGTGGTATATCCATATAATGGAATATTGTTTTGCAATAAAAAGGAATGAACTACTGATACATACTACAACATGTGGGTGGTGGTTTAGTCGCTAAGTTGTGTCGGACTCTTGTGACCCCATGGACTGTAGCCAGCCAGGCTCCTCTGTCCATGGGATTTTCCAGGAAAGAATACTGGAGTGGATTGCCATTTCCTTCTCCAGGGGATCTTCTCAACCCAGGAATTGAACCTGGGTCTCCTGCACTGCAGGCAGATTCTTTACTGACTGAGCTATGAGTGACCCTTGAAAATTTCTAAGTGAAAGAAGCCAGACACAAAGGCAATATATTACATGATTCCATTTGTGTGAAATATCAAAGATAGTCAAATTCATAGAAACATAAAGCTGATTAGTGATTGCCACAGGTCTGGTCGTGGAAGGAGAATGTGAAACAAATGCCTAATGCTACAGGGTTTCTTTTCCAGATAATGATGTTCTGAAATTAAATGATATTATGGTTGCACAACTTTGTGACTGTACTAAAATCATCAAATTGCTTTTTACTTTAAAATGGTAAATTTTCTGTTATGTGACTTTTTTTTTTTTACCTTATTTAAAAAAATCAGAAGTCATAAATTGACGTCACCAACATGTAGAATTTCTACTCAACTAAAAGACATTAGTGGTGAGAAAACCACCTGTATAGAAAAAGCATAAGTAATATAAGTAGACAGCTCACAATAGAAATATAAATAGCCTTAAGAGAGGAGAAGATATTGAACTTTACTAGAAAACAGAAAAATAAAAATGATACAATGAGTTTGCATTTTCACTCAGTAGATTTGCAAAATTGAAAGAGCCTGAAAATATCAAGGGTGACTATGTGCTAGAAGAAGAGATTATCTCATATGTTGCTAATAGTAGCTTAGATTGCCATCATTTTGGACGGCAATTTGGAAATAAAGTATTAAAATACTAAACATACATAAATTGTAACTCAGTGATTCTTCATGTCTCTCAAGAGTTCTCCTTGTAGTCCCCCAAAGAAATACTAACGGTAAGTACAGGTACACAGGGAAGTATGTACAAGTATATTCATTGCAGCATTGTTTGTAAACCCCAAAATAAGAAACAAGCCAAGTGTAGTGTAATAAACTGTTGTAAAGTCAGACCACAAAATACTATATGATCACTGAAAAAATAATATTAATATGGAAAGACCTAAGATACAGTGTTGAATGGGTAAAAGAAAGTTTCAGAACAGTCTTCCTTTATGTAAAACCTAAACCAAACTATAAAATATAACTTTGTTTCATCTGGGAATGTGTGTATGTATGAATATAGGTGCAAGGCAGAAAGTTTAGAAGTCAAAATTAAAGTGGTATCAGTGATTCCCTATCGTGAAAAGAAAAGGACCAGATTGTTGAAGGCATTTGGAGTATGTACAAGCATGTTCCAGAAAAAATCTGTTTCTGCTTTACTGACTACGCTAAAACCTTTGACTGTGTTTTTTTTCAGTAGCTCGGTCATGTCCAACTCTTTGTGACCCATAGACTGCACCACGCCAAGCTTTCTTGTCCTTCTCCATGTCCTAGAGCTTGCTCAAACTCATGTTCATTGAGTTGGTGATGCCATCCAGTCATCTCACCCTCTGTCATCCCCTTTTCCTCCTCCCTTCAATCTTTCCCAGCAACAGGATCTTTTCTAATGAGTTGGCTCTTCATGTCAGGTGGCCAAAAGTATTGGAACTTCAGCTTCGGCATCAGTCCTTCCAATGAATGTTCAGGACTGATTTCCTTTAGGATTGACTGGTTTGATCTCCTTGCTGTCCAAGGGACTCTCAAGAGTCTTCTCCAACACCACAATTCAAAATCATCAGATCTTTGGTGCTCAGATTTGTTTATGGTCCTACTCTCACACCCATACATGACTACTGGAAAAACCATAGCTTTGATTATATGGAACTTGTCAGCAAAATAATGTCTCTGCTTTTTAATACACTATCTAGGTTGGTCATAGCTTTTCTTCCAAGGAGCAAGCATCTTTCAATTTCATGGATGGGGTCTCCATCTGTGTGATTTTGGATCCCCAAAAAATAAAGTCAGCCACTGTTTCCCTATCTATTTGCCATGAAGTGATAGGACCAGATGCCATGATCTTAGTTTTCTGAATGTTGAGCTTTAAGCCAACTTTTTCACTCTCCTCTTTCACTTTCACCAAGAGGCTCTTTAGTTCTAATTCACTTTCTGCCATAAGGGTTGTGTCATCTGTATATCTGAGGTTGTTGATATTTCTCCCAGCAATCTTCATTCCAGCTTGTGCTTCATCCAGTCTGGCATTTTGCATGATGTACTCTGCATGTAAGTTAAATAAGCAGGGTGACAATATACAGCTTTGATGTATATTTCCTTTCCCAATTTGGAACCAGTCCATTGTTCCATGTCTGGTTCTAACTGTTGCTTCCTGACCTGCATACAGGTTTCTTAGGAGACATGTGAGGTAGTCTGGTATTCCCATCTCTTCAAGAATTTTCTGCAGCTTTTTGTGATCCACAGTCAAAGTCTTTGGCATAGTCAATGAAACAGAAGTAGATGTTTTTCTGTAATTCTCTTGCTTTTTCTATGATCCAACAGTTGTTAGCAATTTGACCTCTGGTTCCTCTCTTTTTTAATCAAGCTTGAACATTTGGAAGTTCTCAGTTTACGTATTATTGAAGCCTCGTTTGGAAAATTTGGGCATTTTTTTGTCAGCATGTGAAATAAGTGTAATGTGTGGTAGTTCGAACATTCTTTGGCATTGACTTTCTTTGGGATTGGAATGAAAACTGACCTTTACCAGTTCTGTGGTCACTGCTGAGTTTTCCAGTCATCTTTTAAGATTTGAAAAAGCTCAGCTGGAATTCCGTCACCTCCACTAGTTTGTTTATAGTGATGCTTCCTTGACTTTGCACTCCAGGATGTCTGGCTCTAGGTGAATGATCATGCCATTGTGGTTATCTGGGTCATTAAGATCCTTTCTTGTATGGTTCTTCTGTGTGTTTTTGCCACCTCTTCTTAATATCTTCTGCTTCTGTTAGGTTCATACTGTTTCTGTCCTTTATTGTGCCCATCTTTGCATGAAATATTCCCTTAGTATCTCTACTTTTCTTGAAGAGATCTCTTGTCTTTACCATGGTTTTTCTCTATTTCTTTGCATTGATCACTTAGGAAGGCTTTCTTATCTCTCCTTGCTATTTTTTGGAACTCTGCATTCAAATGGGTATATCATTCCTTTTCTTCTTTGCCTTTGGCCTCTCTTCTTTTCTCACCTATTTGTAAGGCCTCTTCAGACAACCATTTTGCCTTCTTGCATTTCTTTTTCTGGGGGATGGTTTTGATCACCGCCTCCTGTACAATGATACAAACCCTCATCAATAATTCTTCAGGCACTCTGTCTATTAGATCTAATTCCTTGAATCTATTTGTCACCTCCATGGTATAATCATAAGGGACTTGATTTAGGTCGTACCTGAATGACCTTGTGGTTTTCCCTACTTTCTTCAATTTAAGTCTGAATTTTTCAATAAGGAGTTCATGATCTGAGCTACAGTCAGCTCCCAGTCTTGTTTTTGCTGACTGTATAGAGTTTCTCCATCTTCGGCTGCAAGGAATATAATCAATCTGATTTCTGCATTGACCATCTGGTGATGCCCGTATGTAGTCATCTCTTGTGTTGTTGGAAGAGGGTGTTTGCTATGACCAGTGTGTTCTCTTGGCAAAACTCTGTTAGCCTTTGCCTTACTTCATTTTGTTCTCCAAGGCCACACTTGCCTGTTACTGTGTGAATCATGACAAACTGTGAAAAATTCTGAAAGAGATGAGAATGCCAGACTACTTCACATACTTCCTGAGAAACCTGTATGCAGGTCAAGAAGCAACAGTTAGAACCAGATATGGAACAACTGGTTCCAAATTTGGAAAGGAGTACAATAAGGCTGTATATTGTCACCCTGTTTATTTATCTTGTATGCAGAGTTCATTATGTGAAGTGCCTGGCTGGATGAAGAAGCACAAACTGGAATGAAGATTGCTGGGAGAAATATCAATAACCTCAGATATGCAGATAACACCACCCTTATGGCAGAAAACAAAGTGGAACTAAAGAACCTCTTGATGAAAGTGAAAGAGGAGAGTGTAGAAGCTGGCTTCACACTTGACATTAAAAAAACTAAGATCATGGCGACCCGACCCATCGCTGCCTGGCAAATAGATGGGGAAACAATAGAAATAGTGAGAGACTTTATTTTCTTGAGCTCTAAATGGTGACTGCAGCCATGAAATTAAGATGTTCCTTAGAAGAAAAGCTATGACAAACCTAGACAACATATTAAAAATCAGAGGCATTACTTTGCCAACAAAGGTCTGTCTGGTCAAAGCTATGGTTTTTCCAGTAGTCATGGAAGGATGTGAGAGTTGGACCATAAAGAAGCCTGAGCTCCAAAGAACTGATGCTTTCATACTGTGGTGTTGGAGAAGACTCTTAAGAGTCCCTTGGACAACAAGGAGATCAAATCAGTCAATCCTAAAGGAAATCAATACTGAACATTCATTGGAAGGACTGGTGCTGAAGCTGAAACTCCAATACTTTGGCTACCTCATGCAAAGACTTGACTCATTGAAAAAGACCCTGCTTCTGGGAAAGACTGAAGGCAGGAGGAGAAGGGGACAACAGAGTATGAGACGGTTGGATGGCATCATTTAATGGACATGAGTCTGAGCAAACTCTGGGAGATAGTGAAGGACAGGGGAGGCCGAAGTGCTGTAGTCCATGGGGTCAAAAAGAGCCAAACACGACTTACTGACTGAACAACAACAACAACAAATGTTTGTTCCACATTCTGATAAATAATTTAAGACAATTTTTCAAACAAGAATGGTAAGCATTTCAAGAGGTCTTTGGCGGTAAGGAAAATGCCACTGATTTGTATCTTGAACGTGTAGAACGCTCCCAACTTCCTCAGAAGACAATATAGTGTAGTTGTGAAGCCACAGACTGACACTGGACTTCCTGGGCTTGCATTCCAACTCTGCCACTGACTCCTAGAACTTTGAGCAAATTGATTACCATCTTTGTACATCAGTATTCTCTTTCTTAGAATGGAGATAATTGTATATACCTCATAGAGTTATGAAGATTAAATGAGTTCATCTATACAACATATTTAGAATGACTCTAGTTATTTCAGTTGTACTCATGGGATTTGGGGCTTCCCTAATAGCTCAGCTGGTAAAGAATACACCTGCAATGCAGGAGACCCCAGCTTGATTCCTGGGTCAAGAATATCCCCTGGAGAAGGGATAGGCTACCCACTCCAGTATTCTTGGGCTTCTCTTGTGGCTCAGCTGGTAAAGAATCTGCCTGCAATGTGGGAGACCTGAGTTCAATCCCTGGGTTGGGAAGATCCCCTGGAGAGGGGAAAGGCTACCCACTCTAGTATTCTGGCCTGGAGAATTCCATGGACTGTATATGTATAGTGCATGGGGTCACAAAGAGTCAGACACAACTGAGCGGCTTTCACTTTCACTTTCATGGGATTTTAATTTATGGAGATGACTGAGTGATGTCATGGAGAAAATTAGTTATGTTTCCAAGAGTAGTTATGTTTCTCACATGATGCAGACCACATGGGGAAACACTAGTGTTGATCAGGAAGCAAAAAAGAATGAAAGAGAAAGCCTGGCCAAAGACTTTATAGTTTTCTGTAAGAAAGGCAAAACAACGCAGGGAAACTGCTTCCAAATGACTAGCTTGAATGATTCTAGTTGTCTCTGGGCTATAGGGGTAGTCTCTAGTTTCTGGCAACTGGACCTAAGTGATTTAGAACAAGGAAATATTCACTTGGGGTAGAAGAATTAGATAAAAACAGTGGTTGGGATGATGTACTTGGAACTGGTTGATTTGTGTATGAAAAATATGTCTTCAGGCAAATTGTTTATTTTCTCTGGGAATTAGCAATCCTTGGGAGGAGCAGTCTCTTCTCAGCCAGCTAGAGCCCCCAAGATATCAAAGCATCATAAAATATTAAAAAACATGATTAATACACTAGCTGCCAATAGAAAGTGCTATATGAGTGTTTGCTACTCTTCTACAGGAAATACTAAAACTTGCTAGATGTCAAAGACAAGGAGAGTTCAGATAGGACTCATTGTGAAGGTTTGAGTTGATTTGCTTTACAAGTGGCAGAGAACTTACGGAAACTTAGAAAAACTCCTGCCCAGAATTTTCTTTGGCTGGAAAGCTCTACTTCAGTTCTAGTTCCTGACACTATCTTGTTGACTTAGAGAACAATGTCTTGAATTTAAGGTTATATACCTGTCTGTGTTTTCTCTACCTTTTGGTTTTCATGGAAACCAACCTAGGGATGTGCTTGACTGTATTGTTCCATAGTACAAAGCTTTTATGACATAAGTCACTGAACTTTAAATGGGATAATACTAAGCTAGTACCACCAACCAGACTAACCAAAGTATAGAGGTGGTGTGAACAAAATATGTTAATAGAACAGATTGTTCGGGAGACATGGTGGGAGTTGTAGATATACAAGCCTGAAGTAAAGGTCATATCAGTCCTTTTTTTTTAATTTTTAAAATTAATTTATTTTTTAATTGAAGGATCATTGCTTTACAGAATTTTGTTATTTTGTCAAACCTGAACATGAATCATCCATATTTATCTTTTTCTTTCATATCAGTTCTTGATACCATCTGAAAATGGCCTTCAACTTTGTTACTGTTCGTTGTTCAGTTGCTCAGTCATGTCTGACTCTTTGCTACACCATGAACTGTAGCACACCAGGCCTCCTTGTCCCTTACAATCTCCCAAAGTTTGCCCAAGTTCATGTCCATTGTGTCAGTGATGCCATCCAGCCATCTTATTCACAGATGCCCTCTCCTCCTTCTGCCCTCAGTCTTTCCCAGCATCCAGTGAGTCAGTTGTTTGCATCAGGTTATCAAAGTACTGGAGCTTCAACTTCAGCACCAGTCCTTCCAATGAGTATTCAGGGTTGTTTTCCTTTAAGATTGACTGGTTTGATCTCCTTGGTGTCTAAAGGACCCTCAGGAGTCTTCTCCTCCAGCACCACAGTTCTTTGGTGCTCTGCCTTCTTTATGGTCCAGCTCTCACAACCATACATAGCCTTGACTATACAGACCTTTGTTGGCAGAGTGATGTCTCTGCTTTTCAATACACTGTCTAGGTTTCTCACAACTTTCCTGACAAGAAGCCATTGTCTTCTGATTTCATGGCTGCAATCACCATCTGCAGTGATTTTAGAACCCAAGAAGAGGAAACCTGTTACTACTTCCACCTTTTCCTCTTCTATGTGCCATGAAGCAATGGAGCCAGATGCCATGATCTTAGTTTTTTAAATGTTTAGTTTTAAGTGGGCTCTTTCATTCTCCTCTTTCACCCTCATCAAGAGGTTCTTTAGTTCCTCTTCACTTTCTGCCATTAGAGTGGTATCATTCACATATCTGAGGTTGTTGATGTTTCTTCTGATTATCTTGGTTCCAGTTTGTGATTCATCCAGCCTAGCATTTCTCATTATGTGCTCAGTGTATAGGTTAAATAATCAGGGTGACAGCAAACAGCTCTATCTTACTCCTTTCTCAATTCTGAACCAATCAGTTGTTCCATACAGGGTTCTAACTGCTGCTTCTTGATCCACATAGAGGTTTCTCAGGAGACAGGCAAAATGGTCCAGTATTCTCATCTCTTTAACAGCTTTCCACTATTTGTTATGATCCACAGTCAAAAGCTTTAGTGTAGCCAACAAAACAGAGGTAGATGTTTTACTGGAATTCCCTTGCTTTCTCTATGATCCAGTGAATGTTAACAATTTGATCTCTGGTTCCTCTGCCTTTTCTAAACCCAGCTTCGATGTTGGGAAGTTCTTGGTTCACATAATGCTAAAACCTAGCATGCAAGATTTTAAGCATAACCTTACTAGCATGGGAGATGAGTGCAATTGTCTGATGGTCTGAACATTCTTTAGTACTGCCCTTCTTGGGATTGGGATAAGGATTGACTTTTTCCAGTCCTGTGGCCACTGCTGGGTCTTCTAGATTTGCTGACATATTGAGTGCAACACTTTGATAGCACCATCTTTTTAGGGTTTTGAACAGCTCTACAGGAATTCCATCACATATACCAACTTTACTGAGCAGTGTTTCCTAAGGCCCACTTAACTTCACACTCCAGAATGTCTGGGCTAATGTCCAGGCTCTGGGTGACTGACCACACCATTGTGGTTATCCAGTTCATTAAGATCTTTTTGGTACAGTTCTTCCATGTATTCTTTCCATTTCCTGTTGATCTCTTCTCCTCCTACTAGGTCTCTACGTTTTCTGTCCTTTATTATGCACATCTTTGGGCAAAATATTCCCTTGATATTTCCAATTTTCCTGAAGATATCTCTAGTGTTTCCCCTTCAACTCTGATCAACAAATTATTTTATCTGGCCCAGCTCTTAGGGCTTATTTTGCCTTCTAGTCTGGTGCATGTCTTACAGATCAAAGCTCTTGCAGATTAAAGTTCTTAACTAGGTTGCCCTTGACCTCATGAACAAAAAGTTTCATAAGTAATTGTACAAGTGGTGGAAGTGGAATGGAGACAAATAGATCGTCTTGCCGGACGAATTCTTGCCGGATATACCTGCAGGACTTTATGGTAACTGACTATATATAGGGGATGAAGGGCCGGGGACTGAACTCTAGTGACACAAGGAAATGATTGTTACCATCATGAAATGAAGTTGAAAGGAAGTTGATTAGAGTGAAGGGAGTCCATATCCAGATATACCATATTTGAGGTGATCTGCTGGCGTGCTTCGATTCATGGGGTCTCAAAGAGTCGGACACGACTGAGAGACTGAACTGAACTGAACTGAACTGATGTTCAAGTAGCTCTGCCCTCTAGACAAGAGAGGGCATGAGCCTTGATGAGAAAACATCAGGATAAGAATTGTTTTGAAATTATTAAGCAAGGACCAGGGTAACCAAGGTCATGTTCCTTGGGTGTGGTAAGAAGAATAGGGAGTACTAGGGAAAGTGGAGACCAGGTGTTCAGAAGCAGGAGATCCAGAATAGTATAATACCTGGACAGAGTTCAAAGGACATAGTTCATGAAGTAGAGAGCAAGCCATCGTGTCTAATGCGGCATGCATGTGGGCATGCTAGGTTGCTTCAGTCATGTCCAACTCTTTGTGACCCTATGCACCGTAGCCGTCCAGGCCCCTCTGTTCCTGGGATCCTCCAGGCAAGAATACTGGAGTAGGTTGCTGTGCCCGCCTCCAGGGGATCTTCCCGACCCAGGGATTGAACCCATGTCTATTGCGTCTACTGCATTGGCAGGTGGATTCTTTACCACTAGTGCCGCCTTTACCATTAGTCCCTAATGAAGTATATACGTTACATGAAACAAAAGAAAACTGATCCCTGAATGTGGCAACACTGGAGGAAGAGTGTAATTGGTAAGGTAAGGAAGCCACATTTCAACAATTAAAGAAATACTTTATCTGGGTCAGACGGAAGTGACCAGGATAAATTCAAGTTTCACAATGAAGAGATGGGATCGACCTATGTGAGGTACTCGGTATATTTTTTTATGCTGTAGAAGTGTTACGTTTTATTTGATCTGATTCACAGATACCATCTTTTGGAAAAGTAATTACACTAAATCGAGAGTTCAATTGAACTTCCAGATTAATGCCAAAGTAGTTCAGAAATATAATGAGGTTATTTTAGAGAATACTTTTATTGAACAATATTATTCAGCACTCTATAATTAACTAAAAAATAAAAAACAAGAAGAAGCTGTCTGCAATCTTGTTAACATTTATCCTCTACAACAAAAATATCACATGGTACATTTGAAAAGGACAAAAACAGTCATGTTGTGTCACTGTTATATGTATATCATTATGCTTCATGAAAATAAAAAAATATATTTTCACAAAGTTAGAAATTTTTGCTATGATTTTCAACTGCTATCCTCTGAATGGCACCTTCATAGAATTTCATAATGCACATGCACAAAAATAATAAATATGTGTATGATTCTCAGTATTCATGTTGAAAAATGTTATAATCAGCATGAGGTATGTTACAAGTAATTTATTATTAAGAAAAGTTAAATAACAATTTACAATCACAGTTGACCTCTTTGCAGAAATTGGCAAGCTTTTCTTAAAATTTATATGGAAATTCAAGGGACTAAGAATAACCAAACAATCCAAAACAGTATTGAAGAAGAACAAATTCAAAGGACTCAAGCTTCCCAATTTCAAGACAGTGCTACACTAATCAAGACAGTGTGGTTCTGGCATAAGGATAGAAAGACAGATCAGAGGAATAAAACTGGGATTCATAAATAAACCCTTACATTTCATGAACAGCTGAGTTTTAACAAAGGTGCCAAGACAATTCAATTGGAAAAAAATAATTTTTCAACAAATAGTGCAGGGACAGCAGGATATCCACATACTACAGAGTGAATTTGGACTTATACCTCACATCATATACAAAAATCAACTTAAAATGAATAAAAACTGAAGTCCAAACAGTAAAAGTATAAAACTCTTAGAAGAAAACATAGAGATAGATTATGATCTTTGATTAGGCAATTGCTTCTTAAATATGAAACTAAAAGCAGCAGCTGAAGGAAAAATAGATTAATTACACTTAATCTAAATTAAAAATGTTTGTGTTTCAAAGTACACCCACTGAAAAAGTGAAAGGCAATATACATAATGGGAGAAGATTTTTGCAAATCTTATCTCTTGGATAAAAGACTAAAATCCAAGGACTTGCCTGGTGGTCTGGTTGTTAAGACTCCTTGTTCTCAATGCAAGAGGCCTGGATTCAATCCTTGGTCAGGGAACTGAGATCCCACATGCTGCATAGGGTAGTTCCTCCACGGGGTAGTCCAGAAACACTCTCAGGAGCAAGCCTCAATGCAGAGTGAGAATCAGTAAAAACAAAACAAACAAACCCTAGCTTTCCATCCTTAAGAAGGACAATCCTGAAGCCCAGTTTGTGCAGCTCTTTAGAGGGTTCAGAGAGGGATTGAATTCCAATTGCCTATGCAATAACTCACTGAATAACACATCTTTTATCAGGAGTTTGTCTCATTTTTTAAAAAAAAGTATTTATTTTTAATTGAAGGATAATTGCTTTACAGTACTGCATTGGTTTCTACTAAATATCACCAGGAATCAGCCATAGATTTACCCATGTCCCCTTCCACTTGGACATCCCTCCCCATCCCACTCCTCTAGGCTGTTACCAAACCGCGGTTTGAGTTCCCTGAGTCATGCAGCAAATTCCCATTGGCTATCTATTTCACATTTGGCAAGGTATATTTCCATGTTACTCTCTTCATACCTCTCACCATCAGCAGTTCTTCTATGTCTCATTCACTTTATTCTCTCCCTCCTGCTTACCTCCTAAACTTAAGCCCTTGTTTCAAACTTTCCTTTGTGAGAAATTTAAATGAATAATTGTTTAAAAGTATATATATAAGATTATATCTTGTATTTAGTTTTATTTTGCACACAAAAATATACATACATATTCCTGCTAAGAAAGAACAGAAGACAACTTCAGGTTCCCAGCTAACTAAATTAACTTTCATATATGTTATGTGTGATAGAATGTAAAAATCTCTGGGGACCCTGGCACTAAGACTTGAGTTAGAAGTTTGACTATAACTTGAAACACTAATGTGTGGATCATCCAGATTGCTTCACGGAAACAGATTCCTCCAGTCTTTCCCACTACCGTGGCAGGTACCAACAGTGTGACAGTTTTTGTTTTTCTCTGTCAAATAAAATCTTATCCCAAGAGGAGGGATAAGTTCAGTGTCAATCATTCTTCATGGTTCTTCTTGTCTGTCTTTGGATTTTATCCAGATTCCAGAGCTTACTGAGTTGCAAGGTAAACAAGACAGGGACCTCTAGCTTTCAGTCTAGTGTGATCACTACCAGAGACAGCCTCAAGGCCTAGTCTCATTTAGTCCATGAGTTCTGCCATGAGATCATTTTTCATTAGACTTCATATTACGCAAAATTAGACGGTTCAGTTGCGAAGACTCAGCCATGGGGAACTTTGCCACAGATCACCAAGCCAAGGTACAGAGAGTTCTGCCACGGCTTAGCGTAGCTACCTGTATGTTTCCAGTGCACTATATTTGGACTGTTCTGATTTCTCTAAGGAAGCTATTACTTCCATACTTCTACTGGCCTTTTCCTACTTTTTGCTAATCTACCTCTCCAGGGACACAGGCTTTTAATTCTTCCAATACTTGAAAAACACCCAGGCTTTCTTTTCCTACTACTTTCTTCAATAATGGACTTAACCATGCATTAAGAAGCTCTAGATATTTTTTTAAAATATTTATTTATTTGGCTGTGCTGTGTCTTAGTTGTGGCATGTGAACTCCTAGTTGTGGCATGTGAGAACTAGTTCCCTGACCAGGGATCAAACCTGGGCCCCCTGCACTAGGATCATGAAGTCTTAGCCACTGGACCACCACAGAAGTCCCAAAGTTCTAGATATTTTAAACAATGAGAACAAAACTTCAACATCATCAAAAAGAATTTTCGAGGGATATGACACTCCCAGTTTTCAGAAAAGTGATAGTCTGTCAGGGATATGCAGCATGTTGCTTCTAAGCAGCAGAAAATAATACTAATGAGTGTTTGTATCCGACCTCATTCCATTTAATTCTTAGTAACTCAGCTGGTTGGACATTTGTCTTGGTTAAGGGGCATTGGTGGTGTTTCCTGGTTAATCCAGAGATTAACTGGTCTTTCTTAGCAGGAGAAAAATGTCATGAAGGGTAATAACCAAATGACATGAACATATATGAATATTACCAAACTCTGAGAAGTTTGGTGAAATAATTGAGAACCCTGGTGAGACAATATAAGAAATTCTCATGACATATTTGATGTTAGTGTTTTGGTGGGATAAAATGTCGCCTATTTCTATTCCTTAGAATGCCTAAGGAAAGATACCATGAGTCTGGGCCATGCCTTCAGCTCATATAGTAAGTCAAGGACAAGCAAAGGTTGAGAACATACAGCATATGGATGATGCTAGGGGAGGTATTCTAGTCAAGCCCCAGCAGAAAAGGTTAAGATAAAACTATAGCTCATCACAGGATCATACCTCATTAGACACAGAGATATCTCTGTCTCAATAGAGAGAGGATGTTGCTGAATCTTTTTGGAGTAAGCTTCAGGAGCATCACTTTTTTGAGGAGTGATGTTCTTTCTTTTTTGCCACCCTCCCAGTCCTACCAGGTAGAAGAGACAGAATTAAACCTGTCATTGGAGTTTATTAATTTTGTTAAGCAGAGGAGCCAGGGATGATTGGGAAAAGGAAGAGGATAAATGACAGAACTGCCATATCAGGAAGTGGCAAGGTTGGTGCTAGTAGCTTTAAGCGTGAGTGAGTCCAAGAAAGTGCACAACTATGTCCCTCTGCCAGCAGAGCACTGGTGTGGGCACAAGTAGGCTTGGAAAACTATACCCACATCTCCTGACCTGACAGTGAAGATGAATCTTCCAAGAGAGGAATGAATAGAAAAAAAATCAGAAAAAGTCAAACTGAGGGTGCTGACAATTGATGTGACCCTGCTGGGATTGGTTGTTATGGGGAAAGTAGACACGTAGTGTGGAGAGGCCGAATTCTACTAACATTATCCTCTGAGACACACACAGCTTTCAGGGAGACCCTTTTTATTTTCTTGACCTTATCTTGCTAAATGGTTTCATGACCCACTATTAATGTTGCAATTAACTTCTTTATTTAATTTTTAAACTTTTATAGGCTATGTTTTTTGTCAAAAAAGAATAAAATTATAGATGGAAAAACAAATTTATAAATACTTATAATAGCTCCTCAGATTTAACCAACATTGGTTACATATGGCATCTAAAGTTTTTTGTATACAGATACGGACATCTTTGTTCAGTTCAGTTCAGTTCAGTCACTCAGTCATGTCTGACTCTTTGTGACCCCATGAACCATAGCACGCCAGGCCTCCCTGTCCATCACCAACTCCCGGAGTTTACCCAAACCCATGTCCATTGAGTCGGTGATGCTATCCAGCCATCTCATACTCTATCGTCCCCTTCGCCTCCTGCCCTCAATCTTTCCCAGCATCAGGGTCTTTTTAAATGAGTCAGCCCTTCCCATCAGGTGGCCAAAGTATTGGAGTCTCAGCTTCAGCATCAGTCCTTCCAATGAACACCCAGGACTGATCTCCTTTAGGAGGGACTGGTTGGATCTCCTTGCAGTCCAAGGGACTCTCAGGAGTCTTCTCCAACACCACAGTTCAAAAGCATCAGTTCTTCGGCACTCAGCTTTCTTTATAGTCCAACTCTCACATCCATACATGACCACTGGAAAAACCATAGCCTTGACTAGACGGACCTTTGTTGGTAAAGTAATGTCTCTGCTTTTTAATATGCTATCTAGGTTGGTCACAACTTTCCTTCCAAGGAGTAAGCGTCTTTTAATTTCATGGCTGCAGTCACCATCTGCAGTGATTTTGGAGCCCCCCAGAATAAAGTCTGACACTGTTTCCACTGTTTCCCCATCTATTTCCCATGAAGTGATGGGACCAGATGCCATGATCTTAGTTTTCTGAATGTTGAGCTTTAAGCCAACTTTTTCACTCTCCTCTTTCACTTTCATCAAGAAGCTCTTTAGTTCTTCACTTTCTGCCGTAAGGGTGGTGTCACCTGCATATCTGAGGTTATTGATATTTCTCCTGGCAATCCTGATTCCAGCTTGTGCTTCATCCAGCCCAGCGTTTCTCATGATGTACTCTGCATATAAGTCAAATAAACAGGGTGACAATATACAGCCTTGACGTACTCCTTTTCCTATTTGGAACCAGTCTGTTGTTCCATGTCCAGTTTTAATTGATGCTTCCTGACCTGCATACAGGTTTCTCAAGAGGCAGGTCAGGTGGTCTGGTATTCCCATCTCTTTCAGAATTTTCCACAGTTTATTGTGATCCACACAGTCAAAGGCTTTCGCATAGTCAATAAAGCAGAAATAGATGCTTTTCTGAAACTCTCTTGCTTTTTCAATGATCCAGTGAATGTTGGCAATTTGATCTCTGGTTCCTCTGCCTTTTCCAAAACAAGCTTGAACACCTGGAAGTTCACGGTTCACGTATTGCTGAAGCCTGACTTGGAGAATTTTAAGCATTACTTTACTAGCGTGTGAGATGAGTACAATTGTGCAGTAGTTTGAGCATTCTTTGGCATTGCCTTTCTTCGGGATTGGAATGAAAACTGACCTTTTCCAGTCCTGTGGCCACTGCTGAGTTTTCCAAATTTGCTGGCATATTGAGTGCAGCACTTTCACAACATCATCTTTCAGGATTTGAAATAGCTCAACTGGAATTCCATCAGCTCCACTAGCTTTGTTCATAGTGATACTTCCTAAGGCCCATTTGATTTCACATTCCAGGATGTCTGGCTCTAGGTGAGTGATCACACCATTGTGATTATCTGGGTCGTGAAGATCTTTTCTGTACAGTTCTTTGTATTCTTGCCACTTCTTCTTTTTATCTTCTGCTCCTGTTGGGTCCATACCATTTCTGTCCTTTATTGAGCCCATCTTTGCATGAAATGTTCCCTTGGTATCTCTGATTTTCTTGAAGATATCTCTAGTCTTTCCTGTTCTATTGTTTTCCTCTATTTCTTTGCACTGATCACTGAGGAAGGCTTTCTTATCTCTCCTGGCTATTCTTTGGAACTCTGCATTCAAATGGGTATATCTTTCCTTTTCTCCTTTGCTTTTGGCTTCCCTTCTTTTCACAGCTATTTGTAAGGCCTCCTCAGACAGCTATTTTGCTTTTTTGCATTTCTTTTTCTTGGGGATGGTCTTGATTCCTGTCTCCTATACAATGTCATGAAACTCCATCCATAGTTCTATCAGATCTAGTCCCTTAAATCTATTTCTCACTTCCACTGTATAGTCATAAGGGATTTGATTTAGGTCATACCTGAATGGTGTAGTGGTTTTCTCCACTTTCTTCAATTTAAGTCTGAATTTGGCAATAAGGAGTTCATGACCTGAGCCACAGTCAGCTCCAGGTCTTGTTTTTGCTGACTACATAGAGCTTCTCCATCTTTGGCTGCAAAGAATATAATCAACCTGATTTTAGTGTTGACCATCTGGTGACATCCATGTGTAGAGTCTTCTCTTGTGTTGTTGGAAGAGGGTATTTGTTATGACTAGTGCATTCTCTTGACACAACTCTATTAGCCTTTGCCCTGCTTCATTCTATACTCCAAGGCCAAATTTGCCTGTTACTCCAGGTGTTTCTTGACTTCCTCCTTTTTCATTCCAGTCCCCTATAATGAAAATGACATCTTTTTTGGGTGTTAGTTCTAGAAGGTCTTGTAGGTCTTCATAGAACTATTCAACTTCAGCTTCTTCAACGTTATTGGTCAGGGCATAGACTTGTATTAAAATGATATTGACTGTTTGCCTTGGAAACGAAGAGAGATCATTCTGTCGATTTTGAGATTGCATCCAAGTATCTTCGTTGGGGTAATTAAAAAAAAAAAATGGGCTCAAACAGCATGTGCTATTTTGTGACTTGCTATCTTGAACAACTCGGTAAAAAATAAGTAAATAAATAATGGTTTACTCTGGTTATAGCTAAGTCTCCACAGCTGTTTGAAATACATCAGAGACTTCCTTGGTCTGCGTTCTTCAAAAGATCCCAAAGACTTGGGTGGATCTGAAGTTTTGTGAGGTCAATTCTGAAACAGAGACAGCAGGAAGAGAGGCATCTCCTTTCTCTTCTCCACAATCTCCCCCACCTCTTAGCCTTTAAGAACTGAGACATGAAGCTAACCTCACAGCACTATTCCAGAATGACTATGCCTCCCTCAAAGTCCCAGACCGTGAGCTTAAAATTATGACGAAGAACAGAGGAGCCATCAGAAAGGACAATTCTACTCTGGTTTCACTTCTCAAAATCTTCCTGACTATTCGAACTCTGCTTCCATTAACCTATTTTGTTTTTTATAATGTACAGCCCGATTCTCTTGTCTCTCTCTTCCCACATTCCCCGCAGTTTAATTCTTTGCACAATCCAGGATTACTCAATCTCTTTGAGATTTTCTTTTTAATATTTAATAAATAAATGTTTTTATTTATTTATTTGGCTGTGCTGGTCTTAGCTGTGGTGCATGGGGTCTTTAATTGCAGCATGTGGGATCTAATTCCTTGACCAGGGATTTAACCTGGGCCTCTGGCACTGGGTGCCCAGAGTCTTCACCACTGGACCACTAGGGAAGTCCCTTAGAGATTTTCTTTGAGGGATGAAGGAAAGGCTCCAGAACACCTGCCAAGTAAAACCCATATCATGTTTAAGGATTTCCAAGGTAGTACCTGGATGCAGTTTTTCTGGAAAGGACATGGTAGGGTGGTCAAGAGCATGGCTTCTGGAGCTAGGACTGGCTGAGTCTCCCTTCTGTCACAAATTGTGTGACACACCAGGGCAAGTTACCTACTATCTCTTTTCCTCAGTTTTCATAATCTGAAAAATAAGAGTGAGTTTATGACAACTTACCTCACTAGGTTGTGAGATGTAAATGATTTTTTACACATAAAGTGCTTAGGACAGGGTCTGACCCATGGTGGACCGTTAGTAATTTTCTCTCACTTAGTGAGGGTTCCTCCTTCAAACATCCAATCTCCTTATCCCCTTAGCCTCTGTCTCATCTGATCTCCTCCTTGACAAGCTCCAGTGTAAAAGCTAAGAGGCATTTGCAATACCGCAAACCTTAACCTGAAATGATGAAACTATAGTTGTAGGTGGTGTTAACATTGGCAACATGTCTCCTACGTGATGATTCTCAAAGGTCAGTAAGTAGAAGGGTGTTCATGTTCATAAATAGTAACTAAAACCTCTATATTATTAAAATATTAAAATCTATAAAGCATATTCCTGAGGGTCAGATTGTACTACAGCCCATGGAAGTGAAGCCTGCTTATTCTTTCAGACCCCTATGTAGGCTACATGTGTGCTCAGTGGTATCTGATTCTTTGCAACCCCATGAACTGCAGCCTGCCAGACTCCTCTGTCCATGGAATTTTCCAGGCAAGAAGACTGAAGTGGGTTGCTGTTTCCTACTCCAGGGAATCTTCCCAACCCAGGGATCGAAACTGCATCTCTTGTGTATCTGCATTGGCAGGGGGATTCTTTACACCTGTGCCACCTGGGAGAAGTGCTAGTCTCTAAGTTTTGTCTGACTCTTTGCAACTCCATGGACTATAGCTTGCCAGTCACCTCTGTCTGGAATTCTCCAGGCAAGAATAGCGGAGTGGGTAGCCATTCCCTTCTCCAGGGGATCTTCCCAATCCAGAGGTTGAACCCAGGTCTCCTGCATTGCAGCCAGATTCTTTACCATTCTTTCACAACCCTGTGTATTTCTGTATATTAGGTGCAGTCAGAAGCCTCTTTTTCCTTTGCTTCTTAGTGTTGCTTTTTCACACTTACTGTTCTATCCACTTGTAAAAATCTTTGCTTTTTCATAGTTCATGCCACTCAGCTTTATCACCTTCTAGTCTTCCTTGTGCCTGTCGTCTCTTGACATCCTAGATTCTGCCTCTCAGGCATTGTAGACACAGGCACTCAGCTCATAAACCTTCCTCTCCACTCTTACACCTGACATCACCATAGGTGACTTCCATGTCTGTAGAATACTAATGATCTAACATCCTGCCTTTTGGTCTCCTGAACATTTTATTTTCAGTAACCTCCACCCCTGTCACTTCAGTCACATAGTCCCAATACTACATCCTTGTTATTATTTTCACCTAAAACTATTTGCCTATAAAATCACTAAATTAGATATCCCATTCTCAGCCTTCTAAACATCTCTCTTCCCATCTCTGGCCCCTTATCAAGTCTCTGCAGATGAACTAACCTTCTATTTAATTGTGAAAGTAGGAGTTGATAATCTGGTACTCCTGAAGCTCTACCACAAAATCCTCACATCCACCTGCATGTGGACCCAATTTCCTCTGTCCCTTTTGTTGTAAGGTAACAAAAGAGCCTCTTAATGAGGGTGAGAGAGGAGTGAAAAAACTGGCTTAAAACTCAGCATTCAAAAAACTAAGATCAAGACATCTGATATCATCACTTCATGGCAAATAGATGGGGAAAAAGTAGAAACAGTGAAAGATTTTCTTTTCTTGGGCTCCAAAATCACTGAGGATGGTGATTGCAGCCATGAAATTAAAAGACACTTGTTCCTTGGAAGAAAAGCTATGACAAATCTAGACAGCATATTAAAAGCAGAGACATCACTTTGTCAACAAAGGTCCATATAGTCAAAGCTCTGGTTTTTCCAAAAGTTGTGGGGTGATGTGAGAGTTGGACCATAAAGAAGGCTGGAACACCGAAGAATTGATGCTTTTGAACTGTGGTGTTGGAGAAGACTCTTGAGAGTCCCTGAGACTGCAAGGAAATCAAACCAGTCAATCCTAAAGGAAATCAACACTGAATATGCATTGGAAGACTGATTGTTGAAGCTGAAGCTCCAATACTTTGGCTGCCTGATGTGAAGAGCTGACTCATTGGAAAAGACCCTGATTCTGGGAAAGACTGAGGGCAACAGAATGGGGCAACAAAGGATAAGGTGGTTGGATGGCATCACTAACTCAATGGACACGAGTTGAGCAAACTCCGGGAGATAGTGAATAACAGAGAAGCCTGGCATGCTGCAATTCATGGGATCATGGAGTCGGACTCGACTTATCAACTGAACAACAACAAAATGTATACTGTCTCTTACTTAAAGCTAATATTTGCATTTTTGCTTTTGATATTACTCCTCAGCTGTTCTTACTAAACTTACTTTATTATTCTCTTCTCACTTGTGTCATTAAAAGCTCCCTCTCCCCTAATATATAAAGAGCTCCGAGAAATTGAGAAGAAAAAGGCCAATAACCCAAAGGAAAAATAGTTAGATATAAGCAATAAGACTCTTTGAGAGACAAAGTACATTATTTAAAAAATGCAAATTACTTTTAAACATACAAAAACATGTTCAACTGCTTTCATAATAAGATAAATGCAAAATAAAAGTATATTAAAATAACTGTGACCACTCATGAAATTATAAAAAACTCAAAGGTGTGATAGCATTTTCTGTGACTGGAGCTAGGGGAAACAGGCATTTTCACATAATGCCTGGGAGAACAAAATGATACAAACCCCATGGAAGGCAATTTGATGTTATCCATCAAAATTTAAAATGCTCCAATCTTTAATCCAGAAATCTCACTTCTGAAATATTAACCTAAAAACATGCCTATATGTATAAACTTTCAATTGTATAAGATTAGCCAATGTAGCATCATTTACAGTAGCAAATGGTTGGAAACAACCTGTGTCCCTGAATAGGTCTGAAAAGATACACAGGATGTATTGTTAAGTGAAAAAAATCAAAGCTATGCTGCTTTGGTGTAAGAAAGAGGGGAGGACTATTAATTTACATTACATTCACATTCACTACGTTAGTATGTGTTTATATCTGCCTAAAGAAATAATGGAAAGATCCAAAAAAACTAATAGACAGTGGTTACATATAAAGATCAGAGTAGAGGAAGAGAATTGTGGGGAACTAGAGTAAGACTGTAAGACTACTCAGTGTATAATTTAAAAAATTTAAACCAAGTGAATTTATTGAGTTGGCCAAAAAGCTCATTCAGATTTTCCCAAAAGATCTTATAGCATCTTACGGAGAAATCCAAGCAAAATTTTGGCCAACCCAATATTATTATTCTTATTCAAAAATAATTAAATTGAATTTTTAAACATTTTACCCTCCAACCCATATAGCTGCTCCAAGTGCAAACCTAATTCACTCTTCCCCTTTGCATTCAAATTTTTTTCAGAGCTGTTTCACTTACTGGGCCTGTTTGCTTACCTCCTACTCCTGAACACAATACAGTCTGGTTTTTGTCCCCATTAGGTAACACTCATGAACACCATACAGTTTGGCTTCTGTCCCCATTAGGTAACTAAATTGCTCTTACCTCTTGTCTCCAGTGACCTCCAAGATGCTATCAGGTATGCCATTGTGCATACATATTTAGTCTTTTCTTACATAATCACTCAGAAGCAATTGACAAACTACCTCTTTTGTGATGCATGTTCTTCCTGTGATTTCCATGTCTCCACGAAACCCTAGTTTTCCTCCCCACTCTCTGGATGCCCTTATCTTTCCTCTTCTCTTCCATCTTAACATTTTTTTCTCTTTTAGTCAAGGGCAGTGTCTGAGGCAGACCTAACTGTCAAGCTTTTAGCAGCCCAAATACCTGGCAGTTATAGAAGGGAAATTTGAAGAGAGTATCACTGCCTCCACTGCAGATACACATATTTAATAGTTTCTCCTGGTATGTGATTTGCCGTTTCATTTTCTTTTCAATGTTTCAATGAATGACTAGTTTCAGTTCAATGAATCTTTTTTTTTTTAATTTTAACTGTTTTTTTCTGTGATGATTAAAAAAAAAATTATTGTGGTAAAAACACATAACATAAATAGTGCTAACTAATTCACATTGTCATCAAATAGATCTCCAGAGATTTTTCATCGTATAAATCTAAAACCCTAACCCGTTAAACAACAACTCTCTCTTCGCCCTTCCTCCAGGCCCTGGTAATAATCTGCAGATTGAAAAAACTGCACAACCTGAAAGTTGAGAATTGTGTTTCACTTGGTGACAAAACTGAGGACTTAAGACCAGGATGCAATGTCTCAGCTCAGAGAGTCTGCTCCAAAGAAGTAAGAAGGGGACCGGGATGTGCAGGAGTTTTCGAAACAAAGACCAGGTGGTCGAAACTTCAAAAAATTACTTTTGATTAAGAAAACCTGACACCTCAAGTTAATGAATTGTGTGCTTTTCTGTGTTTGGGAAAATGCATAGCTCTAGGCTCATTGAAATCATTCAGACCTCAGTTCAGTTCAATCGCTCAGTTGTGTCCAACTCTGTGACCCCATGGACTGTAGCACACCAGGCCTCCCTGTCTATCACCAACTCCCGGAGCTTACCCAAACGCATGTCCATAGAGCCAGTGATGCCATCCAGCCATCTCATCCTCTGTCGTCCCCTTCTCCTCCTACCTTCAATCTTTCCCAGCATCAGGGTCTTTTCCAATCAGTCCGTTCTTCACATCAGGTGGCCGAAGTATTGGAGTTTCAGCTTCAACATCAGTCCTTCCAGTGAATATTCAGGACTGCTTTCCTTTAGGATTGACTGGTTTGATTGCCTTGTGTCCAAGGGATTCTCAAGAGTCTTCTCCAACACCACAGCGCAAAAGCATCAATTCTTCAGCACTCAGCCTTCTTTATGGTCCAACTCTTGCATCCATACATGTCTACTGGAAAAAGCATAGCTTTGACCATATGGACCTTTGTCAGCAATATCTCACTTGGCCCATATATGGTGACTCAAGGTCCTTCTGGGTGGCATGTGCATCTCTCACTCAAGATGGATTCCAGCCTGAGGGCTTCAGGAAGGTTGGCAGGACATTTTGTCTCCTACCTCCTCAGCTGGGCCCCTCCTAAACTCTCCTAAACCAGTCACCGTGTTCTCTATCAGGACCTCCTGTCGGGAGACAGCTCAGGCAAGCAGTCATCATTGTGCCTGGCCAAGGCAGGCAGTTTCAGTCAGTGGTTCCCTAACAATTCTAGTGGGTGTGTAGATGTCTCTAATAGTTACTTTAATCATCATTTCTCTAATCAGTAATGATATTAAGCATTTTCCTTGTATTTATTTGTCCTTCATGTATCCTTTTTGGTTAAAGATCTTTAAATCTTTTATCCATTTTAAAAATTGAGTTGTCTTTTTATTATGGAATGCCTTGCATATCCTGGATAAATGTCATTATCAGATAGATTTTTTCCCAATATTTTAACCCAGCTTGTGGCTTGTTTTTATAGCTTCGTTTGAAGAGAAGCCACTGGCACGTGTGTCAACAGTCAAATTCTTTGGATCTAAATTTCATCACACTTGAAATGAGGTCTTTGGGTAAATGTTCTTTTCTTTTTATAATGATTTGATTGAGGTATATTCTGCAAACCATAAAATTTACCCTCTTACAGTGTGCAACTCAGTGGTTCTTAGTATATTTACAGAGTTGTGCAGTTACTGAAATTGAACGGGACCCTGTGGAGCCCTCCTGGGCACAAAAACCTTTTCCATCCCAGTTTCTTATTTACAGGATAAAGGCTTCAGCCTCCTCAGCTCAGTTCAGTCACTCATTGTGTCTGACTCTTGCATGCTGCATCAAAGATGCCGCTTGTCACAATTAAGACCTGGCACACCCAAATAAGTAAAATATAACATATTTTTTTAAAAAAGACAGTTACATACCCTGCAGTCCTCACCCCAAATTTTGCCTATAAAATGTTTATGTTACATATAACTTCTGAGGTCTCCAAGTGTCCATTCTCTATGCATCAATCTAACACCTAGAAAATAATAGACTCTTAATAATCTGTGTTGAATTACATCCAAGTCGCAGGCATTCTGCATTAGCTAGGCTAGTCACCATGACAACATAAAGGCGCTGGAACATCTGAATGAACATGTGAGGCTAGCAGATGTTTCTTCTCTCTCCACTTGATGGCAGCATCACCCAAGCGCAGTGTCAGGAAGCTACACCAGGGGGCTCCCCTGCATTTTCCGAATGAAGTCTGTAAAAACTTTCACCACTCAGTTGTTGTGAGTTCCCCAAGTGTTAAGTGTTTGCTTTCTTTTGAAACAAGACCATAGAGAAACACGAAACAAGCCAGAAGCCTGGAACCAACACCTTTTATTTATATCAATCCACTGTCTGAGATTTCCTGTTTTTCTTAGTCCTTTAAAGAGCTGACAGGGAAAATTATTAGTCCCCTTTCTGAAAGGATTTAGCAACTGTAGGACAGTCTGTCATTCAACTGAGGACTACAATGGATTATTTATTATCCATTTTTATTGATCCCAGGTTGAGCTAAATAAAAGACAAACATAATAAAATGTAAACATTTAACTACCGTGTTCTGAGGAAGATCCAGCAAACAGTAGAGGTGGGAAAAACCAAATAAATAAAAGTACATTTGTTGCTTTTCTTCTTAAAAAAAGCTACAAGTTGTAATACAAATAGACCTAGATAAAGAATCAAGAACTGTTTTTAATGCTAGATGTACTTCCAACTTTGGCTACTTGTATCATCTTTAAATTTCAATGTTTTCACCCTTAAAGGAGGTTTTAGGGTGATGCTCTTTTTATTTTTTATTTATTTTTTAGTTTTTGATGCTCTTTTTAAAAATCAACTTTGACAATATATTACTTGCATATGCAAGGTACCATTTTAGGTATAATTTGATGAGTTCTGAAAATGTGTATAGTCCTGTAACCACAAGGACTGCAGCACAGTATGGGGTCAGCCTCCTAGATCTCCTGGAACTCCAAAGAGCTGATTCAAACATTTGTTAATCAGGGAAGTAAAGGAATGCAGGAACAAAGGAGAAACAATCAAGAAACTATAGTGCAGTGACTAAAGCAGGGTCCTGGTTCCTATTCAAGGAATATGCAATGTCTTTGAGTCAAGAACTAAGGCTCTCATCTTAGGTGGAAGATGGTAACTTTGGGGTGAGTAGAAGATTCCTACAACACTGCTCTGTTACCTCCCCATCAACCAATCAGAAAACAGTCATATATGGGACTTTCCTGGTGGTTCAGTGGCTAAAACTCCATGCTCCCAATGCAGGGGGCCCAAGTTCAATCCCTGCTCAGGGAACTAGATCCCACATGCTGCAAATAAATATCTTGCATGCTGTTCTCCCGGTAAACCATCAGGGAGTTCAGGTTTTTGAGCGTGAGCCACCTGTTCTCCTTGCTTGGCCCTGTGATAAACTTTTCTCTGCTTTGGACTCCAAACTTTTGGTTTACCTGTCTTGCTGTGAGTCGGGAACAAGAACTTGCATTCAGTAACAGTTCAGTTCAGTCACTCAGTCATGTCTGACTCTTTGCGACCCCATGGACTGCAGCACACCAGGCCTCCCTGTCTATCACCAGCTCCCGGAGTTTATCCAAACTCATGTCCATTGAGTCAGTGATGCCATCTAACTATCTCATCCTCTTCTCCCATCATCCTCTTCTCCTCCCACCTTCAATCTTTTCCAGTATCAGGGTCTTTTCAAATGAGTCAGCTCTTGGCATCAGGTGGCCGAAGTATTGAGTTTCAGCTTCAACATCAGTCCTTCCAATTGTTAGGTAGTTAGAATAGGGAAAAGGAGTCCAGAATGGCGGTGCTAAAAGACCTGGAAGGGAAAAAAGCCCGTGAAAATTGAACAAAGGAAGATCCGAGGACTGGAGTGAGAACCTCAGGTAAGACAAACAGCACTCCTGGCTGGCCCAGTTTACATAGGACAGGCCCAGGGAGAGAAAAACATATAAAAACAGGAGCCAAAGCTAGCTCTCTCTCTCTCTCTCTCTCTCCCCCATGCGCTGAGGCGCTCTTCTCTTCGCGTCTTTGGATCAACGTGCCCTCACACCTCTAAGATGGATTTTCCTGCTATCTTCTAAATACAATAGAGCTGTAACACGGTCTGTCCAAGACCCGAGAGCTGTGACACGCCGAGGGGGCTTTACTGTCCGTCACTCCAAATCTTTGTTGTGACGAGACAAAATCCGAGGAGTATACACTCGCCTGACACAATGAACATCCAGGACTGATCTTCTTTAGGATCAGTCCTGAACCGGTTAAAGTCCTAAAGTGGTAACACTATCACCACTTTGTAATCTCATAACCCCCGAAAGAAACTCTCTGCTTATTAGCAGTCATCCTCCCTTTCCCAGCACCTGACAACCATTAATCTAAGTTCTTTCTCAGTGCATTAACCAATTCTGGGCATTTCATACAAAAGGAGTCATACGATACTTGGTATGCTGTCTAGCTTGTTTCATTACCATAATGTTTTCAAGGTTCATCTATGTTATAGCATATACTAGTGCTTAATTTATTTTTATTGCTAATGTTGTATAAATATACCACAGTTGATGGATATTTAGATCATTTTGATTTTTTACTTTTTATGAATGACACTTCTTATGAACATTTGCGTACAAGTTTTTGAGTGCACATGTTTTCAGTCCTCTTAGGTACATACCTAGGAGGAGGACTTCTGGGTCATATAACTGTATATTTAACATTTTGAGGAAATACAATATTGTGTTCCAAAGTGCACTTTACATTTCCACCAGCAAGGTATGAGAATCCAATTTCTCCATGTTTTCACTCCTTTTTTCCCACAAATATTTCTTTATTTAAATAACTTTCTGCATTGTTTATTGAAGTCTTTTTTTTTTCTTTGCTAATTCTTAGTGGTCTTTTTAAAAAATATCCATTCCATGGTATACAGTTGTATCTCAATTGTGGTTTTGATTTGCATTTCCCTAATGATTTTGATTTGCGTTTCCCTAATGGAGAAGACTCTTGAGAGTCCCTTGGACTGCAAGGAGATCCAACCGGTCAATCCTAAAGGGAATCAGTCCTGAATATTCATTGGAAGGACTGATACTGAAGCTGAAACTCCAATACTTTGGCCACCTAATGCAAAAAAAAACTGACTTGTTGGAAAAGACCCTGATGCTGGGAAAGATTGAAGGGAGGAGGGAGGAGACGGGGACGACAGAGGGTGAGATGGTTGGATGGCATCACTGACGCAATGGACATGAGTTTGAGTAAACTTCGGGAGTTGGTGATGGACAGGGAAGCCTGGCATGCTGCAGTCCATGGGGTCACAAAGAATCAGACGTGACTGAGCGACTGAACTGAACTGAATGACTAATGATGTCGAGCATATTTTCATGTGCTTATTGGCCATTTGCATATCTTCCTTGAAGAAGTGTCTATTAAAATCCTTCAGTTTAAAGGGTTTTAGCCCATTTAAAAATTGGGTTGTCTTTCTCTTGTTGAGTTGTAAGAGTTCTTTATATACTTTGAATATAATTCCTTTATTTAATATATAATTTGTAAATATTTCCCCCTATTCTGTAGGTTTTCTTTTCACTTTCTTGATTGTATTCTTTGGCACAAAATTTTTACTTTTGATGAAGTTCAGTTTATCTTTTATTCTTTGGTTGCTTGTGCTTTGGGTGTCATATTTAAGAAACCATTGCTTAATAAAAAATCACCAAGATTTATTTCTATGTTTTCTTCTAAGAGCTTTGTGATTTTAGTTGTTAAATTTAGGTCTTTGATCTGTTTGAGTTGAATTTTGTATGTGATGTGAGTAGGAATCCAACTTCATTCTTTTGTATGTAGATACTCAATTGTCCCAACATCATTTAATAAAAGTACTATTATTTCTCCATTGAACTGTCTTGGCATCCTTGTCAAAAACCAATTGACCATACACAGTGTGGTACTTGCATAAGAACAGACAGATATATATATATATATATATATGTATATATATATATATAGAGAGAGAGAGAGTAGTGGAATAAAATGAAAAGTCAAGAAACAAACTATTTGCATATGTGGTCAGATAATTTTTGTCAAGGGTGCCAAGACAATTCAGTTAGAAAAGGGCAGCCTTTTTGCAAATGGTGCTGGAAAACCTGGATGCTTGTGTGCTAAGTCACTTAGTCATGTCCGACTCTCTGGGACCCTAGAGATTGTAGCTCACCATGCTTCTCTGTCCATAGGATTCTCCAGGCAAGAATACTGGAGTGGGTTGCCGTGCCCTCCTCCAGGGGATCTTCCCAATCCAGAGATCGAACCCATGTCTCTTATTCCTGCATTGGCAAGGGGTTCTTTATCACTAGTGACACCTGAGAAGCCCAGCAAAAGTGGATATTCACATGCAAAAGAATAAATGGACTTTTATCTAACATGACATACAAAATTACCTCAAAATGGATCAAAAACTCAAATATAAGACCTAAAAGTATAAAACCCTTAGGAGGAAAAATAGGACAAAAGCTATACAATATTGGATTTAGCAATGATTTCCTAAATGTGCCACCAAAGGCACAGGTGACAAAATTAAAAATGGATAAATTATGGTTTATGAAAATCTAAAAATTTTGTGCATCAAAAAACACTGTCATGTTTCCCTGGTAGCTAGCTGGTAAAGAATCCACCTGCCAATGTTGGAGTCACGGGTTCCATTCCTGATCCAGGAAGATCTTACATGCCAAGAAGCAACTAAGCCTGTGCGCCACAAGTTTTAAGCCTATACTCTCGAGCCCGGAAACAGCAACTTATGAGCCTTTGCACCCATATTATTAAAGCCTGTGCACCCTAGAGCCTGTGCTCCACCACAAGAGAAGCCACCGCAATGAGAAGCCCAAGCACCACAACTAGAGGGGAGCCTCCATTCACCACAACTAGAGAAAAGCCTGTGAAGCAATGAAGACTCACACAGCCAAAATAATAATAAGTAAAATATTTTTTCTAAAGAAACTGTCAATAAAATAAAAGGGCAACTCACAGGATAAAGGAAAATATTTACAAAGCATATATATGATAAGGAATTAATTTTCAGGGTATACAAAGAACTCTTAAAACTTAATAACAACAAAAACAAACTGATTAAAAATTTGGCAAAGGACTGAAACAGACATTTCTCCAAAGAAAATATATAAATGGCCAACAAGGGGGAATTCCCTGGTGGTCCAGTGCTTAGAACTCCATGTTTTCACTGCAGGAACAGCTAAGTTACTCTGATGGGGAACTAAGATCCTCATAGCTGTACAGTGCAGTCAGAAAAAAAAAATTTTTTAGGTTGTCTATAAATGGCCAGTAAGCACATGAAGCATGCTCAACATCACTAATCATTAGGAAAATGCAAATCAAAATTATAATGACATACATCCATTAGGATGGGTCGTACCAAAAAAAGAAAGACCAACAATAACACGTCAGTGGGGATGTGGAGAAACTAGAATCCTTGTATGCTGTTGGTGGGAAAGTAAAATGGTTCAGCCACTATGGAAAAGAGTATGGCAGCTCCTTAAAAATACAGTTACCATATCATCTAGCATTCCACTTCTGGAGATATTCCCAAAAGAATTGGAAGCAAGGACAATTCTTTGTACACCCATGTTCCTAGCAGTTTTATTCACAATAGCTCAAACATGGAAGCAATCTATGTGTTCATCATTGATGATTGAATGGCAAAATGTGGTATAAACATACAATGGCATACTCTTCAGCCTTTAAAAGGAAGGAAATTCTGACATATGCTACAACATGGATAAACCTTGAGGATATTATGGTGATTGAAATGAACCAGTCACAAAAAGACAAATACTACATGTTTCTATGAAGTAGGTATTTAGAGTAGTCAAAATCTAGAGAGAGAAAGTAGAATTGTGGTTGTCAGGCATTGAGGGGGAAGGTTATTATTTAATGGGTATAGGGTTTTAGCTCTAAGAGATTAAAAGTTATGAAGATGAATGGTGGTGATGGTTGTACCACATTATGAATATATTTAATACCACGGAGTGGTGCACGTAAAAATGATTAAAATGGAAAATTGTCAGTTATGACACTTTATCTCAACAAAACTTAAAAAAAAAATCAACTGAATCTTAGATATGGGTTCAATCCCCAGTCTGAGAGGATTTTGCATGCCATAGAGCAACTAAGCCCATGTGCCACGAATACTGAGCCTGGGCTCCAGAGCCAGGGAGCTGCAACTCCTGAAGCATGGGTGCCTAAAGCCTGTGCTCTGCAATAAGAGAAACCATAGCAATGAGAAGACCGAGCACCGCAATGAACAGTGGCTCCCACTTGCCATGATTAGAGAAAGCTCGCGGGCAGCAAAGAAGACCCAGCACAACCAAAAACAGTAAATAGTTGATTTATTAGTAATAATAAATTAATAAGTAATTTAAAATCAACTGATAATAAAAGTGATGGTTTATTTTGGGACTCTCAATTCCATTCCATTGATCTTTTTGTCTTATGCTGCTACTGCACTGCCTTGATTATCTTTTCAGTACATTTTGAATCATGAAGTGTAAGTCCTCCAACTTTGTTTTTCTTCAGAGTTGTTCTGAATAAGAAAGCAGCTGTGTTTCTTTCAACTATGTGTTTTATGAGAGAAACATTTAAAGAACATTTATAATATACCCAAAACACATATACACATCTAATATAATCCTCATAAAAATCATGTAAGGTAATATTATGACTTTAATAATTAAGTTATCATATTTTTATCATCTGTTCTGTGTCAGACATTATGGATATAAGACACTGGGCTGCAAAATAGGCAACATGATCCATTTTCAGGTTTAGGTAACTCTCTCAAATTGGAATGCAGTTCTCTTGACTCCAAGTCCCCAAATAGTTTCACTGCAAAAAGATTAATTCCTTCTGTAGTTCTCAAACATCTTCTATATTTTCTCTCTGGCCTGGGCTGGATAAGTGGCCACCTGAATGGCATGAGAACCAAGGTAAATCCCGGATCTTATAGCCTTCTCATTTAAGTGGGAGGTCATTCAATCATTTGTTTATTTAAAGAATATTTATTCAGGGCCAACTGTGCGCCAAGGATTAGTGTTATAATCAAGAAGAGACAATATCACCGCTTTCATAGAGCTTACTTTCTTGTACAAGAGACATGTAACAAGAAATTTCACAAATAACAAGATAATTACAGCAAGTAATTGCAGGTTTTTGTAAAGAAAAGGAAAGTCTGCCAAAATTGAGAATATCAGAGATAACTACCACTGATGGGAGGTTTACAGAAAACCTCACTTTAAAGACTTAAAATTTTGTCAAGGGACAAAGAATAAGAGAGAACTGGCCCCATCAAAAGCATTTCGAGCAAAGAAAGTACAACAGCAGAGTCCCTGAGACAGGAAAAAAGCTGGGTGTAGCCTGGGGACTGACAGAAAGCCAATGAGATTAAGTATACTAAGCCAAGAGCACGGTGATCCTGTAGAGGTAAGCAGGCGGTGCTTACAGGGCATTGGAGAGGACCCAAGAACCGAGTTATCCAGCTCGAGACTACAATCACATCCTGACAGCTCTTGGTCCTGGTGTGCTAGAGTCCTTGGAGAAAATCTGCTGCTCTTGATTCACAGTCATTGCCCCCAGCAGTGCCCAGATCAGACACATGCCCTCACTGGCTCCAAGATGGAGTGGATTGGTCGGCATCTTTCTTCACACTCTTGGCCATGGTGTGTTATAAACCCTTTTCTCTGTTCTTCTAGGGTTACCACGAAGTTTTGGGGAAGGGAAAGCTCCCAAAGCAGCCTGTCATCGTGAAGGCCACATTCTTCAGCAGAAGAGCTGAGAAGACTGGGGGTGTAGGTGGGGCTTATGGCCTGCTGGCTTGAAGCCACATGCTGGAAAACTCATTAAATGTTAACAAGTGCTTTCTTAAAAAACAAACAAACAAAAACTGTTAGCCAAAGTACAATTAGAAGCCATTGAAGGATTTTAAGCCAAAGGATGTTGTGATCTGATTTATATTTTTAAAAGCTTACTCCTACCATGTGTATAGAATGGGTTGGGTATATAAGTAAACAAGGTTAAAATCCTGAAGTTCATGAAGTTCAGCTAGAAGGCTATAGCAGCTGTCAAAATGAAAGAAAGCTTTCTTAGACTAGGATGGTACTGGTGGAGATACATGGAGAGAAGTGAAAATATTCTAGATGTATTTTGGAAATGAAAATAACAGGTTGACACTCAAGTTTTTGGCTTTAATAACTGTATGGTGACATCATATGCCGAAATGGGGAAGACTACAAGTAGAGAATATATAGGTTTTAAAAAATCATCTGTAATTGCATCTTAGACATGTTGAGTTTGAAACACTTATGAGACATTCAAAAAGCTTGTCGGATAAGGATCAGGCCCTTCCTGCAAGGAAAGCAGCTGAAGAAGAAAACTTACTGTCAAAGGAAGTCTGATTTCCGGGGCCCTGGAGCAGGTGTCAGATGAGCAGGTGTCTCTCATTATCCTGAGACCAAAGAGATAAGAACCAAGAACTAACAGTGCTATTGCAGCTCATCTTAGGAAATACTCATTGAAAGTCCATAGGAATCACCATGAGGCTTGTTGTTGTTGCTAAATCATGTCTGATTCTTTGCGATCCCAGGGACTGCAGCACACCAGGCTTCTCTGTCCTCCAATATCTCCCAAAGTTTGCTTGGATTTATGCTCACTGAGTCAGTGATGCTATCCAACCATCTCATCCTCCGCTGCCCCTTTCTCCTTTTGCCTTCAGTCTTTCCCAGCACCAGAGTCTTTTCCAATGAGTTGGCTCTTCACATTATATGGACAAAGTTTAGGAGCTTCAGCTTCAGCCCTGGCAGTGAATATTCAGGGTTGATTTCCTTTGGGATTGATTGATTTGATCTCTTTGCAATCCGAGGGACTCTCAAGAGTTTTCCTCAGAGCCACAATTCAAGAGCATCAGTTTTTTGGTGTTCAGCCTTTTTTATGGTCCTACTCACATCCATACATGACTACTGGAAAAACCATTGCTTTGACTATAGAGACCTTTGTTGGCAAAGTGATGTCTCTGCTTTTTTAATACGCTGTCTCGGTTGGGCATAGCTTTCTTTCCAAGGAGCAAGTGTCTTTTAACTTCATGACTGCAGTCACTGTCTGCAGTGTGTTTGGAGCCCCCCAAAATAAAACCTGCCACTGCTTTCACTTTTCTCCCTTCTATTTGCTATAAAGTGATGGGACCAGATACCATGACCTTAGTTTTTTGACTGTTGAGTTTTAAGCCAGCTTTCTCATTCTCCTTTTTCACGTTCATCAAGAGGCTGTTTAGTTCCTCTTCACTTTTTGCCACTAGAGTGGTATGATCTGCATATCTGAGGTTGTTGATATTTTTCCTGGTGACCTTGATTCCAGCTTGTGATACATCCAGCCCAGCACGTCACATGACGTTCTCTGCATGTAAGTTAAATAAGTGGGGTGACAATATACAGCCTCTGTCATACTGCTTTCCCAATTTTGAATCAGTCAGTTGTTCCATGTCTGATTCTAATTGTTGCTTCCTTACTCACATATAGGTTTCTCAGGGGACAGATAAGGTGGTCTGGTACTCTCTTTAAGAGATGGGAGTACCTGAATACCTTACCTGTCTCAGGTAATAGAAAGAGACATAAACTTCAAAAGAGAAGACATAATTTAAGGTCTGGTGACTGGCAAAGTTCAAACTTCTTTGATCCTTGTTGGATGATTGTGAAAATGAAGAGGAAAAATTCATGTGAAAGCATCTGGCTGTATAAATGGAGGTTTATAACGTACATTGTGAGAGCAGGTATTATTATGAGCAATCAATATGAGCTCTGTACCTATAACATTGCTTTCTGAAAAAACCCAATAACTTTAATGATGATTTAACAGGATCAAAATAAATGCGTTTACCCTGTACAGGCCAGCTCTAGCATCACCCAAGTGAAACAGATCGGGACAAAATGACACCAAGGAGACTGATGTGTATGCTGAGTCCCCATGTGGGTAAAGAACTCATCTCAGAATCAGTGAGTCTCAGCAGATCTTGACCTTGATTGCAATGTGACCATGACTAATAGCAACAGCTTGGTTACACTGGCTGCAATCTCTTTACCATTGCATTCCAAACATATCAGGGTGTTGTCTGTATATCTTGTACCATCTTTTAGAGCCTACCTGTCAACATTAGCCCACAGTCTTGGCAAACATGCCAGTGATTGTCTGCTTTTCTTCCCATACAATCTCTAGACTTGCTGTTTCAACATAATAAGCATTTTTTCAGTCTTTTGCTCTACCCTTGTAGAACAACTCATTTTCCTCAGATACCATGTACTTTCACATTTCCAAACTTTTGTCCTTATAAAGGTTCCTTAGGCCTAGAAAGTCCTCACCCCTCACCTTCCTACTGATTAACTATTTATGCTTTCAGGGTCAGATAAATGTAAATAGCCATCTCTCCTCAAAATACTCAAAGGAATTCATTGCATCCTCATCTATATTTCCATTTTATGCTATTTATAGTTCAATATACTTATTCAGCAAACATTTACAGAATGTCTGCTGAATATCAGGACCTTTTAAGATGCAAATGACAGAAAGCTACTCCAAGTAGCTTAAACAAGCTAGCTCACCACATTTCCATCCTCACCTATATTTCCATTTTACTCCATTTATAATTCAATATACTTAGTCAACAAACATTTACAGAATGCTGCTAAAGGTCAGGACTCTTTTAGATGCAAATGATACAAACTCAAATCTAAATAGCTTAAACAAGGCAGCTCACCTAATGGAAAAGTACAATGAAAAACATGGTGTGATCCAGGCATTCAAATGATGTGATTTGTATTCATCTTTTTTTTGTACAAGTTGATTAGGTTGGGTCCCCTAGAAATAGAATCTGAGATAGGATTCTTATGAAAGTGATTTATTGTGGGGATGCCTTTAGGAAAAGATGTGGAAGGGAAACAGGGGAAGAAAGTCAAGTAAGAACGCAGCCTCCATTGGAAACTAGTTTCAGCTTTTCCACATGGGGAGATTTAAAGCATAAATCACACCACAGAGTTTATCCTACCTGGAGTCAAGAGTGTTTTGCTTTAAAAAAAAAAATTATTTCTTATTTTTTTTGGCCGCAACATGCCACATGTGTGATCTTAGCTCCCTGACCAGGGATCAAACTCACGCCTCCTGTATTGGAAGCACAGAATCTTAAACACTGTACCACCAGGGAAATCTTGAGGGTGTTTTGCCTTTTGTATTCCCTTGACGATGAGTCAAGAGCTGTTAGATGGGAAGGTCTGTGTTAATCTTCCTTGTGAAAGGGACATGGGTGAAGTAGCAACAGCAACCATGCAGCAGGCATGATGACTGCCAAGATTGATCCGCAGCTTGGTCAATCTCAGAGGAAAGATCTTCTCCTTAAATCTCTGAAAAGTTCAGTGTGAACTCTGATGTGTGCAATTCTTTTGCAATAGAGGTGGAATCAGAACCAAGTAAACCACAAGCTGTAGATGCTTCTTAGGAAAGGGGGGTTTTTAATTAAAGAAGGAAGAAGGCTGGTCGGCAATGTCAAGAATTCATTCTACCAGGTTCCAGGCACTGGTAGGGGTAAAGAATACAATGGTGAGCAAAAAATACACACATCTCTGTTGTCACAGAGTGTATCAGCTTTGTTTAGTGCAGATAGACAAAAAAGAAGCTGCAATAATGTAAAATATACACTGTGGTATGGGAAGGATTGATGGCTATGAATGCATTATGTTAGTTTTTCCAACTTTATATATCCAGTGCCCAGATAGTACCCTAAGTATTGTAAGTGGTCAGTGAACGAGCATATGCAGCTAGTTGTGTGAACTCAGGGTTTTGCAGGAAGGAAGTAGATCCTCTCTGGGAGTTGTCCTTTTAGTTAGTTTACGGGCCACGCAAGACAATCACTCACTACTTAATGGCCACATAGTGCCTTTAAGTGGAATGATTCTTACATCTGAATCCTGATGACTTTTGCCTATTCCCAAATTCTGAAACTGTTTTCAAATGGTAGATCTCCCACCTTTGAGGATATTTAATTTCTCTCAGGTTAGTTCAACACATAACTCATTGACCATGAACTTTGTGTTAATAGAGTGCTAAGTGTTGCAAAAAATAAAGAGATGAATAAACCATAGTCCCAACAAACTAATAATTTAGGACAGCTGCCTAGCAGGATCAATATAATGATTTGTAATGACAAGGAATGTAAATTTCACTTTGTGCATTCTCTTGGTAGCTGCTAGGGGAATTGCAGTTTTTAAAATTTGCTCTTCATCATGTGCAGTGTCATTGAATCTAAGGCCAAAAGGACATAAACTCAGAAAGTGAAACTCTTACATAAGTGCCCTCAAGACAGGAGCAGCCATTTTGATACTAATTCCTCATTTAAATGCTTTCTTCTCTGCAATCACCCTCTGTTTTTTCCAGCCTCACTTTACTGAGGCTTTCAGTGGCTAAGTCGAAGATCTCTCTTGGTAAATGTCACATTGCACTTGAAAACATCTGGGTTATTTTCAAACATCTTTTGATACTGATTTCTAACATAATTCCACAGTAATAGGAGAACAGTCTGTATGATTTCAATATCTCTAGGCCATGAAGTTTTTGTACCTTGCTTTATGTCCCTGGATATGTTCCAGTGTCCCCTAGTTTACAGTCTATGGAAACTTGAATAGAATTTGTGTCCTATTGTTGAGTGAAAGTCATATAAACCTTAATTATGTTGAATTGGTTCACAGTGCTTTTCAGGTCTACTATATCCTTCTACTTCTCTGTATATTCATTGAAACTCCAACTAAAAATCTTAATTTATCTACTTAAAAAATAATCGTAATATAGTGTAACTATATGTAACCTTGTTCTGTATTTTCCAAGTCTCCTGTAAATGTGTTATCATACTTTCATAATTTAAAAGAAAAAAGATAGAAGCAGCAAATAGTCAGTCATCCTTGACTTTTATCTCTTTTTTACCCTCCACCTCCAGTCACACCTACAGATCAAATCTCCAATCCACCATCTTAGTCCAGGTTGCTCTCATCTGTCACCTGGACTTGCTTTCATCTCTCTCCTGCAAGAGCTTCCTAACTAGTCTCTCAGATCCTATCCATTGCATCCTTCACATGCATTTACCAACACAATTAGCAAAGTAATCTTTTGAAATTATAAACTTATTTATATCTTCTGCTTAATCCTCATATCAGCCCTATTTAAATTCCTGTTTGGCTTTCCCATTGCACTCAGTATGAAATCCAGACCGTTTAAACAGCATCCTTTCAGGCCCTACATGAACTAACACAGCTACCTCTCTCTCCTCCCTATGACTAAATTCCACCATCACTGGCCTGTCCTCAGTTATGCAGACTGTACAAGGGGAGAGCCTTTAGGCACATGGTCCCCGATCTGACTCCAACTCAGTTTTCAATCTTGGCTTAAATGGATTGGCTTTAAAGAGTCCCTCCTTCACATCTTATTTAAAGAGTGTTATGCCCGATGTCCAAATCCCTGAGCGGGAAGAGAGAAGGCTTCCAAGACAATGCAACTCGCAAAAAAGGGAACTTTATTGCTGACTCGAGTCAGGGCTCACTGCCGCAACCAACGCAGTGGTGCAGGGTCAGAAAGCACTGAGCCCAAGCTGTTACACAAATTTATAGGGTAGGCATAAGCAGTTGGTAGCTGGCTTAAGCGAATTGGTTACATGTTTGCAAAGTAATCTTATTGGCTCAAACCTTCATGGGCTTTTTTCAAACTTGGGTGTTCATGGGCTTTTCAGCTTTCCCCTGATAGGTTCCCTTTTTCTTACTGGGCGCATATTGATTGGCTGGCTCCAGGTGGCCTGATGGGGGTAGGGAATCTTACCATTTCGGGGGAAATCTAAACTTAGGTCTGGGCCGCCTGTCATGGTGTTAGCCCTGGCAGCCTCACAAAGAGAATATCCCAGGACTTCTCTGGTGGTCCAGTGGCTAAGATTCTGCCCACCCAATGCAGGGGGCCCAGGTTCAATCCCTGGTCAGGGAATCAGATGGCATATACTTTAACAAAGATCAAAGATGCCACATGCTATAACTAAGATCCAGTACAGTAAAATAAATAAATATATATTTTTAAAAATAAATAAAAATTTTAAGAAGAGGATATCCCCTCCCCATAATGGTCTTTATTGTCTATCATAAAACCCAGTCTTTTTCATTCATGGTGCTTATCACAATTTGCAGTTCAGTATTCATTTTATTGCCTATGTTTTCCATTAGTCTGAAATTGCAGAAGGGCAAGGGTCATTGTTTTATTTTCTAGCAGTGTACTCATTACATGGCTCAATGCTTTCATATAATAGGTGCTCAGTAAACATTTAAGTTCATTCAATTCATCCACTCATTCATTCATTAAAAAATATTTCAAGCCTTAAGATTTTTAAAAAGCTTTGAAATGAACTTTTCTGGTGGTCCAGTGGTTAAGACTCTGCACTTTCACTACAGGGGGCACAGGTTTGACCCCAGGAAGTTCCACATGCAGCAAGTGTGACCCCCCCCCAAAAAAAAAAAACTTGATGGATGGACATCAGATATGTATAATTTTCAAACTTTAAACTTTGGGTTTTTTTTCTTTCAGTAAAATGTGAAGGCATATTTTACCTTGTTTGTCTTTAAGAAGGACCTTACTTGATTTGGGGGAAACCACCTGAAAATTTGTGTTTTATATGAAACAGAACATATATATGCATATGGGAAAGTGAAAGTCACTCAGTCATGTCCGACTCTTTGCAACCCCATAGACTATACAGTCCATAGAATTCTCCAGGCCAGAAGGTTGGAGTGGGTAGCCTTTCCCTTCTCCAGGGCATCTTCCCAACCCAGGGATTGAACCCAGGTCTCCCACATTGCAGGTGGATTCATTACCAGCTGAGTCACAAGGGAAGCCCAAGAATACTGGAGTGGGTAGTCTATCCCTTCTCCAGTGGATCTTCCTGACCCAGGAATTGAACTGGGGTCTCCTGCATTGCAGGTGGATTCTTTACCAACTGAGTTATCAGGGAAGCCCATATACACATACATATACCCCATATATATATATATCCCAAATACCCATCCATTGGTTTTCAGGAAAGTGAAAACAACACAAAACCAGATGTCTTGGATGAAGCAGCTCAGTTTTCTATTTGATTACATAAATTTGATGTGTTTTAGCAGTACTACTCTTTAGAATTTGTGCTTATCTAGGAAAAATTATTCTTTTCTTTGAATGAATTTAAACAGCTTTATGGTTTATTCTATGAAAATATGAGAGTGTATTTCTACTCCAAGAGATCTGGAAATCTGAAAAATGTGGCAAAATATGAGATTGCAAACTTTATCTGGAGCTGGAGGAAAGAATAGGATGAAAGGATCTAGACTGAGCTAGAAAGCACTATTGATTATTATCTAGAGATCATTTGAAGGAATAACCCAATGGTGCTGATGTTGAAATATTTTTATCTGAGATTGCATTTTTGTGAGCCATTCTACACTGCAACCCTCTTATGGATAGTAGAAGGAGGTTCTCATGGATGAAGTTGATATTTCCACTCCCACTCATTCTGTCAACTTAGAAAGACATTGATTCTGGAACAGAAAAGGAGGACTAGAGTGATAGATCTAATATCTGTGATAATTCCACATCATACATGGAACTTCAACGTGTCGGGCAAAATGTTCAAGGGATTGTCTTTTTTGAGAAAGACGATGGCACCAACCAGAAGGTGGTGGACCAGTAGCCAGACATCCTTCCATCGTGCTAACAGGGCGGGTCTGAAGACTCAGAGCAACCACATTCAGCCACAGGTGTACACTATTTTCTCTGTTCTACTTTCTGTCCATTATCAACTAAAGGAAGGGTCTACATTCTTCTCTCACTGCCCATGCCAGCAGGGCAGAGGTAGCATATGTTTGATGATGGATGATAATCCCCAAATAGCAGCATGTGATTTGCAGGAAATGAGTGGCTATGCTTACGGATAGAAAACCAATATTCTGAGGCCAGCAGCTTAATTAGGTGGCATACCCTACTAGGTTGGATTTGTAGAACATGTAAGCTTCTCTGAGGTTAAAAACACTTGGGGAAGAGAGCCCAGGGAATGACTAAACTTTCTTCAGTCAAAAGGGATGGGGGCACAAAGCCCTCATAATTTGAATATTAAAAAAATCATTTCACAGTCTTAGTTTGGGGAGGTTTAGAACCATTAAGCCTGTGACAGGTACTACAAGGAAAATGAAAGTAAATTTGCAGCAAGTTATTTCCCATCTAGGAGCCGCAGACTCTTCGTTAGCATCTCAGTCTGTTCAGGTTGCTATAACAAACAGCTGTAGACTGGATGGCTTTATAACAAAAAGTTATTTATGTTTCAGAAGCTGGGAAGCCCAAGATCAAGGTGCTCGCAGACTGAGTGCCCAGTGAACCAGCCTTCTGGACTCACAGACTGCTGTCTTCTCTCTGCCTCCTAACTGGTAGAAAAAGGGTGAGGGAGCTCTCTGGGGTCTCTTATGAGGGGAATAATCCCACTCATGAGGACTCCACCCTCATGACCTAATTACCTACCAAAGACCCCACCTCCAAATACCACCACACTGAGAATTAGGTGTCAACATATGAATCTTCTGAGGACACAAGCCTTCAGTCTACAGTAGTTAGAAACCATGAAGGTGTTGGTTTAAATCATCTCTGAGTGGGTATCAGTTGCTTAGTTGTGCCCAGCTCTTTGCAACCCCATGGACTGTAGCCTGCCAGACTTCTCTGTCCATGGAATTTTCCAGGCAAGAATGCTAGAGTGGTAGCCATTCCCTTCTCCAGGAGATCTTCCCCACCCAGGGATTGAACCCAGGTCTTCCTGCATTGCAGGCAGATTCTTTCCCATCTGAGTCACCAGGGAGGCCTTAAATCATCTCTAATGGCCCTTTGGAATCTGAAACTTTGTTCCTTTCAGCTTCCCTTCCATGAATTGCTCTTGATCTAATTGTAGAGACAAGATACACATGCAAAATTTTTAAGTAATAACATAATTCCTAATTTTAAAACCCAGCTTGAAGGCTACCTCTTCTGAGAAAATTTTCTTTACAATTTCTCCACCTACCTTGGGATCCGACAGCACTTTGTTTCCATAGCTGCCATTAGGGCATTTATCCCACACAGTCATGTGTATGTTGGTGTGGAAAAAAACAAAGACCAACCAAATGAAATAAACAGTTATTTATTCTAAACATGCTGCAGCAAGGGAGCCAGACACTGTTATTTGCATTTTGTCATAGACTCAAAGGCAGGCAGAGGAAGGATGAAGTTTGTGGGGAAAAGTGGAGGTTTCAATATGCCACGATTAGAGGCTGTTGGCAAGGTGCAGCTGAGATGGGAGTGCTTCAGGGAGGAAGCCAATTCTGATTCCATCTTAGAAACTTTCTTTGACTTGCTTTTATTATTATAATCATACTCAATGGTTTGCCTGGAGGACCCTGCCCCTCAGCCTGACTGTAAACTAAAGTGTCTTTGTTCAGCTCTTGAAGAGATAGTTTGTCCCTGCCCACCTGTGAAGATTAACACACCCCTTCTGAAGGTTAGACATGCCCTTGTAGATGTTTTACAAGACTGAAGACCCTTTCAGTTTACTTCCCCACCGCATCTCCCTCTCTATTCTGCCTTTTGACTTTAGTTCCTCACTGCTTCTTTCTCTTTGATCTATAAAAGAACCTGGCGTCCAGACACCAACAAATGGTTATTTTGAGGCGCAAGTCTGCCATCTTCTCGGTCTGCCAGCTCCCCGATTAAAGTCTCTTCCTTGCCTCTACGCCTCATCTCTTGGATTCATTGGCCTATTGTGCAGCAAGCAGAATGAGCTTGGACTCAGTAACAGAAGTAGAGCATCCTATGTGGTTGGTTAGGGACACATATTTGGCTTTCTCTGGTTGGTCCTAAGTTGGAAGCAGGGACAAAATTAGAGAAACTGTTATCAATCAAGTCCTTGCCATTTGAAGCCAACTGTTACAGAAATTATTGTTTAGCTTCCTGGGCTGTTACCAGAGGTAGCAGCCTGGCTCTCTGCAAGTCTGATTTACAGAAGACTGGCTTCCTGTGTTGTTTATTTTGATGAGGGACTGGTTTCCTGAGTGTGTTGCTGCAGGTTGTGGGCCACAGTCCTACTTTTATCTATGGTCTGGCCATTGTTTATTTGCATATTCGATCTTTTATTGGCTTCTGGTTCTCTTACCTAAATTATGAGTTCCTCAAGGTCAGTTGCTGTTTATTCTTATTTTGTTTTATGCTAGCACCTAATCCAAAGCTGACACAGTGTAGGCCCCCAATAAATATTTGTTGATAGCTTTTTCAAGAAGCCAGTTAAAGCACAACAGTGATACTTTCAGATTGAAGACATCCAGCTGGAGGTTAGTGTAAGTCATCGGATCCAGTTAACAAGTGGAGATATACAATCAGAATTTGGATGAACACTTAGGACTGATAAAAACATGTTAGAGTCACTGGAAAATTAGAATTTAAATTAAAAAAAAAATCAGTATTTCAAATTTAGAGAGATGACTGTAGCCCCAACCAATATCTTGTCTACAACCTCAGGAAAGACCTGTCACAAAACTGACCATCCAAACCACTGTTGAATTCCTGACTACAGAAACAGTAGAAATCACAAATAATTATTATTGCTTTAGGCCACCAAGTTTGGGGGTAATTTGTAATGCAGTATTGGATTCCCTTGTGGTTTCCCTTGTGGTTCAGCTGGTAAAGAATCCGCCTGCAATGCAGGAGACCTGGGTTTGATCCCCAGGTTGGGAAGATCCCCTGGAGAAGGGAACAGCTACCCACTCCAATATTCTGGCCTGGAGAGTTCCATGGACTGTGTAGTCCATGGGGTGACAAAGAGTCAGACACGACTGAGTGACTTTCACATTGGATTCCTAATACATATAGTAATATAACATGGTATGAGAAATGACTCCCTTGGCCTCAGTTTGCACAATGGTGCTAAGTACAGAGGTATCAGACATCAACGTGTGTACGAAACAGACCTCCATAAACAGAATTTACAAAGGAAATAAAGAAAGCTCATTCCATGACTCTCAAACTTTCTGACACACTTTTAGACTATGAAGATGTATAGAAGTGATTTTGTGGAAAAGACACTTTGAATAAATTGTAGCTTTACCTTAAAATATAGTAAGGGAGGCTTCTGCACTGCTGTGTAATATGTGAGTTCCATAGGTAACAGCAAGGTGATCAAACAAGTCAATCCTAAAAAAGTCAACCCTGAATATTCATTGGAAGGACTCATGCTGAAGCTGAAGCTCCAGTACTTTAGCTACTCACTGGAAAATGATGTGAAGAGCCAACTTATTGGAAAAGACCCTGATGCTGGGAAAGATTGAGGGCAGGAAAAGAAGGGGGCGACAGAGGATGTGATGGTGGGATGGCATCACTGACTCAATGGACATGAATTTGAGCAAACTCTGGGTGACAGTGAAGGACAGGGAAGCCTGGCATGCTGCAGTCCATGGGGTTGCAAAGAGTTGGACATAACTTTGTGACAGAACAACAGTAACTGTTAACAGTGCAAGATGGACTGTATATGTATGTGTAAAACAGGAGGTTAAAGTGGAAGAGACGTAGAAAGCTTTCCATTGGTCCTAGAAATTAATGGTTTGGAGATTAATGAGAACCAAGGGCAACTGGAAGGTGAATGGAATTTGCCATGGAGGGGCCAAGAGAAATCTGCATAGATATCTGACTCAGAGACACATAAAATTGCTTACTGTTGTTATGCTCCGTAGCTATTAAACTAACATGTACACTTGATCTCTCTTTAATTTCAGATAATTTAAAAACTGATTGAGGGGGGTTTGTGGCCAAAAAAAAAAAAAAAGTTTCAATTATGAAATGAAATGACCACAGTACTCAAATCACTGTCACACAACTGTTGTTTTCTTGAAAAGACAATCTCTGAATTTTTACTAGCCTCTGTTTTGAGATTCATTGGTCAGTCTGCAAGTGTCACAGCTTAGAAGTTAATGTTCGAGGTGGTGAGGGTATTAGAAATGGCTAGACTTGGGTTCCAGCCTTGGTTGCCATTTTCAGTGTTTTGATGGAGATGAGTACAAAGTGCCTCGGCATTACCTCGGTGGTCAGTGTTCACGTAAGCATCACAGATGAGGTTATAACTGGTCTGGATCTTAGGGATGGGCAGGTATTTGTCAAGTGGCCAAGGGAAAAACCAGAGCCTCAGAACACAGATTTAGTTCATGTGAAATTGCAGAAGGGTAGAAGCAGACTTTGAATAGGTGATTTGGAATTGTTCACATTGTCTGTTGAGTAGAGGGATTCTGAGGATATTCTGCTGTAGGCATTTTTTTTTTTTTTTTTTTAGTAGAAAAGGACATGGGGAGAGTGAAAAGAGGTGAGGTAGAGAGAGGTCACTTCATGTCAAGCCTCTCTGACCATGGTTATAAGTTTGGATTTTATTCTAAAATAGGAAAACATTGAAAGTTTGTAGGTGAGTGTATGATGTGATCTGTTTCTGTTTTGAAGTGACAATTCTTGCAACTGTATGGAGAATGGATTTTCTGGACATTAGTGCTGTGATCCAGATGCAGGGTGTTTACAATGAGCTGAGCGGTAGAGTTGCCATAGAGACACTTAGAAGCAATGACACAAATGTAAGAGAGATAATATTTTTTGAAAACATATTTATATATCTCTTTTTTTTTGGTATTTTTGAAATTATGATGCTTTGTCTAGTAGAACATAAGCATCATCTCCTTGAGAGAGGTTGGAATTTGTTGCAGAAGGACTACAAAGGTAAAAACAATAAGTAACACCCAGAAACGTTAATGTTTAAAATAGGATATTACAGCAAGAAAATGGGCTTTATGAAGGAATTTTCTAAATTCCTTTAGCTTGTATTTGAAGTATCAGAAGCTAGATCCGAATCAGAGCACAGTGTTCCTTCCATAAAGTAGTTAAGATAATCCCTCCATTTACTATGACTAACACAGGAGACATGCTCCCTGGTAGCAGAAGGGTATGACACAGGGAAATTAAAATAAAATCCCAGCACTTGTCAAAGGGGGTGAAAGGGAGACTGGTTGGAAGAGAAAGGAAGACTAAGAAGAGGAGAGGAGAGGTAAGATGTTACACTCACGAACTCATGGATTCTCTTCACCGCTTCAGGATTTACTCTAAGATGGAGAGGCCCTGGATAGTTTAAAATAAACTCCAAGAACAGCTTCCCAGGTGGTGCCAGTGGTAAAGAACCCACCTGCCAACACAGGAGACGTAAGAGATGCAGGTTTGATCCCTGGGTCGGGAAGATATCCTGGGGGAGGGCACGGCAACCCACTCCAGTATTCTTGCCTGGAGATCCCATGGACAGAGGAGCCTGGTGGGCTATATTCCACAGGGGTGGTGAAGAGTTGAACACAACTGAAGCGACTTAGTACACACCCACGCTCCAAGAACAGAAGAGTTCTTGCACTGATCCCCATTTGAGACTTCGGAAGGAAATCACTATCCTTCATGGTTCCATAAAAGAAGGGAAGGTGCAGCATAGCTAAATGAGTTGAGTGGCCTTGTCAGGTAGAGAGAGCTTTCAACTTGCTCACTCATGTTCCCTTGGTTCCCTTGTGGTAGGTACTCTGAGTTAAGGGCCAGTGGTTCTGGTACTGTCTCACAGCTCCCAAGTAAGATGTTCTTATTGTTTAGTTGCTAAGTCATGTCTGTATCTTTTGTGACCCTGTGGACAGTAGCCCAGGAGGCTCCTCTGTCCATGGGATTTACCAGACAAGAAAACTGGAGTGGGTTGCCATTTCCTTCTCCAGGGAATCTTCCCAACCCAGGGATCAAACCCAGGTCTCCTGCATTGGCAGGCAGATTCTTTATTGCTGAGCCACCAGGGAAGCCCAAAGTAAGATGATGTAGCAGCAAAGGCATTATCAGGGGGCAGCCCAGGCCAAGGCCTGGTTGGAGAATGCAGAGTCTGGGAGTGGAAACTGTAATACCTAGAGACAAGAAAAATTAAATCAGCAAGGAAAGGCCACTGGAAACTAAGTGAGCAAGAAATAGACTATAATTTCATGCCAAAGGTCAGGAATGAACCAACTGCATCTGAATCGATGGCCAACTGCGCACATGCATGGACCAACTTAGGTGTAGGGTCTTTTACTCACCAATGTCACAAGATCATGTGGGCCAGACCCTTCCAACTATGCCCCTGGATACCATCTTGGAGGGAAAAAAGAGGAGAGGGGGTACATTTAGAAAGACTAAATTAAATTTAGAAACCCTTTCAAATGAGTGACTTGAACTAATTTTTTGGTTTTATTTTTTTATTGTGGAAAAATACACATAACATAAAACTTACCACAATAATTTTTATGTGCTCAGTTCAGTGGTATTAAGTATATTCACATTGTTTTACAGCCATTACCATAGCCCATCTCCAGAAATTCACCCTCCCAGGCTCAAACTCTGCATCTATTAAATAACTCCTCACCCACCCTACCCTCCCAACCTCTGGCAACCATTATTCTACTTTCTGTTTCTATTGTTTTTGACTATTCTACCTGCTAAGTCACTTAAGTCGTGTCCAACTCTGTGATCCTATAGACTGTAGCTCACCAGGCTCCTCTGTCTATAGGATTCTCCAGGCAAGAATACTGGAGTGGATTGCTGTGCTATCCTCCAGGGGATCTTCCAAACCCAGGGATCAAACCTTACATCTCCTGCATTGGCAGGCAGGTTCTTTATCACTAGGGCCCCCTGGGAAGCCCAGGAATCATACAATATTTGTACTTTTGTGTCTGGCTGTGAGAAGATACCCCCAGTCCAAGGTAAGGAGCAGCGGCTGCGCTTTGCTGGAGCAGCCGTGAAGAGATACCCCATGTCCAAGGTAAGAGAAACCCAAGTAAGATGGTAGGTGTTGCGAGAGGGCATCAGAGGGCAGACACACTAAAACCATAATCACAGAAAACTAGCCAAACTGATCACAGGACCACAGTCGTGTCTAACTCAGTGAAACTAAGCCATGCCATGTGGGGACACCCAAGACAGTTGGGTCATGGTGGAGAGGTCTGACAGAATGTGGTCCACTGGAGAGGGGAATGGCAAACCACTTCAGTATTCTTGCCTTGAGAACCCCATGAACAGTATGAGAAGGCAAAATGATAGGATACTGAAAGAGGAACTCCCCAGGTCGGTATGTGCCCAATATGCTACTGGAGATCAGTGGAGAAATAACTCCAGAAAGAATGAAGGGATGGAGCCAAAGCAAAAACAAAAAATGAAGGGATAGAGCCAAAGCAAAACAATACCCAGTTGTGGATGTGACTGGTGATAGAAGCAAAGTCTGATGCTATAAAGAGAAATATTACATAGGAACCTGGAATGTTAGGTCCATGAATCAAGGCAAATTGGAAGTGGTCAAACAGGAGATGGCAAGAGTGAATGTTGACATTCTCAGAATCAGCGAACTAAAATGGACTGGAATGGGTGAATTTAACTCATATGACCATTATATCTACTACTGGGGGCAGGAATCCCTTACAAGAAATGGAGTAGCCATCACGGTCAAAAAAGAGTCTGAAATTCAGTACTTGGATGCAATCTCAAAAACAACAGAATGATCTCTCTTCGTTTCCAAGGCAAACCATTCAATATCACAGTAATCCAAGCCTATGCCCCAACCAGTAAAGCTCAAGAAGCTGAAGTTGAGTAGTTCTATGAAGACCTACAAGACCTTCTAGAACTAACACCCAAAAAAGATGTCCTTTTCATTATAGGGGACTGGAATGAAAAAGGAGGAAGTCAAGAAACACCTGGAGTAACAGGCAAATTTGGCCTTGGAGTACGGAATGAAGCAGGGCAAAGGCTAATAGCATTTTGCCAAGAAAATGCACTGGTCATAGCAAACACCCTCTTCCAACAACACAAGAGAAGACTCTACACATGGGCATCACCAGATGGTCAACACCGAAATCAGATTGATTATATTCTTTGCAGCCAAAGATGGAGAAGCTATACAGTAAGCAAAAACAAGACCAGGAGCTGACTGTGGCTCAGATCATAAACTCCTTATTGCCAAATTCAGACTTAAATTGAAGAAAGTGGAGACAACCACTAGACCATTCAGGTATGACCTAAATCAAATCCCTTATGACTATACAGTGGAAGTGAGAAATAGATTTAAGGGACTAGATCTGATAGACAGAGAGCCTTATGAACTACGGACAGAGGTTCCTGACATTGTACAGGAGACAAGAATCAAGACCATCCCCATGGAAAAGAAATGCAAAAAGGCAAAATGGCTGTCTGAGAAGGCCTTACAGATAGCTGTGAAAAGAAGAGAAGCGAAAAGCAAAGGAGAAAAGGAAAGATATACTCATTTGAATGCAGAGTTCCAAAGAATAGCCAGGAGAGATAAGAAAGCCTTCCTCAGTGATCAGTGCAAAGAAATAGAGGAAAACAACAGAATGGGAAAAACTAGAGATCTCTTCAAGAAAATTAGAGATATCAAGGGAACATTTCAGGCAAAGATGGGTTCAATAAAGGACAGAAATGGTATGGACCTAACAGAAGCAGAAGATATTAAGAAGAGGTGGCAAGAATACACAGAAGAACTGTACAAAAACGATCTTCACGACCCAGATAATCACGATGGTGTGATCATTCACCTAGAGCCAGACATCCTGGAATGTGAAGTCAAGTGGGCCTTAGAAACCATCACCATGAACAAAGCTAGTGGAGGTGATGGAATTCCAATTGAGCTATTTCAAATCCTGAAAGATGATGTTGTGAAAGTGTTACACTCAATATGCCAGAAAATTTGGAAAACTCAGCAGTGGCCACAGGACTGGAAAAGGTCAGTTTTCACTCCAATCCCTAAGAAAGGCAATCCCAAAGAACGCTCAAACTACCGCACAATAACACTAATCTCACATGCTAGTAAAGTAATGCTCAAAATTCTCCAAGCCAGGCTTCAGCAATACATGAACTGAGAACTTCCAGATGTTCAAGCTGGTTTTAGAAAAGGGAGAGGAACCAGAGATCAAATTGCCAATATCCGCTGGATCATCGAAAGAGCAAGAGAGTTCCAGAAAAACATCTATTTCTGCTTTATTGACTATGCCAAAGCCTTCGTTGTGTGGTTCACAATAAACTGTGGAAAATTCTGAAAGAGATGGGAATACCAGACCACCTGACCTGCCTCTTGAGAAACCTGTATGCAGTTCAGGAAGCAACAGTTAGAACTGGACATGGAACAACAGACTGGTTCCAACTAGGAAAAGGAGTACGTCAGGCTGTATATTGTCACTCTGCTTATTTAACTTATATGCAGAGTACATCATGAGAAACGCTGGGCTGGAAGAAGCACAAGCTGGAATCAAGATTGCTGGGAGAAATATCAACCTCAGATATGCAGATGACACCACAATTATGGCAGAAAGTGAAGAAGAACTAAAAAGCCTCCTGATGAAATTGAAAGAGGAGAGTGAAAAAGTCGGCTTAAAGCTCAACATTCAGAAAACTAAGATCATGACATCTGGTCCCATCACCTCATGGGAAATAGATGGAGAGACAGTGGAAACAGTGTCAGACTTTATTTTTGGGGGGCTCCAAAATCACTGCAGATGGTGATTGCAGCCATGAAATTAAAAGATGCTTATTCCTTGGAAGGAAAGTGATGACCAACCTAGATAGCATATTAAAAAGCAGAGACATTACTTTGCCAACAAAGGTCCATCTAGTCAAGGCTATGGTTTTTCCAGTGGTCATGTATGGATGTGAGAGTTGGACTGTGAAGAAAGCTGAGTGCTGAAGAATTGATGCTTTTGAACTATGGTGTTGGAGAAGACTTTTGAGAGTCCCTTGGACTGCAAGGAGATCCAACCAGTCCATCCTGAAGGAGATCAGTCCTGGGTGTTCATTGGAAGGACAGATGCTGAAGCTGAAACTCCAGTACTTTGGCCACCTCATGCGAAGAGTTGACTCTTTGGAAAAGGCCCTGATGGGGTCTTTTCCTGATGGGGGGAGGGATTGGGGGCAGGAGGAGAAGGGGATGACAGAGGATGAGTTGGCTGGATGGTATCACCGACTCGATGGGCATGAGTTTGAGTAAACTCCGTGAGTTGGTGATGGACAGGGAGGCCTGGCGTGTTGCGATTCATGGGGTCGCAAACAGTCGGACACGACTGAGCTACTGAACTGAACTGAACTATTTCACATAGAATAAAGTCTTCAAGGTTCATCCATTGTGTACCAGGTGTCAGAATTTCATTCTTTTTTAAGGTTGGATACTATTCCATATTATATATATATATGCTTCATTTTGCTTATCCATTTATCTGTTGATGGTCATTTGGGTTGTTTCCATCTTTTGGCTAGTGTGAATAATACTGACAAGAATCTGAGTGTACACTTATCTGTTCTAGTCTCTGCTTTCAATTCTTTTGGGGGTATACCTAAAAGTAGAATTTCAGAATTATATAGTAAGCCTGTGTTTAGTATTTTGAGGAAGCACCATGCTGTTTTTCACAGCAGCTGCACCATTCTATATTTCTCTAATAGTACCCAAGGGTTCCAATTTCTCCACATCCTCACCAACACTTAGTATTTTCTGTTTTTCACTTGGTTTAAATAGCTGTCATGATTATAAGTAGTATGTCATTATGGTTTTAATTTGGATTTCTTTAATGACTATCAACTTAGATGATCTCATGTGCTTATTGGTCAATTGTGTACCTTCTTTGGAGTATTTATTCAAGTCCTTTGTCCATTTTAAAATCAGGTTGTTTTGTTGTTGTTGAGTTGTTGAAGTTCTTTATCTAATCTAGATATTAATTCCTTATCAAATACAGTATTCGTAAATACTTCCTCCCACTCATAGAGTGCCTTTTCATTCTGTTGTCTTTTGATGTACAAAATTTAAAAATTTTTGTGAAGTCCAATTTGTCTATTTTTAATTTTGTCACCTGTGCCTGGGGTGTCATATCCACGAAGTCATTGCCAAATTCAATATTGTGCAGCTTTTGGCCTGTATTTTCTTCTAGGAGTTTTATACTATTACACTATTAATATAATATACTATTATATTACATATAAGTCTTCAATGCATTTTGAGTTGTTTTTTTTTTCCACTCTGTGCAGCATGTGAGATCTTAGTTCCCTGACCAGGGATTGAAACCAGACCCTCTGTATTGGAAGCACAATTCCCTTGAGATTCTATATGAATTTTAGATAGATTTTTCTACTACTGCAAAAAACACCACTTGAGATTCTTTTTGGAGATTGCATTGAATCTGTAGATTGCTTTGAGTTATATTGACACCTTAGGAATATTAAGTTCTCTAGGGAATTCCCTGGTGGTCCAGTGGTTAGTCCCTTGGACTATAAGGAGACAAAATCAGTCAATCCTAAAGGAAATCAACCCTGAATATTCGTTGGAAGGACTGATGCTGAAGCTAAAGCTCCAATACTTAGGCCACCTGATGCAAAGAGCCAACTCATTGGAAAAGACCCTGATACTGGGAAAGACTGAAGGCAAAAGGAGAAAGGGGCAGTGGAAGATGAGATGGTTAGATAGCATGAATGACTCAATGAACATGAATTTGAGCAAACTCCAGGAGACAGTGAAGGACAGAGAAGCCTGGCATGCTGTGGTCCATGGGTTGCAAAGAGTCAAACATGACTTAGCGACTGAACACACATGCCAGTGGTTAGGACTATGTGCTGCTTCTTCTGAGAGCTTGGGTTTGATCTTTGATCCAGGAAGCAAGATCCTGCAAGCTGTGCACTATAGCCAAAAAACAATTGTCTCCCCATCCATGAATTGTGTTCTTTTTTTTTAATTAATTAATTTGGCTGCAATAGATCTTGATTGAGACACATGGGATCTTCATTGTGTCATGTGGCACACAGACTCCAGTTGTGACTCATGGGCTCTGGATTGCATAGGCTCAGTAGTTGCACATGGGCTTAGTTGCTCCATGGCATGTGGGGTCTTAGTTCCCTGACCAGGGATAGAACCCACCTCCTTCACATTGCAAGTTGGATTCTTAACCACTAGGTCACCAGGGAACTCCCTGGGTTGTCTTTCTGTTTATCGCTGTCTCTAATTTCTCTCAACAATGTTTTGTAGTTTTTACTATACAAATATACAAGACTCTCACCTCCATGGTTATATTCATTCTTAAGGATTTTATTCTTTTTATGCTATTATAAATAGAATTGTCTTCTTAATTAGGGGGGTGTTCTTTATTAGTATAAATTAATGCAACTGTGTTGTTGACTTTGTATCCTACAACTTTGCTGAGTTTATTTATTAGCTCTTAACAGGTTATATGTGCGTGTGTATGTTTGTGTTAAAATTTTTACGAGTTTCTATGTACATGTTATCCATGAACAGAGCTAATTTTACTGCCTTTTCAATTTGGATGACTTTTATCTCCTTTTCTTGCCTAAATTCTCTGGCTAGGACTTCCAGTACTATGTTGAATAAAAGTGGCAAAAGCCAGCCTTTTTTTTTTTTTTCCTATTCTTAGAAAAAATGCTTTGGCTTTCATCTTTGAGTATGATGTAAGTTGTGGATTTTTCATATGTAACCTTTATTATGTTGAGGTAATTTCCTTCTCTTCCTAGTTTGTTGAATGTTTTTATCATGGAAGGGTGTTGAATTTTGTTAAATGCTTTTTCTGTATCAATTGAGATGATCATGTGGTATTTTTCCACCTTCATTCTGTTAATGTGATATAGTACATTAATTGATTTTTGCATGTTAAACCATCTTTGCATTACCAAAATAAATCCCACTTAATAATGATATGCAATTGAACTATTTTATTTTTGGTTACACTGGGTCTTCATTGTGGCATATGGGTTTTCTCTAGTTGTAGCTTAGTTGCCCCCAGGCATGTGGGATCTTAGTTCCCTGACCAGGGATAGAACCTGTGCTCCCCACACTGCAAGGCAGATTTTTAACCAGTGGACCACCAAGGAAGTCCTTGAACTCATTTTTAAACTAAATCAAATTAAGAATTTTTATGCTCCTGCTAACTAGCTCTTGGGAGCTCAAGAAGATCAAAATAATTTTAGAGATTAGAGAAACTGATTTATAATATAAGTAAACACACTTTAATATACTATTCAGTGTGTGTGTCTCTGTGTATTAGAGAGGGTAAGTGGACAGTATGTTACAGAACTCAGGTTCAGCTGCTGGCCACTTGGAAGGTGTTGTTTGGAAAGGAAAGTTCACTTTATTTAGGTGGCTGGCAACCTGGGGAGAAGGAGGACTCAAGAGCCAACTCCAAAGATTCTGCTTGACCAAGAAAAATTTTAAAGGGAGAAAGGGGAAGTTAGTTGCAGGGGAGGAGGTCAGAGTCTTTATATTTCACTGTGTGCAGACTTTCTGCTGAGAGGCTGGTGGGGAGGTAGTGCAGCAGTGTTGAGCCTGCAGTTACTGTCCTTTACCAGGGTGGGGGCCTTAGTTCCTACAGAAGGAGTCAAAGATACTGTTATGTATTTCCCTGCTTTATCACTGCACTATTATTTCTTACAAAGAAACAGAGGAAAACAATAGAATGGGAAAGACTAGAGATCACTTCAAGAAAATTAGAGATACCAAGGGAACATTTCAAAGATGGGCACAATAAAGGACAGAAACAATATGGACCTAACAGAAGCAGAAGATATTAAGAAGAGGTGGCAAGAATACACAGAAGAACTATACACAGGAGATCTTAATGACTCATAATCAAGATGGTGTGATCCCTCACCTTGAACCAGACATCCTGGAGTGCAAAGTCAAGTGGGCCTTAGGAAGCATCACTATAAACAATCCTAGTGGAAATGATGGAATTACAGCTAAGCTTTTTCAAATCCTAAAAGATGATGCTGTTAAAACGCTGCACTCAATATGCCAGCAAATTTGGAAAACTCAAAAGTGGCCACAGGACTGGAAAAGGTCTGCTTTTATTCCAATCCCAAAGAGAGGTAGTGCCAAAGAATGTTCAAACCACTGCACAATTGCACTTATTTCACACACTGGGAAAGTAATGCTCAAAATTTTCCAAGAGAGGCTTCATCAGAGTGTGAACTGAGAACTTCGAAATGCTCAAGCTAGATTTAGAAAAGGCAAAGGAAACAGTGATCAAATTGCCAACATCCATTGGATCATAGAAAAAGCAAGAGAATTCCAGAAAAACATCTACTTCTGTTTGACTGACTACACTAAAACCTTTGACTATGTGGATCATAAGAAACTGTGGGGAATTCTTAGGGAGATGGGAAAACCAGATCACCTTACATGCCTCCTGAGAAACCTGTATGCTGATCAAGAATCAACAGTTAGAACCTGACATGGAACAAGTCTGGTTCCAAATTGGGAAAGGAGTATGTCAAGGCTGTATATTGTCACCCTGTTTATTTAACTTATATGCAGAGTACATCATGAAAAATGCCAGGCTGGATGAAGCACAAGCTGGAATCAAGATTTTCAGGAGAAATATCAATAATTTCAGATATGCAGATAACACCACCCTTATGGTAGAAAGTGAAGAGGAACTAAAGAGCTTCTTGATGAAGGTGAAAGAAGAGAGTAAATAATCTGGCTTAAAACTTCAACATTTAAAAAACTAAGATCATGGCATTCAGTCCCATCACTTCATGGCAAATAGATGGGGAAACAATGGAAACAGAGACAGGCTTTATTTTCTTGGGCTCCAAAATTACCGCAGATGGTGACTGCAGCCGTGAAATTAAAAGATGCTTGCTCCTTGGAAGAAAAGCTATGACCAACCTAGAGAGCGTATTGAAAAGCAGAGATATTACTTTGCTGACAAATGTCTGTCTAGTCAAAGCTATGGTTTTTCCAGCTGTCATGTACGGATGTGAGAATTGGACCATAAAGAAGGCTGAGCCCCAAAGAATTGATCCTTTTGACCTGTGGTGTTGGAGAAGGTTCTTGAGAATCCCTCGGACAGCAATGCAATTAAACCTGTCAATCCCAAAGGAAATCAAATCCTGAATATTCATTGGAAATGAATATTCCATTGAATGCTGAATCTCCAAAACTTTGGACACCTTATGGCAGAATGTGAAAAGATGAGACAAGCCAACTCATTAGAAAAGACCCTGATTCTGGGAGATAGAAGGCAGGAGAAGAAGGGAATGAAAGAGGACGAGATGGTTGGATGGTACTCAGCCGTCAATGGACATGAGTTTGAGCAAGCTCCGGGAGATGGTGATGGAAGGGAAGTGCTGCTGTCCATGGGTCGCAAAGTCAGACAAGACTGGGCAACTGAACAACAGCAACAACATTATTTCTTGACTGTTCCTCCTTTGTTTCTACATTTCCTCCCTTCCTTGATTTGTTGTTGTTCAGTTGCTCAGTCTTGTCTGACACTTTGAGACCCCATGGACTGCAGCATGCCAGGCTTCCCTGTCCTTCACCATCTCCCAGAGTTTGCTAATCATCTTCCTTGATTGGCAACTGTTTAAATCTGCCCTTTGGAACTCAGAGAAGGTCAAGGAGGCTAAATGAAGCCTATTTTCTACAAACAAGAAATAGAGGCCACAGAAAAGATTTGTACTGGGAAGGGCCCCACAGATTCTCAAACATAATCACTTCTCAGTTCAAATCTTATCCCTATAGTTTGGTAACCCCAGATAAGTTTTAAACTTATTTATGTTTCAGATTTCCTCAGTTGTAAAATGTGTTAAAATAGTCCTACTTTAGGACTGTTGTAAAGACTAAAGATACAATGTTTATAAAGCACTTAGAATAGTTCCTGGAGTGCTAGTAACTGCTCTATGAACACTGAGTCAAAGTTGCTCAGTTAAGTTTGATACTTTATGACCCCATGGACTACACAGTTCATGAAATTCTCCAGGCCAGAATACTGGAGTGGGTAGCCTTTCCCTTCTCCAGGGGATCTTCCCAACCCAGGGATCAAACCCAGGTCTCCTGCATTGCAGGAGGATTCTCTACCAGCTGAGCCACCAGGGAAGCCCAAGAATACTGGAGTGGGGTAGCCTATCCCTTCTCCTAGTGCAGTGTAACTATTATTATATTGTTGCATTCTGACTAATGAGACATAGGAATATTTTGCTGACTCCAAAGTTAAAGTCATATTGCCAGCTAAACAATTTGGTGGAAAGGAAAGCACTTACAGCTAACAAACTATAGGCAGCAATCTTTACACTAGATAAAAGACTGTCAGTTTTATCATTTGTGTGTGTCATCTTATTTATATCTGAAAAGAAACCAAGATGCCTATCCTTCAGTGTTCCCTCAGGTGAAAAAAAATAATCTTCCAATCTGCAGAGATTGCATGTAAGTGGAGGAGTCTGACCTTGAAATTTTTTACCACCAGAAGGAATGAGGTTGTGGGCACATTCAAGAGCTACCTCTGCCTCCCCTTTCCATTCCAGTGGACCTACTATTATTGTAAATTACAGTTGTCTGTCAACCACTGCCCCCCCTCAACCTGCCTCCCCCAGCACATACATAAGGTCAAGGTTCATGCCTGACCTTCTCTATAATACCATCCCTTTCAACATCTTAGCAGATATGTTCTGGATTTAACTCCTTTCTTCCATTCTATTCACCTTTTATTCTCTGTTATCTGACACTGAGGAAGAAGCCATGGATATAAGAGATGTAGATTTAAATTCAAGGCCTTGTTCCTTCACTAGCTGAGTAAACTTGAACCAGTAACTTCATAAATTCAAGCTTCAACTTCTCACATAAAAGCTAGAAATAATATTTACCTCAAAGATAATGTGAGAACCAAATAAGACAAAGCATAATATAAAGTGCTATGAAAAGTGGTAATAGATGAACAAAATAGTCTTATTTGGCTGAATTTTGCAGTATCAAGTCACCTATCTAGTTCTCAATTTACTTTCTAAACTTTTTTTACTTCAATTGCCACTGGTTTATTTATCTTGGCCTGCCATATCTCCATGAGCTTTTTAAAAATTAATAGACTTTCAGAACTTCCTTGGTGGTCCAGTGGCTAAGATTCTGCAATCCCAATGCAGGGCTGGAATTTGATCCCGAGTCAGGGAACTAGATCCCACATGCCACAACTGAGAGTAACTAAGAGTTCGCCTGCCACAACCACAACTAAAGATTGATTCTGCATGACACAATGAAGATCTCTCATGCTGCAAATAAGAGCCTACACAGCCAGATAAATAAATAAAAGAATTTAGGACTTTCCTGGTGGTCCAGTGATTAAGAATCTGCCTGCCAGTGCAGGGGGCATGGTATCAGTCCCTGATCCTGGAAGATTCCACACGCCACGGGGCAGCTAAGCCACTGCACCACAGCTACTAAAGCCCAAGCGCGGTAACTACTGAAGACTGAGTGCCCTAAAGCATGTGCTCCACAACAAGAGAGTAGGCCCTGCTTGCCGCAACTAGAGAAAGCTTGTATGAATTAACAAAGACCCAGTGCAGCCATAAACAAATAAATGAAATGTAAAGAGATTATATTAAAAATTAATGGACTTTACTTTTTTAGAAGAGTTCTAGATTTACAGAAAGTTTAACCAAGTAGCAAAAGCATTCCCATAAATCCACCTCTATGCACAGCTTCCTCTATCATTAGAATATTGTATTAATATAGTACATTTGTAATAATCATGAGCCAGTATTGACTTTTTTATTAATTAAAAGACATGGTTCAAAATTTATCTTGTTCAACCGAATGATTAAATGATTTTTGTAATTTTGTTGGCATTCAGTAGTAGTATCCAGTTCTTTCACATTAAAAAACCCATTGACTTCTCTACAGTTAAAGAATCCTCAGTTTACTTGATGCATTAAAATACTTTCTAAAGAAAATGTTCCTCAAATTCTTATTGACTTTTTAAATACTCCATTGAATGAGGCTTATTTATTTTTATACAAGGTTTTCAATATTTCTTTAGCAGTCAGATTATGCAAATTAAAAGAAGAGCAACAGTGTTATTAAAGTGCTCCATTGCTTATAGGAACTTGTTAAATATGTTCAACAAGAGTTGATAAAAAAAAAAAAAATTTCCCTTTAGAAGCTTATTCTTAAAAGGGATAACATTACTTATGAATAGGTAAAGTAATTTTGACTTGAAGTGGACAATAATTATGGTACTTGCCATAGCTATATTTTCCAGTGGATTTCATCCCTTAAAGAATTTGATTGTTTACTTGTGTAGTCTAAATACTTACCTAGCATGGCAACAAATGAAATCATTATGTGTAGTGTTGAAGAAGAGGGTAATCAGTATTGATGACAATATTCTTTTCTTGTCAGTGGCTAAAAATTTAAAAAGTCATTGACCAAGAGATGAAACGTAATTTTGAAGAAAGGGAAAAATAGTTCATGTGATGAAAGATGATACCAAGAAAAGTAGCTCATACCATGAGCAAATCAAATTTGAAGAGAAGTTCTTGGAGTTGATTTTATTCCTGTACAGGTTCAGGATACCCCCTTGTATGATAATCCTGAGCATTTTTTCTCATTAATATGTGTTCTTTCCAGAAAAGATTAAAATAATTTGGATGTAGTCACTATAAAAGCTATGTTACAATGTAACTGGAACATAGACTGTAACTGCAATAAGTCATATAAGCAAATTCTACAAAATAGGAACTATTAAGAAAAGCCAAATCATAAGGGAAATATAATTAAAGAAGGAGGTGTGGAACTCAGATATTTATTTCAGATAAATGCATATAATTTTTACTACACACATGCCCCATGCAATATCTTTTCTAATTTCAGTATGTATTTGCATAGGTACTTAGAAATAATTCAAATTTAACTGGTTGTCCTGTGGGTTTTTTAATTCCTGTGGGTTTTTTTTTTTTTGGTTAATTTTTTGAACCTGTCACACAGCTTGTGGGATCTTAGTTCCCCACAAGGATTGAACCTGGGCCCTTGGCAATGAGAGTTCAGACTCCTAACCACTGAACTGCCAGGGAATTCCCTAATTCTTTTTTTTTTTTAAATTGTGGAAAAAATATTTAACAGGAGATTTAGCCTCTTAATAAAACTTAATGTATAGAATACATTATTGTTGAGTGGTGTTCTGTTTTTATTTTTGAATCTAGTGATCCTACTCATCAGGATCTGAACTCAAGTCTTCTAACTCCAAATTTAGTGCTTTTTCTACTATGACCTTCCTTATAATTGATTTCATAAAATAACCAGCCACATGAGTATATTTGGAATCATTTCACAGGGACTTTTTCATACTTTACTGGTGCCCTGGGCATCTGAAGAATGTCCCTGGCAGGGAAATATAGAATCTCATTTTCATGCCTCTCTTTGTACCCATTAGATTATTCTTCTGGACAGTTTGTTGAGTTAAGCCATGCTGAAGATTCTCTTCATTGTTGAAAGATGAAGTCAATAGCATTCTAGGTCAAGCCTTTAGATCAGCTCTGCGATGTTTGAAATGTCATGTAATAAGTTTGAAAGGGGGACACCAAAGCTGCAAACTGGAATTACACAACCCTAACAGGATTTGTAAAAATAATTATTGTTATTAATAGTTGTAATTTTAATCAATACCAGGTATGCAGTTGACAAAATGCATTCATATATATTATTCTATGTGATCCTCATAATAACATGACTTATTCTGGGTTGTACAACTAATAAGTGCCAGACCTTTGCCCTCATCTTCCATCTTCAAGTCTTAAGCATTTTCACTGCATAGTGCTGCTAGGTGGATGGATATGAGAAGGTCATAGCTTCTAGGGCTGCCTGTCAGTTTAACTTGTGTTGGAATCCACTCTTCAACATTTTGTTGTACATTTTGTTACTAACAATATGAAGATACGCTTAATTTTTAGTTTAAATTTTACAATTCCTTGTGCAATTAGCAAATTCAAAATGGAATTTATGAACACCACAACTATCTACTGCCTCAGAATTCTCTGCACTTCAGGGGGCTGAGCTAGTGGGTCTTGGTCGAACAGAGCAGATTGACTTCAGGAACTCAACACTCTCCATGTTTACTCCTGGGGACTCCCAAAATGAGGCTGGATCTGTGTGAGAGAATGGGCAAGGGACACTTTCCTTTCTGATTTAGATTCAATATGCATTTTTTGAATGCCAGTTACATACAAAATACTTTCATATAAGATAGCTCATCTCTGAAAGGGAAGGCAGTATTCTACTTTGACATGTTGTTGAATCTGAGATCTGAGAAAGTTAAGATGCTCCAACTTTAAAAGATGATGAGAAAACAAAGTTCAGGGAGAAGATTGTGAGCAGGGAAATTGCTACTGTTTCTTAACTAGTTGATTTTAAGTGCTCAACAAATATTTACTGTGTTGGATTGAAATGGTAATTTAGATTGACATGTTGGCATTCCTAACTCAGATTCTGAGCACCCAGATCCTTCGACTTAAAGCTTCCCTAATGGGATATCAATACCCACTGTCCTGTTGTATTTTCCCCACACTATCATAAAACATAAAGAAGGAATTAAGGTAGACAGCCTATTGGCTCCAGTTGACTATTGGGAAGGGACGTGAAAGACGCTGTATTTTTTTCCCCCTGATATCATAAATTGTGTATGGTATTCTACCAAGGGTAAAGGGGAAATGGTGTGAAACTAAGAATCTATTCCAAGGGAAAGTTTACATTTACTGAGGAAAACATATTGTTTATACTCCAAATAAGAACCCTTGATCTGAAAAGTATGAGTAAATTTATGAGATAATACAGAAAGAATATTTAGAATTAGCAGTGACATCAGTGGTCTTGTCAGCTCACTGAACAGAGTTATTAAAAATGTGAGACTTTACTTCTCCATTAAATTGCTATGGTTATCCAACTTCCTTATGGTTCCAAAATAAAAACTCTCAATTGAGCCTACATTTCCCCCACCTCCATTTCTTTAAGAAACAGAGATTAGAAATAAATTAAATCTCAGGGGGCTTTTGAATGAAGAACACTCATGGACTTTGTTCCAATCTTTCTCTATGTCACAAAAACATTACAGAGGTATCTGCACAACTAGAAATCTTTTCAATCAATAAAGATCCAAAGACTTTCCCAAGTGACACCCTGGTTTACACTGTGATAAGACAGAAACATTCCTCTCTGTATTTAGAAAGACTGTCTCATCCCTGGCATCCAGAATCTTAGTATTTGTTTACCCTCAGCCCCCACCTGTAGAGATGCCTCTTTCTGACTATGAAAGCAGTGCATATCATTCTTAACACTCCTCCATTTCACATAAGCATGGTGAAGGCCATAAACACATGCAGGGATGCACACTCACTAATAGAATGGACAAAAAGCAGCAGCAGTATTTTATGACATTTGTGAAGGTAGCTCTACATTTCATCTTTGAATGGCTACTCAGGTATAATGGATCCCAGGGTTTATAACAGCTCATACATATAAAGGGATCAATGGCTTATTAAATGCTGCCTATCAGAGAACCACACTCACAATATCCATCAATACAAGCCTATGGAAAAAGAAAAATAAAAAACTATTACAAAAAAACACATGGAAAATTCAACAGTTGTTATATGCTGTCCTTTAAAACATTTTTACTCATCTCTAACAGCAGAAAAGTCTGGGGGCTGGTGAGTAAGAGGGAGGAAAGTTGTTTCTGAAAGATCAAGAGCTCAGTAGCTCAATATCCCACAGGAGAGCTTAAAGCAAAAGAGTAGGTCAACTGTTAAGATAGTCATCATCCAATCTGTCAAAAAAACACAAAATTAGGAGAACTATGGCTGTATTTTCTAGGCCTGGAAATTTCTTCTTGATGCTAAGTCCCCCAAACCATAGTAATTCCTACTGAACAAACAGAAGGAAAATGTATCAGTCTCAGATTAAACCTCTCACAATGCAAGAGGAAACAACACATGGCCCTTTATCCTTCCCAAATATGAGGAATACAGTAGGTTGTCTGACCCTGGCTTCAGAGAATTTGAGAGCATTAAGAAAGGCTGAGCTTTTCAAAGGAAAAAGCTGTGCTCAGCTTTTCCCTGTCACTGTGACATCAGCTTCTTGTGCCCTCATAGCCCTCAGCCCTCTTATTCCTAAATGGTTTCCTTCTATCTAATGTCTGCAGTCCCAAAGGTTGATGGTTCAGATAAACTATGAGCCAAATCTTGGCAGTTATATTTCTTCTTTGTGGGAAGGTCAAAGTTGTACTTTACAGGCAGTAACTGTATGCCAGACCCAGTCCAGTATTCTTGCTTGGGAAATCCCGTGGACAGAGGAGCCTGGAGGGCTACAGTCCTTGGGTGGCAAACAGCTGGACACATGAGTTTAGAAAGGAATACAAAATAAACCCCTAGGCACATCACACAGAAGCCTTCCACAATTTGTACCATACTCACTTTTTTAAAGGGTCATTGCTGTGTCCTCTCTTCTCCCATTTGCACATATTCAGTCTTCATGGCTTCCATGTCTGCACATGCTATTCCTTTTTTCTTTTCTCACCTTCTGTGATGGAAAATTGATGTTCCTCCTTGAGAATACTTTAGCTTTTCAGTAAAACAGCTGCGAACAACTCCAGGAAATTAGTCACTTCTTCCTCTGTGCTTTTTATAAGCCTCTGTTAATATCACTACTACAATGCCTATTATATTATATTCTAATTTATGTGTCAAATTTCAGGGCAGGGATCATGTCTCAATCATGTAATGACTAACATAGTCTGTGGCAGATATCTAGCAGATACTCAATGCATTTTTTGAATGAATAAACCTTGTCTGTTTTCTTTATTTTCCTGTAAAACTAGTTTAATAATGTGATTGTCTTGAATATAGCAATCTATTCTTAAATAATTGTAATAAGAGGAAGATAGTGAAAGCACTGTTTTCAATATTCCTGAAGGTTGTCAATTATATCAATCTCACCCAAAGAAGCAGAAAAAATCTCCAAATTACAATGTTAAACATGGCTTTATAATAATAATGGAAAAATGTGCTTATGAAATCATGTTTTCCCAATTCTCCTTCTTAGCAAGAGTATAATAAAAAATGATACACAAACATCAGGTTTAGACTTTACATCAGAAGACTTTTAGAGGATCAAAACAATAGCTTTTTTTCTTTTCAGTCAAAAAGGACCTCTTGGCTATCTAGTTCAACTTTCTGCTCTGTATGAATCTCTATGGTATCTCTGATAAATGCTTATTGAGCTTTTATTTGAATACTTCCAGTGACTGGGAACTCACTATTAGGAAGGTATTGATTCTTTATTTTAACAATTATAATATCCACATTGAGCTCAAATTTGCCTTCCTGTAGTCTTTAGCCGTTGGACTCAGTCCTTCCTTCTTAAACCACAGAAAATATTCCTTCTTCCTTATGGAAACCCTATAAAGAATTAAAAACAGCTATATCATCTTTCCAAGCCTTTCCCAGTTTTATTCAATTCCTTCTGAGATGTCACGTTTGTCGACGTTTTCACCAAGCTGGTTCATATTCTCCAGCCATGTCACAGTCAGTCTCTAACACTTCTGAAATGAAGCCTGGAGCAACTCAAGTGAGATGTGCCCGGTGCAGAGGATTTCTCAGAGCAGCACTAACACGTACCTTTCATCGTAGACTTTGTACAGGTATTTTAAGTTTGGATTGGCTCTTACTTGATGTGGAGTCAAACCATGGCAAGAGTCAGCAGCAAAGAAGATAACATGAAGCCTGAGTAGGCGCAGAGCTGAGAGAACTGATCCAATTCTGGGGCTTTTTTTTGGGAGGCAAGCTGCCTAATGAACCTTAGACATACCAAGGGGACCCAAAGGGTTTTGGCCAATAGATGGGGGCCAATAGATGGGGACCAGGCTGTAGCAGTATTTGAAATTAGACAGGTGGCAGCATCTTGCTTCCATAGGTTTTAGAGCAGGTCCTCCATCACCAGGTGGGGAACATGAGAAATAAGACCCAGTTCCTGTGCAAAGAGGCTGCAAAGGGCTGGGCAAATTAGAGTGAAGAAGACTGGGGTTCAAAGAAGGTATATATAATTTCTTAATATTTTATTTTTAATTGGAAGGTAATTGCTTTACACTGTTGTGTTAGTTTCTGCTGTACAACAATAATCAGCTATAAGTTCACATATGTCTCCTCCCTCTTGAGCCACCCGCTCCATCCCACCCCTCTAGGTTATCCCAGACCTGAGCTGAACTCCCCGTGCCACATAGCCGCTTCCCACTAGCTAGCTATTCTACACATGGCAGTGTATATATGTCAATGCTACTCTCTCAATTTGGGTTACTTTTCTAAGGGGAAACTGAGGTGGTAAGAATCAAAATAACTCTGGAGTCATAAAGACTTGGTTGAATTCCATCTTCTCCACTCTCCAACCCCAGTAGCTTCCTCAAGTGAAAATGGAGCTAATCATAGTATTTACTTTAAAGGATTGGTATGAAGACTTAGCTGGATAATATACGGAAGGTCTGGCATACGATTATTGTTGCTTAGTTGCACAGTCATGTCCGATTGCTTGCCAATCCATGGACTGTATCCTTCCAGACTCCTCTGTCCATTGGATTTCCCAAGCAAGAATACTGCAGTGGGTCTGGCATACAGTTACTGCTTTTCAAGTGTTTTTTTTTTTTATTGAAAACTAAAATTAAAAGGGATAAAAATATAAGGTAAATGAATTTTAAAATAGTTTTACTTTTGAAGCCTTTAAAATTATGTACTGAGAGCATATTCTCAAAATATTTTTAACACTTCCTTTAAGAAAAGCAAAAAAAAAAAAAAGAAAAGCACTATACATATTTTTTTTTGAAACAAGATCAGGAATGATATAGATTGGTCCAATATGGCTTGTAAAGTAAGCATAATGTAACATGATTCATTATAATCCTCATAACAATTGTGCCAATGTTATGGCTATAAGAAATATATTTATTTTCAATTTCACTTTCAAATATAATAAGATGGTGTGGTGGTGGTTTAGTTGCTAAGTTGTGTCTGACTCTTGTGACCCCATGGACTGTAACTTGCCAGGCTCCTCTGTTCATGGGATTCTCTAGGCAAGAATACTGGAGTGAGTTGCCATTTCCTTCTTCCAGGGGATGTTCCTGACCCAGGAATCAAACCCAGATCTCCTGCATTGCAGGCAGATTCTTTACTGACTGAGCTATGAGGGAAGCCTGCAATAAGATGATGACTTAACCATAACTTTTTGAAATTGGACTTTATTTTAAATTTGTTGCTAATTCATGTCTAACTCTTTACAACCCCATGGACTGCAGCACACCAGGCTCCTCTGTCTTTCACTGTCTCCCAGAGTTCCTCAGATTCATGTCCATTGAGTCTGTGATGCTATCTAACCATCTTATTCTCTGCCACTTCCTTCACCTTTTGCTCTCTATCTTTCCCAGCATCAGGGTCCTTTCCAATGAGTTGGCTCTTTGAATCAGGTGGCAAAAGTATTGGAGATTCAGCATCAGCATGAGTCCTTCCAATGAATATTCAAGGTTGAGTTCTTTTAGAATTCCTAAAGGAATATGTGTGTATATATATAATATTTATAAATATATATTCCTTTTTGGAATATAGATTCATTAATCCAATCAGAATTACAATTCACCATTTGTTAGAAATCTTTGCATAAACACTTTTCCCAGCCCACACTGTTTTCCTTTTAACATCCAATTATCTAAAATTTAAGAAGAATGAGCACCGCCCCATGGGAGTGTGTGTGCTGCTCTCTGATCCTATAGTTAAAATTCAGAGAGTTGGGAGTGACGTCATCTGTAACAATAAAAAAGCTTCACAGTGTGTGGAAGACTTATATATATAAAAGTCACATTGAAGGGTCTACATACAGCTCAATTCATCAGCGTTCTCAGGTTTACTCAACTTTGAGAAAGCATCAGCTGCTAATACGTCTGAAAGAAGATCGTGTCCTAAGACGTGTGGTGAGTAAACTTTATTTTCTCTTTTAAGTTTCCATGAGTTCTTTTCTTACAATCAAGTAGTCATTTAATGTGTACCATTTCCTAATAATGTCATGCTGTTTGTTCAAGGTAAAATGTTAAGGGAGGGTTTGAATTATATTTAATATTAAAATGCCATGATAAAAAATAAATTTATGCTACTAAAATATTGTTGGAACACTTATTTTTGTGATTAAAGTATTTTGAGAGGCCTTGCTTTTTTTAAACTCATCTGCAATTACATGGAAATAATTAAAATCTGGCACGATGTGCTTTAATGATATCTTGTTAAAATTTTGAAATAAAGCAGCCTAGTGAGAAATGAATAATTCTGATTTAAATAATCAATGTAAATTTATGTCTCTGAGTTAAAATTTCATTTTTTTCCCACATAATATCCTCACAGAGAGCTCAATCTGTGTACTATAGTTGGAGAAACTGTTTTACTGCTGAATATTTGGTCCCTTTACATAAAACCTTTTCTAGTTTTCTATCTGAAAACTGTACATGAATTTTAAGGATGTTTTACACCTTTCTAATGACCTTCTTGTAAGAATCTCACCTCTCTATTAAGAACAGGGAAGAAAGGCAGAGGTTCTCACTAGGTGCACGTGACAGAGCTGGGACAAACTCCTGTCCTCTGGCTACAGTGACTGTTTCTCACATAAACCAAAAATGAAGAATATCCATTTGGTGCTCCTCCAATAGCTTATATTGCACAGTGAAAACAAATATAGTAGGTTATAATGTCCCTTATGCTACTTCTAAATGATGCAGTTTCCCACAGCCACCCTATGTGTATGTTAAAATGGAGAAAATTAAGTACTAAGAAAAGGCAGTTCTATCATGAAGGCTTTTGCAACTGTTGAAATGCAGACTAAGGTAAGACTTTTCTATTTTGAGATAAAAAGCTTAAAAGCAAAACAGCAAAATTCTAAACATTATACTCAAACAAAATTGTTAATAAAATGAACTGAAAAGATAAGATACAGACAAGCATTTTACATGGAATCAAAGCTCTAAATTTGTATAACAAGTAATTAATTAGATGATGCTTAAATGCTTTGACACATTCTTTTTAATGCTAGGAGAACTAGGTGTTAAGTTAGTAAAAATCTCTAAATCAGAACCTATTAATTTGGCATTTATAGTTATCATGACATTGAAAGGAAGTTTACTTATGAAAAAGAAATTTGCTAAGTAAACAGACACTGTTGACAATTTACCTAATTAAGAGAAGTAGCCATTTTCAAGCAAAGTAGAAGCATTTAGTCATAATTAACACGAAATGTGGGAGGAAATTCTAAACAGTGAACTTTCTGATTCTTCATGTAGCTTAAAATTCATATAACTTGCACAAGAACTCTCAAAAAGATATCTAAGAAAGTAAAACTAATCTGTCTCATTTCTAAGCCAATTGGGTTATACTTACTATATACTAATTATTGTATATATATAATATATACTAATTATGTGTATATGTCATATATATAAACTGTAAAATAAAGAGACTGATTCCAAAAGTCTCTCACAAAGAAAAATCCAATTAGTCACTGTCACACTCTGTGCAAACTTGTATGGTTATAAATATAAGCTACTATAAATTTAATTGTACAGTTTGGAATGTTAAAAGTATTTTTAAATACCTCCATTTTGCTTTTTCTTTTTTAGTTAATATGATGTCTGCAAAAGACATGGTTAAGGTAATGATTGTCATGTTTGCCATCTGTTTTCTTGCAAGATCAGATGGGAAGTCTGTTAAGTAAGTACTATAGCCTATTCTGCATGGTGAGGCCAGGGGAATTGGATTTTTAAGGTTGGCTTTATGATTTGGAAGAGGGGAATTAATGGAGTGATCCTCTCTGATTCTGTTCCCTCCAGGAAGAGAGCTGTGAGTGAAATACAGTTTATGCATAACCTGGGCAAACATCTGAGCTCCATGGAAAGAGTGGAATGGCTACGGAAAAAGCTACAGGATGTGCACAACTTTGTTGCCCATGGAGCTTCTATAGCTTACAAAGATGGTAGTTCCCAGAGACCTCGAAAAAAGGAAGACAATGTCCTGGTTGAGAGCCACCAAAAAAGTCTTGGAGAAGCAGATAAAGCTGATGTGGATGTATTAATTAAAGCTAAACGCCAGTGAAAAAAGATCAGATATGATCAGAGCACTGTTCTAGACAGCATAAGGCAACAATATTACATGCTGCTAATGTGTTCACGTTCTATTAAGTGCCAATATTTCTATGACCAACGTTTATGTGTAATCTATTGCTAGCTGTGATACCTACAATTTTAATTATTTTGATTCTACTTTATTCATCTAAGAGCTCTTTTAATAATTCTATTTCTGCTGATTCCAAATAAATGAAGTTAAGTATTTCTCACTTGTAAAAATATTTTTTGGTTATGAGTAACACCAATATGTTAAAATTGATCATGACTAAGAAGAACAACACAAAATGTTTTTTAACCATATGTTTCATGTTCTGATATTTTGAAATTATCCTTTTAATATTATCAAAGTACCAGATCCCTGAATCATTACTAGCTTGATACTACTGTCCTCTTCACTTCAGGAAAGGAATTGAAACGCTCAGCAAGGAGAGGCAGAAACTGGTCAGAAACATGGCAAAAGCATTTGCCTATACCCAAAGCCCTATACCCAAAACTAGGGATACTGATCATATCCCTAGTCTGGAGGTCAAATTACAATAGAATAGAATTTTTGTATTTAAAAGAATATAACTGTTCATTTGTCCTTCCTCACATGCATTTTTAATAAAGTGAACTGACTTAACCAAAGACAATTTAGAATATCAATGGTCATTATGGGGAACTTTTGAAATCTCCAAACTCAATCTTCTTAAAACCAATTTGGATTACCATAGCTCTAAGATTTCCAAAATTGAATGAATTGCCTATTTTGATTGGTATTTTGAGGCCTCCAAATATCACTAGCACCCTAAAATTGCCTCTTTACAAAGCAGGATTTTAAGATTAACTGAAGCAAACAAGCAACTAAGGAAAGATAAGGTGACTTCAGAAACCTCATGCTCCTCTCCCTTGGCTCCCTATGATCAGGCTACACCTTCCCTTCTGCACTACCCACACCTTCTCTACACCCTTAGCTCCCCCATATTAATTCTCTCATTGAACTGTCCTATTTCTTTAAAACACTCCCCACTTCCTTTTCCTCTGAACTTACCAGAACCTGTCCCCTTAAAATTAAGCCTTCTGAGGACCCAAAGGCTAAACCCTGAATTTCTTATATTCCCTGGACTAAAGATGAATTGCAAGCCATAGTCAAAGATTTTCCCAAAGTAACTGAAGATCTTCACAGATTTGCTGAGGAATTTAATATAGTTTTTCAAACTTGTCAATCTTGTTTCTCTGACATAGTTCATATGCTTGCTGGTAAAGGCCAGGCCCACCCAGCACTGCATGAAAATTGCTAATTGGAAAAGGAGAAGGAAGAGGAGGAGGAGCGGCTGAGAAAGACGAATGAGAATCCAGATTAGCAACCTTAGGAAGTCGAGGCTGTGGTGGGTAGAAGAGTGCATGTAAGGCTATTTGGGTTATCCTCCCTTGGAATTTAGCCCCAAGAAACAAGGCATGTAAAGCAGATGACTACTCAGACTCCTGAAAAATAAAGGTCTTTGTTTAAAAAAAAGAAAGATGGAGAAGGAAATGCAACCCACTCCAGTATTCTTGCCTAGAGAACCCCATGGACAAAAGGGCCTGGGGGTCTATGATCCATGGGGTAACAACTTAGTGACTACACCACAACAACCATAACAACAAACACACAATCAGGCAGATTATGATTCAGGGAAATACCTTTTCATGAAAATGTGGCATAAAATGGAGAATGAAGAGACCTAGCAATGTGGAATGTAGAGTTTTGTAAGAAATTTTTAAAATGTGAGTATAGAATAATAGTTGTTAATATTCAAACAATAAAGTCCATGGCTAAAGGAAAAAAAAAGAAAGAAAGAAAGAAAATTCCTAATTGGAAATATCCTGAAAGGTCTCTAGAATTGCAACTGGAAGACCAGCTGCTAATTTATCATAAGATCAGGCTTGGACAGTTGCTGAGTAACTTCATGGAGCAATTCCTAGGGCTTTTCCAAAGCCTGTTGATAGCAGCAAAGTTTAGGCTTGCACAAAATATCTGATGAATCTGTTCATGACTATTACAATTGACTTCAAATTACTTTAAAGAAAATTCTGGTCTTCCTTCAGATGTTTATTCCATACTCCACTTGGGTAGCTTTAACTCCATGTTTATTCAGGAGTTGAACTAGAATCTTTCCCATCTAGTAAAAAGGATCAGGATGGAATGGGAAGCTATGTCCGCTCCAGACTTAATCTGATAAACTTGCTCTCTGGCACTGTGATAATTCACCTAAAAGAAATACCACTAGCGAATTTCCTGGTAGTCCAGTGTTTAAGACTCAGTGCTTTCACTGCTATGGCCTGGGTTAAATCCCTAGCAAGGGAACTAAAATACTACAAGCCATGTGGAATGACCAAAAAAGCTCAAAACAAACAAAGCAAAATTAAGATTAATTCTTAATCTTCAAATCCAGCAAACAAAGACCCCGTAAACAAAACCCTTCTAGTTTCCATTATTGCAAAGAACTAGGACACTGGGAAAGAGATTGTTATGCCTTCAAGTAGGCTTTCCAGGTGGCTCAGTGGTAAAGAATTCACCTGCAATGCAGAGAGATGCAGGAGATGTGGTTTTGATCCCTGAATCGGGAAGATTCCCTGGAGAAGGAAATGGTCGCCCGCTGCAGTATTCTTGCCTGGAAAATTCCACTGACAGAGGAACCTGATGGGCTAAGTCCATGGGGTCACTAAAGAGTCAGACATAACAGCGACTGAACGACAGCACTGTACATTCAAGTGCTTCAGGCACCTCCGGCCTTCTAACATGCCTTTCCAGCATCCCCCCAGTCCCTGATGGTGGCGCTCTGAGAAACTACAGGAGCTTTCCCCAAATCTCCATCTTAATCTGCTTGGAGAAATGTTTCTCTGGACTGGGTATTAATTTCTTCCAGTCCTAACTGACACCAGAACCACCACACTCTCTGCTGCTCAACTTCACTAGTATAAAACAGCACCTGCCTCGAAGTACTAAATCAGTTCAAATAGGGGGATCAGCATTCAGCCACAAGAGATGTGTATCTCCGAACCTGTTTCCTTTTGCTTGCTTGGCCCTTTGAGAGGTATACTCCCTTTTCTTCTTATTGCCTCAATCCCATTCACATATCAGGCTTAGATTTCTTAGAGAAGTATCAAGCTGGAATTTCTTTCTTCCAGAAGGATAAAGGATAACTAATTCTAGAACTTGACAGTTGTCATTAAAGTAACCAACCAGGTGAATTAAACAACCCCTTGATAGCTCAGTTGGTAAAGAATTGCCTTCAATGCAGGAAACCCCGGTTCAATTCCTGGGTTGGGAAGACCCACTGGAGAAGAGATAGGCTACCCATTCCCATTTTCTTGGACTTTCCTTGTGGCTCAGCTGGTAAAGAATCCACCTGCAAAGCAGGTGAAGGGAAAGGCTACCCACTCCAAGTACTCTGGCCTGGAGAATTCCATGGACTGTATAGTCCATGGGGTCGCAAAGAGTTGGACACAATTGAGGGAGTTTCACTTCACTTTGATATCTTTTACAGGATGGGAGCTTATCCAGGACCTTTGACTAATAAACAACTTTGTTATCCCAACACCCTTCTGTTCCTAAACCTCATACACTACTAATATCCATTCCCAATGGAAGTGGTTTCTTTACTGTAATTGATTTATTCAGTGCATTCTTTAGTAGTTCAGCTGATAAAACTAGTCAATACCTTCTTTACTTCACTTGAAAAGAAAAACAATTCACGTGGACAATAATGTCTTAGGACTTATTTCTCACAAATCTTGAAGACTTATCCAGGTGATAAAAATTTCCCTAGAAGTTCTATTTTGTTGTAACATGTGAATGAAATCTCTTTGCTCTTCTTCTCAAGCTTCTTCACAGGAAGAGGCTAAAACTTTTACCTTTAAAGGGACATACAGTTGTCAAGGAAAGAATGCAGTTTGCCCAAACCCAGGTTTGATATTTAGTTGGGCTTCCCAGGTGGTGTAATGGTAAAGAATTCACCTGCCAGAAGACCTAAACAGACATTTCTCCAAAGAAGACATACAGATGGTAATAAACACATGAAAAGATGCTCAACATCGCTCATTATTAGAGAAATGCAAATCAAAACTACAATGAGACATCACCTCACACTGGTCAGAATGGTTATCATCAAAAAATCTCTCCATTCATCCCACCCTCTCCTTCACCTTTGTGTCCACAAGTCTGTTCTCTATGTCTGCATCTCCATTGTTGCCCTGAAAATAGGTTCATCAGTACCATCTTTCTAGATTCCATATATATGCATTAATATACAATATTTGTTTTTCTGTTTCTGACTTACTTTACTCCTTATAATGGGCTCTAGTTTCATCTACCTCATCAGAATGGACTCAAATGTGTTCCTTTTTATGGCTGAGTAATATTCCATTATAGATGGAATATATATATCTTTATCTACAACTTCTTTATCCATTCATCTGTTATGGACATCTAGGTTGCTTCCATGTCCTAGTTTCCTTTTCTCCACACTCTCTCCAGCATTTATTGTTTATAGAATCTGCCTGCCAATGCAGAAGACACAAGAGATGCAAGTTTGATTCCTGGGTCAGGAAGATTTCCTGGAGCAGGAAATGGCAACCCACTCCAGTATTCTTGCCTGGAAAATTCCATGGATAGAGGAGTCTGGTGGGCTACAGTCAATGGGGTCACAAAGAGTAGAACATGACTTAGCTACTGAACAACAACAACCTTTAATCCTGGTACTCTTCTCTCCATCACCAATGACATCCCTCATGATGCTTAACAGTGATGGGTCACCTCCTGACTCCTGGTGACAATCTATAGGCAATTCCTCTATGTAACACTGGTTTCCCATGGTTCACTGATGGTTCTTATTCAAAAGATGACAGTGGCAAATATTGTGCTGCATAGTCTATTGCAACTCCATTTGATACTGATGAGGCAGCATCTAGACCTACGACTACTTTGGCCCAACAGACTGAATTATACACTGTTACACAGGCTTGTGCTTTAGTCAAGGGCAAAACTTCTAATATTTATACTGATAACAGATATGCTCTCAGAATAGCTCATAGCTTTGGAATGTTTTGGAAGCTACATGGCTTCCGTACTTCCAGTAGATATGAAATGTTAAATGGTCCCTTTGTTCAGGAATTGTTGGATGTAATATTTTTACCTACCACTTTAGCTACTATTAAGATTCCAGGGCATGCTAAACTTCACTCTCTGGAAGCTAAGGAAAATCACTTTGCTGACATTTCCATAAGAAATGCTGCCCTTAAAGGAACCAAGAGCAATCAAATCTCTGTCACGATCCAGAGGGATATTTCCCCAAATGATAACTTAGGCAACTGACTAGAGAAGCCCAATAGTTGGCCTCAGAAAAGAAAAAACAAGATTGAAAATACAGTTTTTGGTTTGAAAAAAAGAAATTTCTGATTCGAACCAAATAACATCCTAGTCCTTCCAGAAACTCTAAAATTCTGATTGCTAACCACTATACATGCATTAAACGATTGGTCTATTCACAAAATGATAGCATTCATGTGTCAGTATTGGTGAAGAAACATTAACAAAGCCACAAAAAAGTCCCTAACCTACTTGTTCCACTTGCTCTAAATACAACCCAGGAAAGTCTGTTTGTAGCTCCTAGACATTTTAAACTGCCTAATGGATCATTTGAGTTCTTGCCAATTGGATTTAATTTAATGGATTTAATGAGGTGGAGCTTCCTCCATCTCATGGATATACACGTTTTAGTCATGGTCTATATGTTTTTCACACTGGACTGATGAACTACTGCCTGTTCTGTGGCTAAAGTCCTTTTGGATAGGATTATCCCTACCTAGGGAACTGCTCTTGAACTTCATAGTAATCAAGGAACCCATTTTATTGGTCAGGTACTTTTACCAGTCTGCTCTGTTTGGCTGGTTTTGTAACACTTTCACTGTGTTCAATCCTCTCCTTTGGTTTAATGTACACAGTGTTATTAAGATTCAATTGACAGGGACTTCTCTGGTAGTCCAGTAGTTGAGACTCCAGACTTCCACTGCAGGGGGGATGAGTTTAAATCCTGGTTGGGGAACTAAGATTCCATATGCCACCCTCACTCCCAATTTAACTGACAAAATTTGTAGAGGTCCTCCAAATACCTTGGCCAAAAGCATTGCTGGTGGTCCTTCTAAATCTCAGATCCAGCCTTTTTGGAACACATCAATTCTCACCCTTTGGGACAGTCACAGGATGCCCAATGCATTTGGCTCCTGCCTCTTTTGACCCACCACTGATGAAAGGAAAGATACTCCAATATTGCAAAGATCTAGTTGCTTCTATTACCAATAATCACAGAGCATTCTTTTCACCACACATTCCTGGAAGAGGAAGACCTTAAGCATCACACTTTGCCAACTGGAGATTTTGTCTATTGGAAAAGGCACCTCCATGAAGACTCTCTTTAACCTTGCTGGAAAGGCCCCCATCAGATACTGCAACCCAATTTTTGTGCTGCCAAACTCCAGGGAAAAGACTTGGAGATTCATGTGACACATCTAAAGAAAGCACTGACTGGACCTGCACATTATCTAGTGATCTGAAAGTAAAGATTCCTGGAATTGAAGCAGACAACTTTTGATGAGATAGTTTTCCAAAGCTATTTGGACCATGCCTGTTGGAAGTCTGTCTGCCAAACTTGATGATGACATAATGTTTCAGGTGATCTCCAATGCCTAATATCTTGATAATATATAAACTTCAGGGGAAAAGTGCCTGAGAGTTCTGTCACTTACACTCCTTATTACTCAAATGTGACTTCAATAGGTTTCCAATTTATGTACTTTTTCTGAGGTGAGACACTACACTCAGGAAAAGTATTTCCTGACATTGAGGGACAGGGAGCTGATAAAATCAGAAAACCTGACCCTTGATCAGTGATTCTTTCAGAGAGATCAAGATTAAAAGAGGAAATTGTAAAAAAAAAAAAAAAAAAAAAAAAAAATTAATAAACAGAAACGTCAAATCATCAGGAGACCAGAAGGGGGAGTTCTAATGCCCTGCTTCCAAAGCAGGGCCCAACTGGCAGATCTTTTCTTTCCTGCCAGTAACTTGGCCGGCCAATGAAAAATCCTGGATTGTTTATTACAGCTCTCCCAACTTCCGTTCCCCTTCTATGAAAGGGTTCTTCTTCCCTTGCTGTGTGAAGACTTACGTGTTGCTCGCCATGGTTGCAGATCCTGAACTGTAATTCTTTTTTCTTTTTCTTTTTTTGCTGGAGAAATGACTTAACAGTTTATTTATTTTAGGTCAGCATCTTAAACTATGAGCCTCTTGGGTTTAGTTCAACTTCATCCCAAGCAAAGCCCATTATTTAGAATTAGTTAGGTTTTAAAATCAATTGTTTTGTTTTTGCGATTCTTATCTAAGGCTTCATTTTCTGTTTAAAAAAAAAAAGATAATTTTCTCAGTAATATAAACTCAGTAATATCAAAAGAGCTTGGGGGCATATGATCCATTAGTTTCACGCTATACGCTTTTCTTTTGGGATAAGAGATCACATATTTCTTTGAAAGGACTATGGCCAAATTTTAACATTTGTAGCTTTCTTGGCACAAATCTTCACAGGTTACATGTTTTCTCCCTCTCTTGGGATCCCAGGGGAAAAGGGTGGGCACAGGAGGCTCCAAGGTAAGATATATTTGTGAAGACGTATAAATGAGAACCATCAGAGGCATTGAAGAATACAATGGCTTTCAGGTTCCAGTCCAGAAAAATCCTCATCTTTAAGTTTGAGCTCATATGAATAGTCCTGGTTTCTGTACTGGCAGTGACTCAGTGTCTCTGCCTGGGGCTCACAACCCAGAATCCTAGACCTGATGATACCAGGAAAGGTCCTTCATGATATGCAGATTCCACGTAAACATCCACAGCCAATTTCAGCGTTTATTCAACTTCCACCTCCTAATAATGGCAGCCAGAAGTGAAGCAGAACCACCCCAGGACACAAGCAGCAGAGATATATGTTTTGGCCTCCGTTGGTGGTCTTGTCTGAAACTACCTCCTTCAATGCTCTGCAGGTCATTAAGAAAATAAGAGGAAGTTAGTGTGTATAGCCAGATCTAGATCATTTTCACATAGAATCTCAGCACAGGCATCACCGCTTTGATCTCAGTCATCAGTTTCCTCAAGGCCATATTGGTCTGGATCCTCTGGATCCTGGAGATGTCCAGACACTGGAGTCAAGAGGACAGGATGTCCTGATTCCTCCTCTCCAAGTACCTAAGGCAGGTGAGGCGTAAGTTCTGTTTGCAGAATGTCAAAAAGGGATCTTGTCTTTTTTGAGTTTTTTTTCTGCCATGGCCACATTTCAATACAGCCGTTATTGATTTTGTGCTTCTCTTGGGTATTGAGGGCTTCCTTGGTGGCTCAGCTGGAAAAGAATCTGCTTGCAATGCGGGAGACCTGGGTTTGATCCCTGGGTTGGAAAGATACCCTGGAGGAAGGTATGGCAACCCACACCAGTATTCTTGCCTGGAGAATCCCTGCGGACAGAGGAGCCTGGCAGCCTGCAGTCCATAGTGTAGTAAAGAGTTGGACACAACTGAGCAACTATAGCCAGGTACTGCAACTTCTTACCTGGATCCTAGACTTCTCATAAAGATACTTTGCTCCATATACTACTGCTAAATCAGTGCTTCTGTGAGGAACCAAGGGCTAGGACCTTCTATTCCACCATATTGTTGACTTTGCTAACAGAGGTTTATTTATTTATTTATTAAAGATATGTGCATTTATTCATTTATAGCTGTGCTGGGTCTTCGTTGCTGCACGTGGGCTTTCTTTAGTTGCACGGGCTTCTCTTGTTGTGGAACATGAGCCCGACGACATGCGGGTTCAGTAGCTGTGGTGCACAGGCTCAGCTGCCCAGTGGCATGTGGAATCTTACCGGACCAGTGATCAAATCCATGTTCCCTGCATTGGTAGGTGCGTTCTTAACAACCAGACCACCAGGAAAGTCCAACATAGGTTTGTTTTTGAATTCTATGTATGTATTGATGTGTTTGCCTGTTCTTGCATACTTTATGTACACACACACACACATATCCTTCTTTATAAACCTCTATTTTACCATTCAATATTTACACTGAGTTTGAGTTCTCTTCTAAAAAATCCAGCTGCAGTTTTATCTGGATTGTATTAAAATTAAATGTTAATTTTAAGAAGAATTGTCACTTTATTATATTGTCCTATTCATCAACATAGTAAACCTTTTCACTCATTCTAATCTACTTTGGTAGTGGTGGTAGTTTAGTTGCTAAGTTGTGTCCAACTCTTGTAATTCCATGGACTGTAGCCCCCCAGGCTCCTCTGTCCATGGGATTTCCCAGGCAAGAATTTAATGCCTTCTAAATAGAGTTTAAACATTTTTTTTGTAGAAAAATCTTATGTATCCTTTGTTAATTGCTAAACTCTATATGGTTAATGTGAAGGTATCTAAATGTTTATTATATTTTCTAATTGGTTAATTTTGGTATAGAGAAACATTATTCATTTTTCTAATTTTCTTTTATTACCAAGAAACTTGCTGAACTATCTTATTAATTCTAATATCTTATTTATATTTGGATTCTATGTGGATGATCATATAATCTCAAAAAATGATAGTTTTCTCTCTTTTCTCCCTGTGATTACAACTCTTTTTCTTTTTTTAATAGTATTATCTAGTACTTCAATACCATGTTAATGAATGAATGGGCTTCCTTATCATATTCTGGACCTTAATAGGAGTATACACATAATTTCTCAACAAGACAATGGCCTTTAAATACTGATGATATTCCCTTATGTAACTAGTTTTCTAGGGTTCTTTTGAAGTTATAAAAGAACCTTATAAAATGCTGTTTCTCAAAAAATATGTAACTTTTCATTTTTAGTCCATTAATGTAATAAATTAAATATTTTTGCATGCCTATAATAAAATCTACTTTATATTGATATGTTTTTACTTTTTAAAATAGTAAAATTTGTTGTACATACAAAATTTATTGTACATATATATATAGATTTTTAAGGAAAAAAACATTTACTCACTATTTAGATCATGAAAGAGAATATTGTTACTACCTCAGAAATTCCTTGTAAGCCCTTCCTTGATCACATTCCCTTCATCCTCACTTTATCATTATTCCTTCGCTCTTCTTTATAGAAAATCAATATCCCTTGGTTAGAGTGGATGGTCTAATAAATATTTTTCCATATTTATGCTCTTGCATAGGAAAGGTTCTATTTTTCTAGCCTGTGGTGTCTATTTTCTCACTATCCATTATGGCTAAGCCCTGGCTCCATATTGTTAGGTTTTTACCAGTCACCTTTTTATCCATTTAAAGGTACTCATCTCTGAATTGGTTGAATTGGTTAGGGTGAGCAAATTGCTTTAATAGATCTCAAATATATACCCACCTAAATTAAATAGAAGTTTATTTCTTATTCACATAATATTACTAGAATGTTATACTACTAGGCAGGTGAACAATTCAATAGGATAGCTAGGAACTCAGCTTCTACCATGGTAGCCCTAACGGTCACCTATCCAGATAAGTGGAAGTGAAAAAGGTAGGAATGCCATGTGGGAAGTTTTTACTGGTCAAGCCTGGGAAGGTGACATCATCTCTTCATATTTCACTGATTATAATATAGTCATGGAACCATACCTAATATTGTAAAGAAGGGTGGGACAGCTTCTTTGAAGTCTCTGACTGGGTATAGTATGGTATTCTGTAGAGTACGGTATATTCTGTATAGTATAGTATAGTATTCTGTATAGTATGGTAAGTCTATATTTAACTTAAAAATCAACCAAAATTTTTGCAAGGTGGCTGTAATATAATTATGTTCATGCCAGCACTGTATAAGGACTCTTCTCCCTATTTTCATCTACACTTGTGTCTGATATGTTATTATCAGTGGGGATGTAGTATATTTCATTGTGGTTTTGATTTACATTTACTTAATGACTACTGACATTTAGCACCCTTTCCTGTGCTAATTAGCTATTTGTATGTCTGCATATAAATGTCTTTGCAAGTCTTTGCCATTTTTAAATTGGGTGGTCTTATTTATTAGTGAGTTGTAAGAGTTCTATATATAAGTGCACATCCTTTGTATGATTTGCAAACATTTTCTCTCAGTCTATGGTTTGTCTTTTCATCCTCTTAATACTGTCTTTTGAAGCATAAACTAAAACAAATTCTATTTTAGTGAAGCCCAGTTTCAATTTTTTCTTTTATGCTTTGTGATTTTGGTATCATATCTAGGAATTGTTTGCCTAAACCCAAATTCATCAAGATTTTCCCTTTAATTTCTTTTAGCAAATTTACAGTTTTACTTTTTATATTTAGGTCTATGTTCCATTTAAAGTTAATTTCTTTTTGAGATAAGGATCTAAGTTTTTGTCTCTTTTAGTTTTTTTTTTTTTAGCTTTTTTTTAATACAGATATCTAACTGTACTGGCATCAAACACCATGATTTTAAGAAGACTATCTTTTCCTCATTGAAGTGAATGGTCTTGGTGCATTTGCTGAAAATCAACCAACCATAAATGTAAGGGTTCATTTTTGGACTCTCAGTTCTATTCCATTGCGGTATTTGGGTAGCTCATTGCCAATACCACGTCTTAAAAAATTTTTTTCTTTATTGTAGTACAGTTGATTTACAATGTTGAATATCACACTGTCTTGATTCCTAAAGCACTGTAGTAAGTTTTGAAATCTTTAAGTGTTAAGTTCTTCAGCTTTGTACTTTTTCATAATTTTTTTGGCTATTCTAGAACTTTAACATTTATACATAAATTTTTGGATCAGCTTGTCAATTTCCACAAAGAAAGCCTGAAAGCATTTGTCAAAAACTGTGAAAGATCTGAGATTTCACTCTATCACCAGCTAACAAGTTACAGAAAAAGTTAACAAACTCTTACTTTTAATCTAACATTTCAAGGTCTTTTTGTCACAATTTCTTTTTTTTTTTGGTCACAATTTCAATCTTCATATTCTTTTTAATTGCTACTGTTCTCCCTACATAAGGGCTTCCCTGATGGCTTGATTGGTTGGCAGTAAAGAATCTGCCTGCAATGCAGGAGATGAGGGTTCGATCCCCGAGAGGGGAAGATCCCCTGGAGGAGGGCATGGCAATCCACTTCAGTATTCTTGCCTGGGAAATCCCATGGACAGAAGAGCCTGGTGGACTGTGGTCCATGGATCACAAAGAGTCAGATATGGCTAAAGCATGCATGCGACTGAACGAACACCCTACAAAATACTGAGTTTAGCTATTTATATGCCTTTCTTGATCTTGGCATAGGAATGCCCTTTCCTACCATAGTTTCAAGCCAGACTCCCATCTATTCTTTATAACCTCTAAGACAAACATTCTTTTCCTCCCCTTTTCTGCACCTTCTTCATATTTTCAGTTGGAAGTCATCTTTCCTATTTCTGACCTCCCATAGTCCAATTTCTCTATCTCTGTATGACCCAACTTGTTTTCCTTTTGTTATTTAATTATATATCTCATTTTCCCCCCAGTAGAACCTATATATTGATAATATCTGTTATCTCCCCTTACATTCTTACACATGGTCTTGATCAATAAATATATTTGCTGAATAGAGATAGATTTTTTTGTGTGTATGATTTTCCTGTTCCTGACGTTAGGTGACAGTGCTTAAATAGTACAAAGAAATCCGAGGCTTTAAAGTTAAATAGGATTCTGGGTATGTAGCTTATCATTCCTTCTTTGAACAAATATTCAACCAGAGGTCTACCTTATCTGCCTTGGAAACAACCTTGTGTTAGCATGCTATGAGGTACGATGATATAGACAACTGAAAAAACTTGTCTGTTCATTGTTTGTCTATGAAACTTCTCTATTTCTGTTTTGACCTCTTTCATACATAGATTGATATCGCAGAAAGAAGACTTGTATTAAGGGTCTGAACCTTAGCTCATTCAGTCAGCTAGCATTTATAAACTATTGTACAAAAGTTTTTGATCAATAGCATTATCTACTAGGTATAAAGCTGCTACTAAGCCCCCAAATTAATATATGAAAAGCTGCTTTTTTAAAAAAAAATGACAGTGATAGCTTTATTAGATTTTCTTTTCTTTTAAAAAAATAACAGAATAAAATGAACTATAGGTCCCTGAAAGGTAAAATGACTTGACCTGATTCTAAAATGGAATAAACGTTCCATACTTCATCTGAAATCTTTCACTAATTATTCCAATGTTCCCTGGAAAATTCCTAGAACTTGGAATTGTTACTGTTGTTCAGTCACTAAGTCATGTCTGACTCTTTGTGACCCTGTGGAAGCCAGGCCTCCCAGTCCCTCACCATCTCCTGGAGTTTGCCCAGGTTCATGTTCACTGAAGTGGTGATGCCATCCAACCATCTCATCCTCTGTCACCCTCTTCTGCCTTCAATCTTTCCTAGCATCAGGTTCTTTTCCAATGAGTTAGCTCTTTGCATCAGGTGGCCAAAGTACTGCAGCTTCAGCTTCAGCATCAGTCCTTCCCATGAGTATTCAGGGTTGATATCCTTTAGGATTGACTGGTTTGATCTCCTTGCTCTCAAACGGACTCTCAAGAACTGTGTGAATTATGCTAAGTTGAGCACCTGACTGGCACACAAAAGAGTTTGAAATACTTTTTCAAAAATTTTTAATTAAAAAAATTGAGGTACAATTTACATTATTTTCAGGTGTATAACATAATAATTCAGCATTTGTTTATGACTTTTTATTTTCCTATTGTTAGGTTTATTTGTACGGAGAGTAAGGTGAGTCAAATGTATGTATAGTATACATATACATGTGTGTGTCCTCAGTCGCTCAGTTGTGTCTGACTCTTTGTGACTCCATGGACTGTAGCCCACCAGGCCCCTCTGTCCATAAATTTTCCAGGCAAGAATACTGGAATGGGTTGCCATTTCCTTCTCCAGGGTATCTTCCCCACCCATGGATTCAACCTGTGTCTCCTGCATTGGCAGGTAAATTCTTTAACCTGCTGTGCCACCTGGAAGGTTGGATAATATGAAAATAATGTCTAAAGGGAGATTGGCAGAAATACTATAGTAGAATATCAGGGTCTCTCTTTAGGAAATAAAAAGTGAAAACTGTTTAGTCATGTCCAACTCTTTGTGACCCCATGAACTGTAAGTCTGTCTGGCTCCTCTGTCCATGAAATTCTCCGGGCAAGAATATTGGAGTGGGCAGCAATTTTGTTCTCCAGGGTATCTTCCTGACCCAGGGATCCGACCCAAGGATCTGACCCAGGGATCTGACCCAAGGATCTAACCCAGGTCTCCTACACTGCAGGCAGATTGATTATCATCTGAGCCACCAAGGAAGCCCCCTCTTTAGGCAATGATAGCTTTTGATACAGGAAAATAATTCCTGTTTGACAGATCTCCTGAAGCTTAACTTGGATTGTAGAATTTCTTCTCTTGATCTTGTCTTACAGAAGCAAGCCATGATACTACATAAAGGTCAATGGGGGTGTTTGTGGTGGTTTTGTTGCCTGAGGGTTTTCTTGAAGTTTCTCCATGAGATATACATGTATTACAAAACTATTAGATTTTCTTTCTAAGAAATCTTCAAAGACTTCCACATTAGCAAAATGTGGCAATGATAATTTGGTGTACTATGACAATAACCTGTTTCCCTGGTGGCTCAGATGGTAAAGAATCTGCCTGCAATGCAGGAGACTGGGGTTCCATCCCTGGGTTGGGAAGATCCCCTGGAGTAGGGAATGGCTACCCACTCCAGTAGTATTCTTTCCTGGAGAATTCCATGGACAGAGGAGCCTGGAGAGCTACAGTTCATGGGGTCCCAAAGAGTGAGACATGACTGGGAGACTAACACAACTATGACAGTAACCTGTTTCCCTTAGGTCTCTCATATGTGGCCTAAGATGTGGACAAGGATGTTCACTATTCTCTACTGTACAGTCAACGGCTCATCTCCATGAACACTCGTTTGAAAAAATATTTTGGTTATCACATGTAGGAGTCACGGAGTTTTATCTTCCCAACTAAAAGTGATTAACAGATTTTCAACAAAGTTCTTTCCGCAAAATGTTTTCATAGCAAATTACTCAAACCCGGTCCTCTCCCTCTTCGCTTCCTCTGGGGAATAAATGCTCCTCCCACTCTTCTCAAAACTGGGGAACTCTTACCTATCCTTCAAGATTCAGCTCAAATGTCATTCCCTGGTGATTTCCTCAACATGGCAGGCCAAGTTGGTTCCTTTGTCACAGCTTATAACTTGGCCTTTACCATAGTTCAACAGGATTATCTGTTTCAGGGTGGGTCTCGCTCCCAGGGCGTGAGCTTTGAGATCTGAGACCTGTTTTCTTTTTTTCCATTTGTGTAGTCCAGCATGTGACAGAAAGTAAAGATGAGTGACCGAAACCCTACGATTGGCAACCTTCTGCCGCAAGGAGTAATATCCCATCCACGTTGCTATCGATGTTCCACAGAGGCCCAGCTGCACAAGTTCCAGCTGGTACACGGGTTCCCGCTTACCTATAGTTTAAAAACAAACAGCTGCGGATGGTAGGAAATAGAGGATGGCTCTGACGAAAACCGCTTTTCCTGAACTCACACCGGCTAATAGCCGCCAGCTGAGCCGGCAGAGCGAGTTCAGAGTTCACCCAGTTAAGGAAAACGCTTTCCTTGAGTAAACTCAGCGTCTTTAAGGTATTCCTCCAACTCTGGGACGTCCGCTTTTTTCTAACGGTAACAAGAAATCAAGGGAAAATGTGGTATTCAAAGATTTGGAGGTGACAGCTCGCAGCCACTCAGGCTCGAGGATCGCAGTAGATTCCAAGCTGACGTCTGTGGACACAAGCGCTTCCCATTTTGTGGCACCAGCCCCCAGGCTGAACGCCCACCCCACGCTGCCACTCCCTCAACCGCCAGCACCCTCTGCGCCCCGCCCAACTACTGGGCGGTGAGGCTCCATTCTCGCGACGACTCAGCTAATCTCGCCTCTTCGATCTGAGGGATCTCGCGAGAAGCAGCCTGGAGCCGGCCTGTAAACCTGCTGGGGCGGCTTTAGTAGCCGCAGCCGCTCGGGCGGCCGCAGCCACAGACACCTCTCTGGAGGAATCTAGTTGGGGAGGAAGCCGAGGTGTCGCTGGCCCTGGCCTGTGCCTGGACACTCAAAAGGGATTACAGGTTCGAGGGTGACTGGACTCAGTTGGGGAACTCGCTGGGGGCGGCCCCGGATCCTGGGCTTGGTGGGGGCGAAGGAGGAAGGGGGCGGAGGGTGAATCTGGGCTTGAGAGCTCAACTGCTGTGGCGGTGGTCTGGGCGTCCCAGATCCTGCTGGGGGACGGTGGGTGGGGTTCTGGGCTCCGGCCGCTGGCTCCCAGTTCGGAGAGGCAGTGAAGGGACTTGGGTTTCGGGGGTGCTGTTTTTGGGTTGGAAGTTCTGAGGCCTTTCCCCAGAGATGAAGGCGATACCCTCAACCCTCTTTCCCAGGGCAGGGGAACCCTGTGCCCCGCCCCTTTTCTGTCATTCTGGGTTAACGCCGCGACCTCCTGAGGAGGGCGCATCACAATAGGGGCTAAGTTGGCCCCAGTGACTCGCTTTGGGTGAAGAGGAGTGAGACCCTAATAAGGTGTTGCGTGGTTTTATGTTGTAACGATATCACGTGCGGTAAAGCTTTGTTTTCCCAAAATTTGCACAGAAAAGCTGCTTATTTTTTTCTTCTTCAGATACAAGTTTCTTTTTTTTTTTTCTTTTTTTAGATACAGGTTTGACACTCTTTATCCTCTTGATTGGGGTGCAGGGAGGTTAGACATCACGTAGTAACTTGTTAGTGTGGGGGCAGTGTGATCATCTTTGGGCTGCACAGATTTCCTGCTAATTTTTCTCCTTAGTACTTTGAGTCCGTGATGAGAAGTCACTAGTACAGTCATGGTTAGAGCATCAGTCTTTTGTCACTTTATGCATTTAGCATATACAGTTTATTTTTTACTCTTTAAGAGCCTTCATGCTTTTTATTTAAATTAATATCAGAGAAAAATAACAGTATATTGATTTTCTTTGTACAACTGGTATCCCCACCCCCTTAAACAAATTTGATCAAGACTTTTTGGAGAGGGGATTATAGATAAATTTTGAATGAAATAGACTGTAGAAATTGGAATAAGAGATATAATAAAGAGTGCAACTGTAAGGGCCAAAAAAGTTTCTATACTGGAGAACCCATCCAGGACTGAAGCCCAGACTTTGAAAGTGAGGACTGTCATCATTAGAATATAAGGCAGAAAGCCATAAAAATAACTTGGGAGAGGATTTGATAGTGGATAAAGACTATTAAAAAAGTGTGTGAGGAGAATTGTTTTTGAAGATGTATATGTGTTTTCATAAATTTCTCTAATATTTCTCAGAGTTTATGGCGTAACTGCTATTGTTATACATAAAGAGAAAGTGGGAAGGGAGTTCTGAAGCTTGGAGTGTGACAAGGAACTGGAGTAACATAGGTTCAATCAGGAAAGCTTTCAGTGTCTTGACAATGTTTTTGAATTTTCACCTTTCTTTTTACTCCTAGAAAAACTTTCAGGTGGGCTTTTTACATTTTGTATGTTACCTTTCCACCAGTCTGAATTTTTTTCTTTCTCAACCTTTCTTCTAAATCTTGTAAAAAAATTTTTTTATTATTAACTATGAAGTTGCAAACCGATACATCCTGCTTTGTGGTTTGATACATTAGGTGACTTGTTGAAGTGATCTGGAAAATATGCACCTCTCAGCAAACTTACATGCTTCAGATACTAGGCATATGAAAATAAAAATGAGTGAAATACACTAGAGAGTTTATGCCTCATGTAAGAGGAATATCTAGTTCTCAGGTTCATTTTAATTAGTGCAATAATGAATATGGGCCCAGTCTTCAACCTTCTCAAGAGAACACAGGGGATCTAGATTTTTGCTTGCCATTCTCCTGACTTTTAAAAATATTGACAACTACTTGAAACAGTTAAAAATAACTTCATGTGGCTCAACCAAACCAAACCTGTCAGTTATTGTATCCTGCTCTCTAGGTTTGGAGCTCTGTTATAAGTAAAAATTAATAATTGTACAACTAAAAAAGATTTTAAAGCAAGTATGCCAATTAGTTTGCAGTTTCAAAACTAGAAGTACTTGGGGGGAAAATGTCAATTCTAATTGAAAGCAGTTAAGTTTAGTAGCCTTTATTTTTTTTTTTTTGTTTAGTAGCCTTTAAATGTGGTTGGGCAAATTGAACTGATGCTTAGTAATATTTTAAATAATCAAAATTTTTAAATATTTAGAAAGATATTTTCTTGTGTGGAAATAAGAGAAGGGAAAAACTCTCAGTATATTGGTTTAATAACTCAGGGTTCTGAGCAAAGCTGATTTGTAGGTTTCTTGAATTGATATATTAAGAAGCTTTTTATTGTACTTGTGATTAATACATAAAATCTAGGAGACTCATGTGTGGTTTTGAATGTTTATTGTTTCTACCATCGCTTGTTGTCTTCCCAGTCTCTGACTTTTATTGGAAGCAATATTGATTCCTGGAGGATGGGTAGGGGGAAGGGGCACTGAGATGTGAAGAAATGGGAAGAGAAGAGTGTGAAGTGAAGCAGGCACTCAACGTACTTCTCTTTTACACTGTCCGTTACAAGATTCATTTGAGTTAACTAGTTTTCTTGTAAGAAGAATAGGTACTTTCATTAAACACGTGGTGCCTTGTACGTAGTAGAGCTTAATGATATTTGTGGAATTGAACCCTGTGGATTAAACCACATTTACCCATTAAAGGGAAGTACTTTAATCACATAATCTGATTCATACTTAGTTGGACTGTGGGGAATGGAAGTTTAGAGGTCAATTCTAAGAAAGAAGTGAACCTTAGACATATAGAGGGCAAGGTGAAGGTCTTCGGAGGGAGTAAGGTTGAGAAAAAAGGCTAGGTGAGGGAAAGAGTTTTAAAAAGGAAGATAAAATGGTTAAGTACTACTTTATCTTCTGTGCAGCTTTACAAAGAGCTCTGCCTTTTACAAGGCAGACTTATTTATCATAACTTATGCAAAGACTGCATAGAATATTGGTTTTCAATCAGGTCTACTTTGGGAATTGGCAGACTTAGTTTTCTTTCTTTAGCTTAGTCTTTTTAGGTCAAGTTAGTCTAACACCTCTTCACCCAATCCCTGCCTCTCTCTCGTGTGGGAAGTTAAACAGGAGAAGATGGTATGTTTTCTATGAGGTATTCCTCTTTGAGAGTTTAGAAAACATCCTTAAAAATCTGTTATGTATTTTTGGAGATTATGTTTGTTGAAGGAGGAACCATCATTTTCTTCTCCCCATGTATCTACCTGACTTGTAAAGTAAGGAAGTTCTCTCTTGGAAGTATTTTTCTCCTGTCTTTCAATTCCTTGAGTGAGATGCCTTCCCAAGGGAAGATTAGATGAGGCCTGTGAAGCAATTGAATATGCTTTTGCTCAGTGGCTTCTGGTTCTATTTTTAGAGCTTTCAATTCTTAGGACATAACATTCTCTACTCCTCTGTATGGTAGATGCATCTGAGCAGGCTAGACTCTATGTATGAGGGAGAAGGAAATGAAACATCTACAGTTCTAAGTTTAATTTACAATGAAGTAATAGGAAGCTTTTTTAGCCACTCATTTCAGCTGTATTTTTATCTTTGACTCCCTTTTTTGTTTGTTTTTTGTTGGTTATGACCTACAATAAGGGAGAAAGATGCTCATTAATGGAGGAAGAACTACTAGAAATGTTTTCTCCTCTTGGATAGAATGTTTATTAGGGCTTAAGCTAATGTGTTTCCCTACTATGGCTTGCTCTTGTTTACTTTGTCATAAACTGAGTCTTGGCTTGTTCAGGAAGCAGAGATCTAGAGCTCAGCTATGGAAGGTAAGCAATCAGAATTCAAAGAGATGCTCTTTGGGAGGGAATTAAGAAGTTGGTAAATGTTCCATGTAGAAATAATAGAAACTTGACATTAAAGGGGAAAGATTTTATGTGGAATATGTGACCTTATGTCATTTTTGAAGATTTGTAAAATGCTAAAAGTATGCCAATAAAAGCATCTCCATTTATCCTAATAGTTTAATTATATTTTTCTGTTTTAAAAATGTAAGATATCTGATGACATGGTACTTGTTTTTATTTTTTTGTAGTTGAAATGAATGACCTATTAGTACTTTCGGTCATGAACTGAAATTAACATTTTTGATACTTGGTTGAGGGTGAGAGTCTGTCATAGTGAAATGACTAACTGAAATACTTGATTAGAAACTATTAATAACACTTTTCTAGGCTCATTTAACATTGTAATCATACTTTTCTGCTTGGAATACCTTATTTGGGATCATTTAGATCTGTGTTTAAAGCTAACTGTTAGGTCTATGACATAAAAGTTACTTAACTATGAGACTTTGTTGACTCCCATGAAAAATGGAGGTTGAACATAATTGTTAGGAGTTTAATAATGAAATAAATTATGTAAAAGCGCTGTGTAAATAGTAAAGGGAATATAACTTTTTAACACTTTGTACTGTGTTTATACTCAGAAAATAACATACCTTCTGGTAATCTTAAGACACATCAGGGAAATTTACATTTACATCTAGCTGTCTCAATTGTAGGGAACAAATTCAAATGGCTATTTACAGCCTTGACAATATGACACTTCCACTGGAAATTTAAAAAGTTGTTTTTCTTTATTCTAGTCCACATTGAACATAAGGGTTCTCTTTCTTGCTTTTCATGTTGGCATCCATTGACTGATACCTGGTATTTTAAGTAAAAAATTGGAATATAGTTGACATACAATATTATGTTAATTTCAGGTATACTACATGATGATTTGATATTTGCATACATTGTGAAATGACCATGATAAATCCAAAACTATCTGTCCCCATATAGTGACCATATCCTTATGCTATATATTACACCCCCATGGCTTATTTGTTTTGTAACGGGAGGATTGTACCTGTTCATCTCCTTCACCTGTTTCAGCTTCCCCCACACTTCCCTCTAGACGCCACCTGTTTGTTCTCAGTGTCGTGAGTCTGTTTGCATTTTGTTTTTTAGATTTCACATATGAGAGAGATCATGTGGTATTTGACTGACTTCACTTATTATTAGACTCTGTAGATCTACTCATGTTGTTGCATATGTCAAGTTTTTTTTTTTTTTTATGACTGAAAAATGTTTCATTGTATTTATAGACCATATCTTCTTTATCCATTCATCTATTGATGGGCACTTAGGTTGCTTCCGAATTTTGGCTATTGTAAATAATGCTTCAGTGAACATAGGGTGCATATATCTTTTCAAATGGGTGTTTTTGTTTTCTTAAGGTAAATACCTAGAAGTCAAACTAGTGGATAATATGGAAGTTCTGTTTTTAATTTTTTGAGAAGCTTCTGTACTGTTGTCCATAGTGGTTGCACCAGTTTACATTCCTACCAACAATGCAACTTTACTGAAATTATTTGTTTAGTGGGTTTTAGTAGTGTATTTAGGATTTTCTTGGCAACCCACTCCAGTACTCTTGCCTGGAACATCCCATGGACGGAGGAGCCTGGTGGGCTGCAGTCCATGGGGTCGAGAAGAGTCGGACACCACTGAGCGACTTCACTTTCACTTTTCACTTTCATGAACTGGAGAAGGAAATGGCAACCCACTCCAGTGTTCTTGCCTGGAGAATCCCAGGAAAGGCGGAGCCTGGTGGTCTGCCGTCTATGGGGTCACATAGAGTTGGACATGACTGAAGTGACTTAGCAGCAGCAGCAGCAGCAGTACTTAGTATCATATCATCTGTAAACTGGGAGTTTTACTTCTTCCTTTCTAATTTGGATTTCTTTTATTTCTTTTTCTTGTCTGGTTACTAGGGCTAGGACTGCCCAACACTGTTGAATAAAAGTGCAAGAGTGGGCATCCTTGTCTTATTTCTGATTTTAGAGGAAATGCTTTCAGTTTTTCACTGTTGAGTATGGTGTTAGATGTGGTTTTGTAATATGTGGTCTTATTTATTCTTCAGCTTGCCAGTGTGGTATATCACTTTGATTTGCAGATACTGAAAAATCTTTGCATACCTGGGATAAATCCCTCTTGATAACGGTGTGTGATCCTTTTTATTTATTGTTGAATTTGGTTTGCTAATGTTTTGTTGAAGATTTTGCATCTGTGTTCATCAGTGATATTAGCCTGTAATTTTTTTTGTGGTATCTGTCTGGTTTTGATATCACGGTGATACAGGCCTTGTAGAATGAGTTAAGAGGCATTCCTATCTCTTCAGTATTTTGTAATAGTTTAAGAAGGATGAGTGTTAGCTCTTCTTTAAATGTTTTGAAGAATCTACCTGTAAATTCTGTAAAGTCTGTAAAATCTACCTGTAAAATCTGGTCCTGGACTTTTGTTTGTTGGGAATTTTTTTTTAATTGATTCAATTTTATTACTGGTAATTGGTCTATTCATATTTTTTACTTCTTCCTGATTCAGTTTTTGAAGATCACATGTTTCTAGGAATTTATCCATTTCTTCTAGGTTGTCCATTTCATTGGAATATATTTGTTCTTAGTAACATGATCCTTTGTGTTTCTGTGGTGTCGTTTCTATTTCATTTCTTTTCATTTCTGATTTTATTTATTTGGGCTCTTTTTTTCTTGATGAGTCTGATTAAAGGTTTATTAATTTTATCTTTTCAAAGAACTACTAATAATTTTATTGGTCTTTATTATTTTTTTAAAGTCTCTTTCATTTACTTCTGCTGTATATTATTTCTTTCCTTCTACTAATTTTGGGTTTGTTTTTTCTTTTTCTCGTTCCTCTAGGTATAAGGTTAGGTTGTTTGAGATTTTCCTTGTTTCCTGAGGTAGGCCTGTATCACTGTAAACTTCCCTCATAGGGAGAGAACTGCTTTTGATGTGCCCCATTAGATTTGGATTGTTGTATTTCCATTTTCATTTGTCTTCAGGTATTTTCTGATTTCCTTTCTGATTTCGCCAATAAACCATTGATTGTTTAGTAGCATTTTTTTTTTATCCTTCACATTTGTGTCTTTATAGCTTTTTTCCTTGTAGTTCATTTCTAGTCTCATGCTGTTTTCAGAAAAGATACTTTTACTAAGAAAAGATACTTATAATTTCAGCATTCTTAAATTTATTGAGAATTGTTCTGTGGCTGAACTTTTGATCTACCCATTTGCACTGAAAAGGATGTGTATATTCTGCTGGTTTTGGGTGAAGTATTCTGTATATATCTATTAAATCATCTGCTGTAATGTATTATATAAGGCCAGTGTTTCATTATTGATTTTCCATCTGGATGATCTGTCCATTGACATAAGTTAGGTTTTAAAGTTTGCTGCAGTTACTGTATTATTATCAGTTTCTCCCTTTATATTTGTTAATATATCTTATATATTTAGGTGCTCCTATATTGAGTGCATGTATATTTATAATTGTTTATATCTTCTTGTTGGATTGATTCCTTTATCATTATGTAATGACCTTCTTTTGTTATAGTCTTTGTATTAAAGTCTGTTTTGTCTGATATAAGTATTGATATGCCAGCTTTCTTTTCATTTCCACTTACATGGAATACCTTTTTCTATCCCATCAGTTTCTTTTTGTGTATATCTTTAAATCTGAAGTGCCTTTCTTATATGAGCATGTAAAGTGAAAGTGTTAGTCTCTCAGTTGTATCTGAATCTTTGTGACCCCATGGGCTGTAGCCTCCCAGGCTCCTCCATCCATGGGGATTCTCCAGGGAAGAGTACTGGGATAGGTTGCTATTTCCTTCTCCATGGGATCTTTCTGATCCAGGGATCTAACCCAGGTCTCCCACATTGTAGGCAGACTCTACAGTCTGAGCCACCAGGGAGGAGCATAGGAGCATATATGTGGGTCTTTTCTTTTTTTAATCTATTCAGCCACTCTCTTTTCATTGGAGCATTTAGTCCATTTACATTAATTATTGATAGGTTTATACTTTGCCATTTTAATTATTTGCTGATTGCTTTTGTAGTTATTTGTAGTTCTTTTGCTATCTTCCCTTGTGATTTGATGACTTTCAGTGTTATGTTTGAATTTTTCTCTTTTTTTGTGTTTGTATCTATTACAGAGTTTTGGTTTGTGGTTACAATGAGGTTAATAAATATATGTATACACATGTATATGATTGTTTTAAATTGATCTCTTAATTTTGAACAAATTCTAACCACCCTACATTTTTATCCTACACATATTTATTATTTTTGACATCATATTTAAAATCTTTTTGTATATATTATGGCCATACATTATTTTATTACCTTTGTCTTTAGCTTTCCTGCTACTATATAATGGTTGATCTGTTACCTTTACTATATGTTTACCTTTACAAGTTTTTTTTTCCTTTTATAATTTTCATATTTCTAGCAGTGGACCTTTCTTTTCTACTTATAGAAGTTCTTTCAACATTTCTTGTAAGGCTGGTTTAGTGAGTGATGCTGACCTCTTTTAGGTTTTGCTGATCTCTAAAGTCTGTTTCCCCTTCAAATCTGAACAATAACCTTGCTGGGTAGAGTATTCTTGGTTGTAGGTTTTTTTCTTTCTTCACTTTGACTATGTCATGCCGCTCCCTTCTGGTCTGCAGCTTCTGAAAAGTCAGCTGATGGTCTTTTGGGAGTTCCTTGTGTGTAACTAGTTAGCTTTTCTTTCACTGCTTTTAAGATTTTCTTATCTTTAACTTTTGCCATTTTAATTATAATTTGTTTTGGTGTGATTAAAACAAAACAAAACCCATATATATGCTCCTATGCTCTTCCTGGTGGCTCAGACCATAAAGACTCAGCCTGCAAAGCGGGAAACCTCGGTTTGGTCTTTGGGTCAGGAAAATCCCATGGAGAAGGAAATGGCAACCCACTCCAGTGTTCTTACCTGGAGTGGACGTTCCATGCTTCCTGAACCTGAATGTCTTTTCTTTTCCTGGGTTAGGGAAGTATTCAGCTATAGTGTCTCGTGTCTTCAAGTAAGTTCTCTGTCCCCTTTCTCACTCTGTCTTCTCCTTCTGGGACCCCTATAATGTTAGTATGCTTGATGTTGTCCCAGAGGTTTCTTAAACTATATCCTCATTTTAAAATTTTCCATTCTTTTTTTCTGTTCAGCTCAGGTGATTTACAGTACTTTGTCTTCCAGATTGCTCGTTGGTTCCACGTATTTTTTATTTCACTTATTCTGTATGCTTTGTTCTTCTTTGTATTTCTAGCTGTTAAACTTCTCACCATGTTCATTCATTCTTCTGAGTTTGTTGAGTATCTTTATGATCACTACCTTGAACTTTTTTTCAGGTAGATCGCATATCTTCATTTAGTTCTTTTTCTCAGATTATGTCTCATTCATTCATTTGGAATATAGTCCTCTATCTCCTTATTTGGCCAAATCTTTGTATTTCTTTCAGTGTCTTAGGTGGGTTATTTATGTTTCCTTATCTTGAGGTGGCCTCATGTAGGAGGTGTCCTATGGGGCCCAGCAGCACACTCCACTCTGGTTACCAGAGCTGTGTGCTCTAAAGGTGCCTTTTATGTGAGCTTCATGAACCGTTACATTGTTCTGGGGCTGAGTACTGTGAGTGTGCTGCTAGGCAGGCCTGTCCTCTGTCCAGTTAGCTGTGCCTTATGTGGTGACTGCAAACCTCCTGGAGGGCAGGATAGGCTTCTTATGTGACTCTTTGTAGGGCCTGGTGGGCACAGGACTGCTGCTGGCTCATTGGAGGGTTGAATTGGGTCCCTGGCACTAATAGAATAGAGGGAACATTCCAGAATGGAGATTGCCTGTACTAGCGTTAGCATGGTAGGACAAGCTCCCCCAAACAGCTATTGTCATCATTTTCTCCCCCAAGGAGTGTCCCATTTGCCTCTTGTTTCTCTGGGAGGCTCTCCAAGATCAGCAAGTGGGTCTTGCCCAAGCTCCTTTCAAACTATTGCCTCTGCTTGGGACTTGGAGCATGTTGAGATTTTGTGTGCTCCCTTTAAGAGCAGAATCTCAGTTTCCTAACACCCCCTCCCTGCCTCTCATGCTCCCAAACATAAGCTTTCCTGTTTTCAAAGCTAGACTTGTTTCCTGGTGCACGCCCCCATGGACTGGGAAACCTGATGTGGGGCTTGAGTCCTTTTCCTTGGGGATGATCAATTATGATATTTCTCCTATTTGTGGGTTGCTAAGCAAGTGAAACCTAGACACATTAAAAAGCAGAGACATTACTTTGCCAACAAAGGTCCGTCTGGTCAAGGCTATGGTTTTTCCAGTAGTCATGTATGGATGTGAGAGTTGGACTGTGAAGAAAGTTGAGCACCGAAAAATCGTTGCTTTTGAACTATGGTGTTGGAGAAGACTCTTGAGAGTCCCTTGGACTGCAAGGAGATCCAACCAGTCCATCCTGAAGGAGATAAGTCCTGGGTGTTCATGGGAAGTACTGATGCTGAAGCTGAAACTCCAGTACTTTGGCCACTTCATGTGAAGAGTTGACTCATTGGAAAAGACCCTGATGCTGGGAGGGATTGGGGGCAGGAGGAGAAGGGGACGACAGAGGATGAGATGGCTGGATGACATCACTGACTCGATGGGCATGAGTTTGAGTAAACTCCGGGAGTTGGTGATGGATAGGGAGGCCTGGCATGCTGCGATTCATGGGGTCGCAAAGAGTCGGACATGACTGAGCGACTGAACTGAACTGAAGCAAGTGATGAGGGTCCTGACAATACAGTGTCTCCACCCTTCCTATCTTTCTCATGTGGTTCCTTTATGTCTTTAGCTGAGGAAAATCTTTTCTGCAGCAAGTTTCCTGCAGCAATCTAATCTTCAAGTTGTTCCTTTAGATAGTTGCTCTGTAAGTAGTAATTTTGATGTGTCTGTGGATGGAAATGAGTTCAAGGTCTTCCTACTCCAGCATCTTGGCCATCTCCTCTATTTTCTGTAATGTGAATGTCAGGTGGAAGAGTAGAGAAAAGGGAAGAGAGAATATACCATAGAGAAAAATGGCATGACATTTTAAAAATCATCTCTTTGTTGACTACATTAAAAGTAAATTTTAAAGTTCAGATACCTAAGGAAGTATTTCAGGTGCATAATTGTGATCATATTGTTCAGGAACCCGTTCTGATACTTACTGGTCATTGCTTATTATTCTAGCATAGATGGTAGTTACAGCCACATTAGTTCAGTTCAGTTGCTCAGTCATGTCCAACTCTTTGTGACCCCATGGACTGCAGCACGCCAGGCTTCCCTGTCCATGACCAACTCCTGGAGCTTATTCAAACTCATGTCCATTGAGTCAGTGATGCCATCCAACCATCTTATCCTCTTGTCCCCTTCTGCTCCTGCCTTCAGTCTTTCCCAGCATCAGGGTCTTTTCCAGTGAGTCAGTTCTTTGCACCAGGTGGCCAAAGTATTGGAGTTTCAGCTTCAGCATCAGTCCTTCCAATGAATATTCAGGACTGATCTCCTTTAGGATTGACTGGTTGGATCTCCTTGCTGCCCAAGAGACTCTCAAGAGTCTTCTCCAACACCACAGTTCAAAAGCATCAATTCTTCGATTCTCAGCTCAGCCACATATTGCTATTCAAATTTAAATGAATTAAAATGGAAAATTAAAAATTCATTTCATTGGTTGTACGTTTCAAGTGTTTTATCGCCACCTGTGGCTTGTGGCTACTTTCTGGACGGTGCAGACATAGAACATTTTCGTCGTCACACAAAGTTCTGTTGGGCAATACTGCAGTCTGGAGCTTGAGTCATGCCTAGGGCCTTTTCTGTCTTATTCAATTGAGGGCAGTTAAATAAGCAGAAATCAGAAAGGAATGGAAGGTAATGGGATGAGATGGGTCAAAATGCAACAGCACAGTAAAAGTTATATGAAAAATATCATGTAACTTATTTTGAAAACCTCTCAGAGGGGAAAAAGAAGACATTGTTTAAAAGTCTGACTTTGTTTAAAGGATCATGGAGGCAAAAATAGAACATTGCTCGAGTCTGCCTTTGTTTAAAGAGTGCTGGTTCTTAAGGAGTTGAATATAATCTCCTTTGATTTAGGGCACTTCATCAGCTTATTGGGGATTTGCCTATATTAAATTTTATGTCAAGGTGATTTGCTTCAACTGAGATGTTTCCGGTTTTGAAGGCATTACTATTTAGTCATAGAAGAAAAGGAAAAATAGGGACACACACATAGAAAATAAAACATTGATACTTTTTTTAGAAAATTAAAAAAAATCATAGATGCCTTTCAGTGAGCTTTAAGAATTTAGCACTGTAAACAGCATCTAGTTCATTATAATGCTAATTATGTAATGTAGGCATTTAGAAAATGCCTAAGATAGAGATTTTTCAAACATTGAGCTGTTTAAGATGGGAAAAAAATAAATGGTTCTTGAAGTGTTAATGTCTTAAGAAGTTAGCAAAATTTCAATAGAAATTCTATAAAAGTGATAAAATCAATCAAATCAGAGATTTTATCTGCAGGTCACCCCTGGAAGTTCAAGGAGTGAATATGAGCTGACTTTGGAAGTCTTACATTTTGGTTGATTTGATTAAGAAGTCTTTCAAATAGACAAAGTACCCTACTCTTAATGGAAAATTCATGCAATTTTATTAAATCTGTTTGTTAGGGTATCCCTGCTGCTGCTGCTAAGTCGCTTCAGTCATGTCCGACTCTGTGTGACCCCATAGACGGCAGCCCACCAGGCTCCCCCGTCCCTGGGATTCTCCAGGCAAGAACACTGGAGTGGGTTACCATTTCCTTCTCCGGTGCATAAAAGTGAAAAGTGAAAGTGAAGTCGTGTCTGACTCTTCGCGACCCCCATGGACTGTATTCCCCCTGGCTCCTCCATCCATGGGATTTTCCAGGCAAGAGTACTGGAGTGGGTTGCCATTGCCTTCTCTGCGGGTATCCCTAGCAGTTAGCAGAGTGCCTGGAAAGATACTGAGTACTCAATGAATAGATTTTGAATGAAAACATAAGTCAGTTGAATTTGATATCTTGGAACTATTTACATAAAATTTAGTCAGATATAATATAATATAAAAGTGCCCTGAATAAAATTTTCAGTTTTATTTACTTGCTTTATTTTAATTGCATCCAATAAAAAAAAAAATACAAGTCTTGACAATTGAAAGTGCTTCTGTGAGATTTAGACAGGCAGCTTTGAGGAATCTTTTGGGGAATGTTAGGATCATTTGATAATCTTTAAAAATGTTTACAGGAATGTTTGTTATGTTCCATCCTCTAACACCACTTTCTTAGTGTATAGTTCCTAAAAGTGAGTATTGGCATCAGGTACTCTGCTCATTTGAGGGTAAAAATGGCAAGAATGGCGTGTATGATTTGCATGATTGGTGTGTATGATTGTACAATACAGTTCTTTTCAAAGATAAGCAATTAAGTTAAACTAAGTTAAAGTGAAAGTCACTCAGTCATGTCTGACTCTTTGCACCCCCATGGACTATACAATCCATGGAATTCTCCAGGCCAGAATACTGGAGTGGGTAGGCTTTACTGAAGGGGAAGGCTTTCCCCTTCTCCAGGGGATCTTCTCAACCCAGGGATCAAACCCAGGTCTCCTGCATTACAGGCAGATTCTATACCAGCTGAGCCATAAGGGAAGCCCAAGAATACTGTAGCCTATTCCTTCCCCAGTGGATCTTCCCGACCCAGGAATCAGACCAGGGTCTCCTGCATTGCAGGTGGATTCTTTACCGACTGAGCTCTGAGGGAAGCCCAAACTAAGTTAAAGACTCCCTGTAAATCTTCATAGTAGTGGATTGTGTTAAATGAAAAGCCCTTTAGCTTCCTTTTATCTTAATTTTATTCATTAAAATATTTTGTGAAAGCTTACATACAACATGTGCTAAGCTGTGGGAACACAAATATGAGTCATACTTTGTTCTTGCCTTCAAGGAGTCTTACAGTTTAAGGGAAGATGTGGCAGAAATATATTCTACCAATGCATAATGATGGAGTTCAGAACATGCTACCCCAAAGTATGTAGCCTTCATATATTGAATATTTTAAGCAGAAGGAATTAGAGCAACAGCATATGCTGGAGGAGCTTTCCGACCTGCCTCTAAAGCAGGTTATAAAGTCCTCATGAGAAGTTTCTTTCCTATGCCCAGAGGAAAGGAGCATCTTTAGCTCCAAAGGTGAAGGAACATAGAAATATGAACAACAACTAATACTAGTAAGTTCACTCTACTCAGCTCATCCTCTTTGTCCTGTCATATCTTTCCACGATTTTCTGCTTTTCATCAAACTTGGCATGAGAGCACTCAGGTTTAATTCTTTCTTTAGGTCTTCATTTCCTTAAGAAGGCTTCAGGGTCAAGTACTGGGTTGGCCAAAAAGTTTGTTTGGGTTTTTTGTAATATCTTACAGAAAAAAAAATGGATGAACCTTCTGGCCAACCCAGTAAAACTTATATTAAAAATTTGTATGCTTTTCTCTTGTTAATCTGTCTTGTTACAGGGATGCCAGTTGAAAACTTAGGAAGGGTAGGGCAAAAAGATTTTTCCTCCCCTACAGTATGTATTGACCATATTTAAGCAGTCAGAAACAAAAACAGAATTATAGGTAAGCAGTAAAATTAAACAAGGAAGAAAATTTCTGTAACAAAGCCATCTCCAAATGCTTAATCCCCCCTTCCTCAGTTTTGAAAACAATGTGTGATATTGTCAGATAGTGTAAGAAGTACAATGAAAAGTGAAGTGTTATTTGCTTTGTCATGTCTGACTCTTTGTGACCCCATGAAGCATAGCCTGTCAGGCCCCTCTGTCCATGGAATTCTCCAGGCAGGAATACAAGAATGGGTAGCCATTTCCTTTTCCAGGGAATTTCCTGACCCAGGGGTTAAACCTGGGTCTCCTGCATTGCAGGCAGATCTACCGTCCGAGTCGCCAAGTCTCACTTCAGCCTTTCCTCAGAGGCAACTAAGTATAAGTTTTATGTGATACTGCTAGACATTTTAAAAACATAAAAACATGAGTGAGTGTTTGCATACATATTTTAAGACTATAGTGGAGTACACAATATGTATCTGTACCATGCTTTTTATTTTATTTTTAAAAGGATTTTTAAAAAGATTTATTTTATTTATGGCTACGCTGGGTCTTCGTTGTTGTACATGGGCTTTCTCTAGTTGTGCTGCATGAGCTTCTTATTACAGTGGTTTCTCTTGTTGCAGAACCCGGGCTCTAGGATGCTTGAGCTCAGCAGTTATGGCTCATGGACTAGAGTACAGGCTCAATAGTCGTGGCGCACTGGCTTAGTTGTTCCATGGCATGTGGGATCTTCCTGGACCACGGATTGAACCCGTGTCTCCCTTACCCAAGAGTGTTCTGGAAGTATATGGCATCTTGATCCTTTACTCAAGCAAGGTTTAGCCCCAGTCTATTCCTGCCATGACTGTTTTCTTAAGGTATCCACAGGAGACAAAGCCTGGCTATTTACCCTGTTTCTGTTGTTGCTTTCATTTCGGAGGGCAAACAGGAGGCTGATTATAAATGCCTTACCTGGAGCCCACCTATCTCCTGTCTCAGAAAATGTAAACAGGAGGCTGGTTGTAAGTGTCCAGCCTGAAGCCCTTCTTTGTCTTGCCCTTAGAAATGTAAACAAGAGTTCAGTTGTAAATGCCTAGTCTGGGGCCCAACTGTCTCCTGCCTCAGACACACTTGGAGTCAGTTTCTATTGACTGCCTTTTTACTGTCTTGTTTCTTTGGATCTCATAATTTTGGGTTGAAATGTTTGCTGTTTTGTGAGGATTGTTGGGTTTTTTGATTCTAGTGGACCTTTAACTTGCCTGGACTCAGTCTGCAAACTTTGTTTCCTATGCAGTGTGAAAGGGAAAGTGTTAGTGGCTCAGTCATGTCCCGACTCTTTGTGACCCCATGGACTGTAGCCGACCAGGCTCCTCTGTCCATTGGATTCTCCAGGCAAGAGTACTGGAGTGGGTTTCCATCTCCTTCTCCAGGGGGTCTTCCTAACCCAGGAATTGAACCCATGTCTCCTGCATTGCAGGCAGACTCTCTATGGTATGAACCATTGGGGAAGCTCACATTGTGTGAGACAGCTGATACCTGTGCTCAGTTCTTTTCTTTCAACTACTTGTTATTTTAGCTTGGTCTCCTGGGGAATAGGTTAAGGGTAGGGCTCTCTGTACCTGTGTAATTTGGTGGTCAGCCAAAAACTTGTGCAGAGTTTATAGTCAAATTTTGGAGCTCACCTGCCCTGTGGTTCCCTGCTTCTGGGGATTCCTCCTAACACCTATTTTGTCTGGCAAGAGTAATCTCTGTCCTCTGACACCTCCAAGCCAGTAAGGGCTTCAGCTTTCTGCTGCTTGGGCTGTGTATGGTTGGGGAATGCATTTGGTTTAAAAAGCATCAAACTTATATAGATCTTACGTCATGCAGCTTTCAATTCTTCTATGGTCTACCATAGAGACTACCTGGGGTCTCCTCCCCAACCCCCCATTTATGTGTAATTTAACTGAACAGAGTTTATGCTCAGATTTTTATGCTCTCGTGGTTCTTCCATTCCTGGTATGTCTACCTTAAATTTCCAGCTGCACTTCAAGCCCTGAACTATTTTGTCTACCACTTTGAGCTTTGTGACTGCCTTCACCTTGTCTGTCAGGGGATAGGAAGGGTCCTCAATAGAAAAACTTCAAGTTAATCTCATGATTCTGTTCCCTTCCAGCTGGAGTTTTTCAAGAGTAAACTCTTCTTTTACTACTGTGTACTTTGTGACACTTTCCAAAAAATGCTTTAAAACAATTAAAAAAATTTTTATCCAGGTTTAAATAGTTGTTATTTGCAGGAGACTTGCATGATCATTTCTCTCAACTGTGTTTGCAGGAAGTTCTTTTCATCCCTCTGTTTTCCTTTTAAAAGTTGCTTCCACCTGTTCTCTATATTATGTATTTTGTGCCTTTAAGATGGTACAGTCTCTCTTTTATGACTATAAGAGGGAATCTCATCAAATGATTTCTGGCCCTTCAGAAATTGTTCCTACATCTAGACCCCTCTGAATATGTCAGTGTTTAGGTGTTTGCTCTTTCAGTATGCCAATCTCAAATGACTCATTTGCCTTGTGGGGCTATCACTCCTTTTGATCTTTTCCACATAGGAAAGGTTACCTTAGGACATTTTACTAGCTCAGGTGCCTTCTTGACTGCCTTTTGGTCAGTCTTTCCCACCATACCTCTGGATATTTGGCTTTCTGTGCGGCTGAAGGCAGTCCTTGGTGACTGCCCCTGGTATCGCTGTGTGATTCTGCTCTCTTCACTGGTTTCTTTTTCTTTAAGGTCTTTCTCTCCAATAAACACCTCACTTGAATTACTTTGTTTTCAAAGTTTGAGAGAGAAAAACAATTTCACTTAACAGAAAAGCTCTTGTGTAGTGACCCTATTTAGAGTGAGATCTCAGTAGTTTGGGCAAAGCCACAAGATGGCTGCCGTTAAAACGCTACATCTGTTAGCAATAAGGAGCAAATATATGAATTTCTGCGTACTTCGCTTATTATGTTGGAAAGAACATGGGCTTTCAGTTAGGCTGGGATTCTCATCTTAGCCCTAACGTTTCCTCACCTATGAAACAGGGTAGTAATGTTATTGGGTTGTTTTGAGCTTTAAATAGGAGAAAGTAGATAAACTTCCTAGCACATTGATAATAGTAAGGACAGAATAACTTGTATCCATATACTATCTTGATTTTTCTTTTTTTAACTCTTCTGTGGGTCATTGTCATCAAGTAATGCTACCTGGAAGTAGTGTCCTAGGGAGTACTTACTTATGATATTGTAGTTGTAAAGATTCTGGTTCCCTCCACACCTTTTTTTTTTTTTTTTTAAAGATAGTAATATCCAAGAGGAGAAGCAATTGAATCACTTTTTTTCACAATTGACTTTTGGCAGTGTCTTGAATGCATGTCTTTAGCCAATAGGCCCAGTTGATCCATTCTCTGTACAGATTATTTCTAGATTAGAGTTTACATTATTTCTGTCATACTTAAAAATAGTAATGAATTGTTACATTTTGTCTATTTGTTTTGTCTGTTTGTTTCCAATAACCTAGTAATTATTTTTTGATGATTACAAAATCCCAACAAGATCTTTATTTTGCCTAATATGAAGTAGACATTGCGGATGCAAGTGTCAGATTTTAAAGAACTTTTTATGGTAAAGAATTTAGATCAGGAAATAAAGAATCATTAAAAGTTTTTAGACAATTGTGATTACAGCAGAGCAAATGTGGAATTGAATGAGATAAAGAAGTCAACTAAGAGGTTTATTGATAGATGTTAAGGGTTTAAATGAAGGCAATTGCCGTATGATTGATAAGAGAAAGAAGGAGTCAAGAGAAGAATTTGAAGTTAGATTTGATGGTAGGAAAGGAGAGGTCAAGGATGACTTCTGGCTTTCTGATTCAGTGTATGTTGTGTGTAAAACCTGGTGTTCTCAAGGGTTTGATTCTTATTTCTTTGTCTGCTGTCTTCCTGGACCTAGCAGATGAAGATGGAATCCCAAAGAACATCCAAGATTTAACGAGGTTGAAGAATTGGGGTGATGGCACAAGACTACTCAGGTAGGAGAGATACAGGAGTAAGTGGTATAGAGCTGTTAGTGGAGTTTTTTTCTCCCATACTGCAGTGAATTTTGTGAGCACAAGAACAATGTCCAAGGGACTTCCCTGGTGGTTCAGTGGTTGGGAGTCTTGCTGCCAGTATAGGGACCTTGGGTTCAATTCCTGGTTTGGGAAGATACCATATGTGGCGAAGCAGCTGGGCCTGTGTGCTGCAACTACTGAGCCAAAAGTAAATAAATAAAATTTAAAAAAGAAAAAAAAAAGAACAACATCCAACTTGCTTTAGCATCTGTAAATTTCTTAGCATATTATGTTAGGTGTCCAGTAAGTGCATGAATGAATAAATGAAATAAGATAAATATAACTTCACTGAGTATGGCACAGAGATTGGTTAAAATATAAGATTAGCATTTGAAAATATTAATAGTATATAATGTGTCATTTGCTTTTTTATCTATTTGTAGTTAAATCTGTAGCATTTAAAAGTATGCTAACATGTGTAGGCAAACACAGGCATATTTTTTTCCAACTTCATTTATATGTTTGTACGCTTACTATTGGTAATGAGAAGTGGGGGTAAAATCCTTCACATGGTGATACTCAAGTTTTATTAACAAATATAAATATGATTTTTCAATTGACTTTTTCAGTAGTCTTCATCTGAACATTCTTTACTTTCTTGTGGCTGGCTGCAATATACATGTTGTTAATTTCAGTAGGATTGATTAGGAATACATACTGATATTTTCTTGCTACTAGATATATGCCATCCACTATAAAATAGTGGAAAATATGAGTCAAAATTTACCTTATTTATTCCTTGGGGTTGTATTTTTTAATCAGTGTCTCCCATGGCTTAGGATTGTTCATTTTTTTGTTTGTTTGTTTGTTTGCTCTGCCATGTGGCATGTAGGATCTTAGTTCCCTGATCAGGGGCTGAACCCAGACCCCCTGCACTGGGAGCATGGAGTCTTAACCACTGGCCCCCTAGGAAGTCCAGGCTTATTATTCTTTACTCAGTGGCCTTCTGTGGGTTTCCAGAAGGTTGTGTCTTATAGTTAAGGGTTAGAAGCTAATGTGCCCCTTGAAGGAAATGCTAATAGCTGAAATAGCTTCCGGGAAAACCTATCCATCCTGTAAGGGGAAAAAGCTCTAAAATCTCATTCTACAGATCATGCTAAGTGTCTACATCTTTCTTTCCCCCCTTTCCCCCCTTTATCAATTTACTATTCTTTTTTACCTTTTGGGTCTCTTTTGATCTGTGGCCATTGTTTCCTGTCTGAATTTCTCTTTTATCTGATTTGTTCTTTTTCACATTTCTTTTTTGCCTCATCTTTTCAGTACAGATACCTAACTGTAATACCAAATTGAAGTTTAAAAAAGTTTATTTAGTGAATACATTTTTATTTTTCTGAATAAAAAATCAAATGAGTTTTTTTTTTGTTTTCATAACAATTTTGTGGTTTTTATATTCATATAATATCTGACTGATTTTTAATCATTCAGCAATCTTTCGGGAAACATTTTCTTTTCCAGAAGTATTAAGCAAATAAACTGTGTCATTTGCTGAGAAATTTAAATTAGCTGTTGTATAATTTTCTTCTTTCCCCCTTTACTATTTTTATTTCACTGTTTGAGCTCCTTATTTACATATTTATTATATTAACATGTTCATGTATTATTAGATTTTTTTCAGTTGTTTTGGAAAGAAAGTACTAGGTAACTATGAAGAAGAAAATTATAGAAAAATAGTTTCTTTAAAATTATTTCTTTTAATGAGCTCTGAGATAGACTTAACACTTTTCATGAGTTTGTCTTTGGCATTTTTGGTGAAATTGTACTGGAATAACCTATACAATTCAGTGAGGTACAGTGTTTCCCCAATTCTGGATTCCCTTTGCCTTTGTTTGTTTGATGGAGAATGTGGACATCCATCCCACTACCTCTCATCCCTTTGTCTATTTTGCGTAACTCACTCCTCACTTCCTTCTGTCAAATCTGACTTAGAAAAGTATTTACAAAGCATACTGGAGTGGGTGTCAGGAAACCTGGATTCTAATCCAGTTTATATGACTTTTTTCAAATTGTTTAACCTTATTTGTTTTTTCTTTTGGTTTTTGTGCAGTCTTTGAAAGTCAAATCTGACCTACTATTTTGATACAAAATACTCCAGTCTGAGCATTTTTCCATCTTTCAAGATCAATACTTTATTCTGTGTAGTAATACATTCTCATTGTTCTTTAGAATCCTGCCATTAACCAGCACTGTAACCTTTGTCAAAGTTACTAAACTCTTTTCTCTTCAGTATATGGGGAGTATAATGCCACCTTTGTAAGTTGATTGTGAAGATTAAATTGGATAGTGAATATACTTTAAAGTGCTTAGTTCAGGTATTTTTTACAAAAAAATGAGCTATTATTAAATGAGTTTTCTTATAATTTCAGATGACTGTAGTAGCACTAAGAGTCATAAGCCTTATGTGTGAAAAGGCATAAAATACATGAATCATATTGATACAGTGTTTTTTTATAATTGCACTGTAAGGAAACATTAGGATGTTTACATACTTTTAGTTTTGAACAAATATTAAATTTCTATTCATGTCTTTAACTTGGTTTAAGAAATAACAACATTGTCATCTTACTTATTTGTTAAGCATCTTAAACTTTAAGTAATTAAGAAATGTGTTCCAAATGAAATTTTGTCTAAAAGAATCATTCTTCTGTGGAATTGTTTTTGTCTTTTTGGTTCTATATTAATGTTTGGAAACATGAAGCATAAGGTACTCAAATGGCAGTTAAGTATATTTGCTAAATACAAATGGCACATTATTAAAATGTTGTACAGGAATAACACATTTAATCAGATAATCAAATGAAAAGTACTTAAAAAGATGTCTGGTGTTTATTTGAATCTGATTTGTGACATTTTTTGTGTCTGATGTTTAATAATCCTGTTTATCACTTAAAAAAAAGTCACAATAATATCAGAAAATATATACAATTCTGTGACTATTTCATTCTCATGGAGTAGATTTAAAGGTCAGCACTGCTCTTTTATGTAGGTTATGGGCGCTGCATGTGTGCTTTCAGAGCAGTGGTGTGAGGGAGCTTGAAGTGGGATGGCAGGACGGCCTCATCCCTATGACAGTAACTCCAGCGATCCAGAGAACTGGGATCGGAAATTGCATAGTAGACCTCGTAAACTTTATAAACATTCAAGGTAGGTAGAAAATATGTATTTCACATATCAGAACTCTGCTAAAATTAATTTTTATGAAGAACCAAGCTGTATTTGGTTGTGGCAAAGCCTTTAAGAGGATGGGGGTCAATTCACAAAATACAGTGAATATTTGCATTTCTCTTTAAATAACTTTTAGGGAAACGTCTTCCTTTTAATTTTCTTATTTGTGTTTATTTAATTCTTATTTGTATTTTTATGAATTTTTGTTTCTGTTTCTAAATAATGTTAAAATATCCTTAGTTGACCCCATGAATCAATGCTATAGTTAATTGGGAACTCTGGCAAGACAGATTATTTTTTTGTATTTAAAACTCTCTAATAGGAATTTATTTTATGCTCTAAATATATTGTGTATGATAATTTATAGGCTTTTGTCAGTCTTTGCCTCTGTACATTTTTAACTGTGTATATTTATATTGGGTTATCATCCTGATCCTAGTGGTAAAATCAGTCTATCTGCTGTGACTCACCAGGTTCATTTAAAGTTTGATGCCTTAAGTGAAACTCGGTTCAAAAGTTTCAGCCCTTTTATATATTATTTTTAAAGCTTTCTTTTTGTGCTGTGTGACTTAATGAGGAACATTAATGAGTTCATTTAGAACACTTTATGATCTGATATTTTAAGGTGTTAACAGCTCATAAACCTCACATAATGCAGGTATGTAAACATTGTTTTCATAGAGAGTTGTGCTTTATGAATATTTAGTTGGGGGATATTATTGAACATTTAACTTACTTGAATGTAAAATTCTCCTAACTAGGATAACTAATACCACCTTTCTTAAAGAATAAAACATGCAGTGATATTGAAATCCTTTTTGTAATTTTAAAGAAATGATTCAACTACTTTTAAACCATATACATGGCTAGAAAATGTGAGTGATGAGTACTATTCAAGTCTCCTGACAAGATGTATTTTTTATTGTGGGCTTTTACTGTGGTGAGGTCTAAAATGAAGATGTTGAGTTGATTTTGATTATAAAGTTCACAGCAATGGTGTGAGTGTTTTTTTGGTTTTTTTTTTCGTGTGTGTGTCCTTCAGCTGGTGCTCTAGTTTTCTTTCTGCAGCGTGTTTACATGGATATTTATTTTGTCTTTGAGGTAAAGAGATACTTGTTTTATCTCATTAAATGTGGGGCTGTATTTTTATCTGATATGTTGTATACATTTTTTCAGGTGATTTTCAACTTACCCTTGCTAGTTCTTAGTCTTTTTCTGATATACAAGACTGCATTGTATATTAAGTGGTGACAAGGTAAAAATAAGCTGTTGTTTGCTTTATAAAAGCTATGTGCAAACAGTGAGAAAGATTTTTAAAAACAGTTTTAAACTTGCTGTTATTTAACTTCAGTAACAGATATAGCTCTTCCTGATTTCTATAACATCAATACCTTTCTGATGCTCTTTTTAAATATGATTGCAATACTATTGGTTGCTTACGTGAATGCAAATTTATTGATTTTTTTTTTTTTTTTAGTGGAAAGATGAGGAAATCCTTTGACCTTATTTTAACTTCATTCATGGAAAATCTGCCCATGGGAGAACAGTTTACTTTTTGGGAGCTTTTGTTCCTATGTACTTGTAAACATATAACTTAGAATGCTTTGAAAAATAATTCAGTTTGATTTTTTTAAAGTGGTAGTTTTTAAATTAATTGTTAATTTATTGAGCAGTATTAAAAACTAATAGTATAAGTATTGTTGAGAACCTGTGCTCAGTTCAGGAAGGATTCAGCAGTTTGTCACAGTACCATCATGGAAGACTTTAACATCCAGATATGAAACAATCAGAGGACAAGGGGGCAATAAATTGTGGTAATGAGTTGTAGTAAAATAAGAGTTCAGAGAAGAAATCAGTGCCAGTCTGAGCAGGTAAAAATGAGACTTGAACTAATCCTTGGATAATTGGATAGATGGAGGGCATTCCTGCCAAGGACCTTCTGGAAATTACCTTGACTAAATCTGAAGGTTGAACTCTATGAATAGTATTACTGTCTCCAATTAACAGATGGAAAAAATGAGGTTAATAAACTTGCCTAAGACTATCCAACTTGTAAATACAAAGCTGGAATTTATAAACAAGCTGCTTATTCTTTTTATTTTTAAAAATTTTCAGTAACTCATTGTGGTGCATTTAAAATACATATAAGAGAAAACAGTTATAATGAACCCCTATGTACTCATTCCCCAGTTTCAAGTTATCATTTCATGGCTAATTTTGTTTCATCTGTCCTTCTACATATTTTTGCATCCTTTTTTTTTTTAATCTTGTGTACTTTATTTAGGGATATCTGAGTAAAAGAAAGCCAGAGTAAACACTGGCTTAAGTTAGGGGGTTATTTTTTTGTACACAAAAGTCCACAGGGAGGCATCACCTGATATAGACTTAGTGGCTTAATATCCTTAAGGATATTAAGGTCAAAAATCTTTGATTTTTCTCTGGTTGTTTCCTCATGATCACAAAATGGCTTACTATACAGTTCCAGCCATCATGCCCACCCTCCAGACAAGGAGGAATGGAGACAGGGATAATGGGAAAGAGGTTTCATTTATATCAGGAAATTAAATTTCTCAAAAATTTCTAGCAGGCAACTGCTTATAAATTATTGGCTAGAACTATGTCATATGGTCATCTCTAGATCATGGAGACTTAGAAATATAAGTGCTCACATTGCCACCTCAAACAGAATTGGGGATTTAAATCTACAAAAACTAAATGGCTCAGTCTGTTAGGGCTGCTATAACAGAATACCATAAACTGAGTGACTATATTATAAACAGCAGAAATTTGTTTCACGTAGTTCTGGAGGCTAGGACGTCCAAAATCAAAACGCTGGCACATATGGTGTCTGGTAAGGGCTTGCCTTCTGCTTCAGACAGATTTTTTTTCCCTGTGTTCCCTCATGGTGTAGAAGGGACTAGGGATCTTTCTGGGATCTCTTTTGTAAAGGTATTAGTCCCATTCATGAGTGCTCTTCCCTCATGAGCTAATTACCTCACCTACAAATACCGTATCAGTATGTGAATTTTGGAGCTAAAAACACTTAGACTTTAGTAATAAAGAAATAAGCATATTTTTTAAGAGTCAGTTTTTGGAGTTTTTCTAAAAAGTTATCTTATCACATATTGGAATAGCCTGCTTTCTGAAATCCTTTTCCTTTGATTTTTTTTTCTCTACTTTTCCTAACTGGCAAGGATAAAATTGAATTATAGAAGTAGCAATAGTAATTACTATATTCATATGCTTATGTTGGAGGTTTGAGGGTTTGGTGAATATTGAATTATTTCTCTTTTACCTAATACAATTAATAATACCTAATAATACCTTTCTTTTGTGAAGTTTCTTTGAATGTAGATTTCATAGGTATAACACTGATATAAAAGACAAGACAGGGAAGCTGATCTGGACATGGGTGAAATTCAGGGTCCCTCTGGTTCCTCTGCAAGTGCATACAAATGAATTAGTTGAAAAATTACTCAACTTTTCTTTCTGACTAGTAGTTGTATAGTTATTACTTATATTGAGGAGTTTGGTAGCTTGCCGAGAAGTTAAAGATCATTTCAGTTGAAATTTATTTGGCCTGAAATGTGACACCTTTCTTTAAATTATAAAGTAGAGGAGTTCTTGCTATTTAAAAAGGAAAAAGAAAGAGCACCTCTTCTATATAACTAATGTTAAAATGCCCTAGAGTGACAACATGCTAAAAGCTCTTGCATATTTGAATTGGGTCAAATACAGCTATTTAAAACTCAAATCTGCAGTCTGCTCAGGTTACTAAAGATAAATGCATCATACATTCAATATCAGGCTTTGCCGCAAGGGTTCATTCCCACATAGAAGTACGCATGCTCCTTTCTTCTGCATGAAGATTGAGCTTTCCAGTTTCCTTTTTAAGTCGCTCTTTAGTCCTAGCAGCAGTTTAGAAATGGAAAAGTTGGGTTGCTTTAAAGAGTAGTTCTTTTTGTGGGTCCTTAAAGTACAGATAATATTTTCTCTTTGGTTTTAAAGAGAAGATTTATTGCCCAGAAAGGTACACAATAAAATATCGAAAGGAAAAAAGAAAGTTAGCTGCATCCTAGTTTTTTAAAACCTGGCAAGCTGGCAGAGCTAGAATTAGCTTTACAGATGGTATTTGGCAACATATCTACATATCACTAACCCTCATCTCCTGAGTTTTCTTCATCCTGTCTATCAATTACAATATCCAATCACTGCACAGAGATGGAGAAATGGGATGATCACAGCTCACACGATGCTGTTTGGTTAGAAACGTCAGTGCTGCACAACCCACGGCTGAGTCAGTGTCTGTGAGAAAATGAACTGAATTAATACAGAGCGGGGGTTGTATCTCTGAATATTTAAGGCCAAAATAACTGCAATAGCATTATTACACAGTAGAGGGGGGAAAGCTAAAGGAAGTCAGTAGACAGGTGAGGTAGGGGACTGGGAGATTTTTTCATTGTTCAGAGGAATTCTGAAGATGATGGAAATATCAGATGTGCTAAAGTTTCCTAGTAATGCCCAAGGATGCTGACCTGGCTTTCAGTGCTGCATTGTTTGAAAAAGCAGAGTCCCTTTATACTCTGATTTCAAAATTTTTTTCTTGTTTTTGTGTGTCTGCCTTGGCATATACTAAAGTAAGGTGTGTATTCATTTATTACATGATAATATGCTGGGTTATAATTCTATAGATTTCTAAATACAAGAGAGGTGGAGAGAGATATGTTTGGCTTTTGTTTCATTATGATCATTTATGTTTTTGAATGTTAAAATCATATGTCTTGATTGTCAGTTTAATGCCACGTTATTTAAAATAGTATGTGTTTTTATTATTTTCATGGATTTGAGGCTTTGTTTCCTATTTCATTTAAAGTCTTAGTAGAATCATCATGTAACTTGAGAATACATTATGTTTGATCTTGTTTCTTATGAATGTCATATAAAATTTTATTTAAGGAAAAGCTAATTTTTTGAAATAATATTTTTATATATTTGAAAATAAAACTCAAGATAAAATAATTGAAATAATTTCGTAAAGAAGAAGGTGAATGTAGTCTTACTTTTGGGTGAATTAAGGATTAGTTGATCCATTTTATATGTATTTTACAGAACTGTATGTATTTGAATGATAAAGTTTTAACTGGTTAAGATGACTTTTTTCCCTAGTCTTTTAGAACACAGACTCTGAGTAGATGATCTAGATACTGCCATTGAAAGAGTAAATCAGATAAGTTTTCGGATTATTGCAAATTGATTTTCAATGAGAAAAACATTCCTAAATAAAGACAATTATTCTTCCTTTAAGATTTTAAGTCTTTACAGGTGACAGTGCTTACTTTATTAGGAAATTTTGGCACAATTTAAAATAATTTGATTAATGATATTTTTCCTTTTGTCTTCATTATCTCTGTCCTACTGAGTCTTCATTTTGTAGGGATTTGGGGGGATATACAACATTTTAAAATTATTTTAAATGTTATTAAGTAGTTTGTAACATTCTTTTACTTGAAATGTGAGGAAGTTCTTGTGACTTGCCCCATTTAATTTCTAAAAGTGTGAACGATCATTACAACTTGTTTGTTTAGTTAGACTAACTGGTGGTATCTTGTTTTGGCCTTTTTTTTTTCCTGGTTTGGTGTCCAGAAAAGTTTTTCTAAGCTTGCTTACGTATAGTTATAAAGGCAGAAGTCTCATGTTAGACTTTTTTGTCTTACACTTTATGGAATATTTTTTTCTCTAGTGTGGCTGATTTTTAAAAAAAATAATGCCTGTATTATTATAGGAGTAATACATATTTATTACATAAATTTGGTAGGTAAGGAAAAGCACATAGAATAAAATAAAAATATTATCAAAAGAAAAACTTCAAATATTTTTGTATATAACCTTTTTTTCCTGTGTATATATAAAAATATAAATCCACATGTATACACTTAAAAATAATTTAGGGATATTACTACATGTACTGTTATATAACCCATCTTTTTTTTTTCTTTAATGAAAAGCAAACTTAATCATGAACATTCCCTGTGTCACGGGATAGTCTTCTATTGCATAACTCCTAAGAATTGCATAGGGTTTTCTATATGTATGTTTTGTAATTTATTGAATTTGAGTTTTTCTGGTTCTTGATAAAAGATCAGTTTGATTTCACAGCATCAATTTCTCTAAAAAAGAAGAATATCTTGAGTTCAGTAAAAATACAATTTTGATACTTTTCAGAAGGAAAAAGGCCCTCAATGTGTATTATACATTGAATTCTTTAAAGATATGCACATTACTTTTAAAACAGAGCAAATAAGATTGCCATAATAAAGTATAGAAAAAATTTCAGGGAAACGAGCTCAGATGAGCTGAGACTTTTAAAAAATGCTACGGCCAGCCAAAAGAGTTTCTTATGTTACACTTTCAAAAGGTTATCAATGAAAGTGTAATAATAGTGAATGGGAATGAGAGAAGAAAAAAAAATCCATCAACTCTTATTTGGAGCTTCTTTGGCAGAAAGGAAGAGAAAACTACCACCATCATCAATAATAATAGCAAAGACATTTCTAGTAAAGAATGAAACCGCCACTAATACAGAGATAAGTAAATGCATCTGGCTAAATGAATTGTCTTCTGGAACATCTTATAGTTAAAAAAGAACCTGACTGTAAAATCTTTAAATTATTGATATTATTTATAGTCTTCAAAAGGTTTTAGGAGAATACAAGAAGTATTAAAAGATGGGAGATCCTCGGCCTGATTTTGAAGAATATAGGAGATTTTAGAGCAAAAAACAAAAGATAGTTATGACTAACTTGAAGGAAAAAACAGATTAAACATTATCCAGAATGGGTTTGCTAAAAATAGATTGTCAGAACAACTTTAATTTTTCTCTGATGCAGTTGGTAGTTTAGTAGCAATATAGTAGCAATATATATTTGTACTTCAACTTTGTTTTAGCTTAGTTTTTGGTGAAGTCTTTATATATATATGTATCTCCCCTTGGGTGAAGAAAAATGAGTTAACCATTAGTGGATTGTGTTAACCAACACAGTTTTCATTTTGAAGGACCCTGTTCAGAGGTTATTGATCTTAGAAGGTGGCTCTGTTCATTGCTTTGTCTTATTGCTCATATGGAGAAGGAACATTCTTAAATTTATAGGTAACAGTGAAGAAAGGATAGTAAATAAAAAGCTAATGATCCAAAGTGATCTCCAAATCTGATTTGTTGAACTAAATTGAAATGAACTTTTGGAGAATATAGATAAGAACTGAAAAGCAAATATATATTGTTAGCATGACTTTATAGCATCACATTTTGAAAAGACTTGAGGGGTAGTTGTTGGTAATAAACTTGATATAAAACAAAAATACAGTGTGGCTGCCATCATCGCATCTTTCCCCCTACCACCATCCCCCTTAGAAACCGTCGCAATGAATGGGAAAGAAGGTTAGAGCCACTTCATTACACCAAAGTATTGTGTTTAGTTCTGTGTAAATTCAGAAGGAAGGATGTGAGTAAATTGGATGCCTTATCAGCTTAGGAAACTGAAAATTCACAGGTCTTGGGGGCAACTGTGATAGATGTTAAGGAATCTCACAATAAGAGTTGTGTCTTCAGTATGTGAAGTTGTCTTCAAATATGTGAAGAATTGTCATTTTTAAAAGAAACGACTCACGTTTGAGTCAGAATTGTTTAAGGTTAAAAGGTAAAAAGAACTCCAAAGTTGTGCTCCTTAGGTCACATGTCAGATCTGCCGCTTGCTTAGCTACATGATTTTAGGTAAGTTGTTTAGCCTCTAAATTGTCATTTTCTCAACTGTGAAAAGAGGATAGTTTTGTGGATTAAATGAAATTATGTGTAAAGTGCTCACTGTTGTGCCTGACATGTTCTAATTGCTCAAATATTAATATTGTTGTTGTTGTTATTTGGTCCTAGAATATAGAATAAAGACAGTGGTTCTCAACCTGAGGGTTAATTTTGCCGTTCATTGAGCATTTGGTTTGATCTTTAATTTTATCAATCTAATTGTATTGTAGTTCAGATTTTTAATTTTAATTTTTAATACTTAAAATTTTAGTATGAAGCACAGGAGGAGGAAATTTAATGGAACAAGTTATTTGTGTTTTCAAAAGGCCATTTGGGGGACTTCCCTGGTGGTCCAGTGGTTAAGACTCCATGCTTCTAGTGCAGGGGGTGTGAGTTTGATCCCTGGTCAAGGAACTAAGATCTCACATGCTGTATAGCCCCCTTCCCCCCCGCAAAAAAGGCCATTTGAAAATGAGTGGTTAAAAAAAAAAAAGAAAATGAGTGGTTGTGGGATTGCTTTGATTTCTGTCTAGAATCTTGGTTTGTGAAAGTAAGCTTTGTTAAAATATTCATGGTCATATGATAAATGTTTCTAAAACTAAGTATTGTATTTGTACTTCATATATTTTTTCTATTGGTTTTACTTTTTAGTAGAAAAAGATGCTCCCACGGTCTTAAAAAAGGAACTGTTCCCCTCCTCTTCTCTGCAACTGAAAGACATGCAGGATCTTAGTTCCACAATCAGAGATCTGACCTGTGTCCCCTTTTATTTGCCATGAAGTGATGGGGCAGATGCCATGATGTTAGTATTTTGAATGTTGAGTTTCAAGCCAGCTTTTCACTCTCCTCTTTTACCCTCATCAAGAGGCTCTTTACTTCCTCTTCATTTTCAGTCATTAGAGTGGAATTACCTGCATATCTGAGGTTGTTGATATTTCTCCCAGCAGTCTTGACTCCAGCTTGTGGTTCATCCAGAACAGCATTTCAAATGATGTACTCTGCATAGAAGTTAAATAGATTGGGTGACAAAACACAGCCTTGTTGTACTCCTTTCCCAATTTTGAACTAGTTCAGTTCCATATCCGGTTTTAACTGTTGCTTCTTAACTTGCATACAGGCTTCTCAGGAGATAGGTAAGGTGGTCTGGTATTCCCATCTCTTGAAGAATTTTCCAGTTTGTTGTGATCTACAACAGTCAAAGGCTTTAGCTTAGTCAATAAAGCAGACTTTTTTTTTTCTGGAATTCCCTTGCTTTCTCTACAATCCAATGAATGTTGGTAATTTGATCTCTGGTACCTGTGCATTTTCTTGTATTCCAGAATTCAGCTTGTATATCCAGAAGTTCTTGGTTAACATACTACTGAAGCCTATCTCGAAGGATTTTGAGCTTATCCTTACGTGTGAAATGAGCACAGTTGTATAATAGTTTGAACATTTTTTGGCATAACCCTTCTTTGGGATTGGAATGAAAGCTGACCATTTCCATTTCTGTGGCTCCTGCTGAGTTTTCCAAATTTGCTGGCATATTGAATGCAACACTTTAACAGCATCATCTTTTAGGATTTTAAATAGCTTACTTGGAATTCCATCACCTCAACTAGCTTTGACTTCACTCTCCAGGATGTCTGGCTCTAGGTGAGTGACCACACCATCATGGTTGTGTGGGTCATTAAGACCTTTTTTTGTACAGTTCTTCTGTGTATTCTTGACATCTCTTCTTAATCTCTTCTGCTTGGTCCTTGCTGTTTCTGTCCTTTACCATGCCTATTCTTGCATGAAATGTTCCCTTGATATCTCTAGTTTTCTTGAAGATCTCTAGTCTTTTCCTTTCTATTGTTCTCTTCTATTTCTTTGCATTGTTCATTTAAGAAGGCCTTCTTATCTCTCCTTGCTGTTCTCTAGAATTCTGCATTCAGTTGAGTATATCTTTTCCTTTCTCCTTTGTGTTTTGCTTCTCTTCTTTTCTCAACTATTTGTAAAGGCTCCTCAAACAACCCCTTTGCCATGTTGCATCTCTTTGTCTTTGGGATGGTTTTGGTCACTGCCTCCTGTACAATATAGGGAACCTCCTTCCTTAGTTTTTCAGGCACTCTGTTTACCAGATCTAATCCCTTGAATCTATTGTTTCTTCACCTCCACTGTATAATCATAGGGATTTGATTTAGGTCATACCTCAGTAACCTAGTGGATTTCCCTACTTTTTCCAATTTAAGCCTGAATTTTTCAGTAAGGAACTCATGATCTGAATGAGTCAGCGACTGTATAGGGCTTCTCCACCTTCGGCTGCAAAGAATATAATCAGTCTGATTTCAGTATTGATCATCTGATGATGTCCATGTGTAGAGTCGTCTCTTGTGTTGTTGGAAAAGAATGTTTGCTATGACCAGCGTGTTCTCTTGACAAAACTCTTGTTAGCCTTTGCCCTACTTCATTTTGTACTCCAAGGCCAGACTTTCACCACCAGACATATCCACAACTGAGTGTTGTTTCCGCTTTGGCCCAGCTTCTTCATTCTTTCTGGAGCTGTTAGTAATTGCCCTCTGCTCTTCCCAGTAGCATGTTGGATACCTTCCAACTTGGGGGCACATCTTCTGGTGTCGTATCTTTTGCTTTTTCATACTGTTCATGGGGTTCTCACGGCAAGAATACTGAAGTGGTTTGCCATTCCCTCCTCCAGTGGACCATATTTTATCAGAACCCTTCAGTGTGACCTGTCTGTCTTGAGTGGACCTGCATGGCATGGCTCATAGCTTCATAGAATTACGCAAGCCTCTTTGCATGACAAGTCTGTGATCATAGTGATTATCAATTTTTCAGAAATGTTTTATAATTTTCTGTGGTAGGGCTTGAGAATACAAAGTATATACTGTTTTTTTTTATATATATATAATGGTTTTTAACTCCCCTATTTTTGTCTCTAATCTGGACTTTTCCCTGTACTTTAGACTGGTGTATCTAACTCCATATTTGATATCTTCACTTGGATGTCTAATAAACATTTCAGTGTTAATGTGTATAAAAAGCATTCACACTTTTCAAACCTAATCCTCCCACTGTTATTCTAACGTGGGAGAATGATAGTCAAAATCTGAAATGTTTCAGTTTTTCAGGCCAAAATCAGAGTCATCCTTGATTCCTCTGTCTCACCTTTTACTTTTAATCTATCAAATTCCAAAGTCTTGTTCTTCAGAATATAGTCTAGTCCAGTGTTTGCAGTGTACACTGCTACAACCCTGGTCCAAGTCACTTTGGCTGTCGCCTGGATTATTTGTAGTAGCCTCCAAAATGGTCACTGATCCTACTGTTCCCTTCTTTCTTTCATTGTCTGCTTCATCTAACATAAGTTATCATGTAATTCAAATTTTATTGGTACCTATTTCACTCAGATCAAAAACAAAAAAGCTTTGAACATTCTTTGAAGGTCTTTCTTAATCTGGTCCTAGTCTTATCTCTGAGCTCATCTTTTAACACTGTCCTTCTTGCTATCTGTGCTCCAGCTGTCCTAGCCTTCTTGAATGCCTTGAAAAAGCCAAGGGTTACTTTTGGCACCAGATCTTTTTTATCTACCCTGCCCTCAGTCTCATAGTTTTGTGTTTCACTTCGTCTTTGCTCAGACATCTTCTCCTCTGAGAGTCCTGCTTTGACTACTATGTGAAATAGAACCTCTCACCTGAAAATGATGACTCTGTCCTCTTAACTCTGCTTTATTTTTCCTCATAGCGCTTACCAGCACATGATATTTAATATATTTATTATGTATGTTCTGTGTTTTTGTACACTTTAATGTATAAATTTTAAGGGCAGAGACTTTCTGATTTATATCCACCAGGGCTAGAATAATAAGTAGCATATAATAGATATTCAGTGAGTATTTGGTAGAATGACTGCATGATAAAACTTAAAAGCATTGCTAGAGGAGAGGGTAAGAATAATTTTAGTTATTATGGGGTATAATTATTGTATGTTGCAAGCACCTAATGCTTTATTGATGAATTAAAACCATGATTATTTTTTAGAAGTAAAAAAATTAGCACTGTAACAATTAGATAATTTCTTTTCAGAGACTCGTCATTTTGGAGAGGTTCTTTCCTAGCAACATCTTCCTTCATTAAAAAAGTTCAACATCTGAGAAAGCCCTGTCAAAAGAAACCTTTGTTTTAAAGTCAAAAGAAACCTCTGTCACTGTCTGTATGAAAATAGTTTTTGTCAGGAAAGCTGACAGTTACCTTGTTAGTAAAGTGTTAAATGTTTGACCAGTAGGAGTTCCTTTTCTGTCAGAATTCTTAGGATCTAGGTCTTCATTTCACTTCAAAGAAAACATACTCTTAGAGTGGTCATACAACAGTATATAAGGCTCCCTTGCTATTGCTACTGCTTCTGTCTCACCAGAGTTGCTGACGTGTCTGACAGATTTTAAGAAGAGAAAGACTAGTATTAAAACTATTCTTGAGCTGTATTTCTTGTCTTTTGGCAGCAGGGGAGGAGGGGAGAATCCGGGACTTAAGTACGGTATAAAATATTTATGGACAGTATGCATCAAACAACATACTAACCGATGGCCTTTTAGAGCACAGCCCCTTCTTCAGCTGAGAACTGCCCTTTGCAGTGATTAGCCTTTGTTTCTTGGGAAACTGACCATAAATTAAGAACAACAAAAAGCTTATAGAAAAGGCAAATTGAAAAAGAAGGGAAAAAAAAAAAGGGAGAGAAATTTGCATTAAACCTGTTGAAAATACACTTAAAAGTTTCATTGCATTTTTTATGTCATCACAGTTGCTAACACTTAACATGAGGATCAGCAAACAGCTTTCTGTAAAAGGCTGGATAGTGAATGTTTTTGGCCATGTGGGCTACAGAGTCTGTCAGAATCACTCAGTTTTGCCATTATGGAATGAGAGCAGCTATAAGCAATATGTAAACTAATGGGCATGGTTGTGTTCTAATAAAACTTTATTTATGAAATGAGATAACGGGTTGAATTTGGCTTTGTTTGCAAACTCTTCACCTAACATATTAAAAATGCTTGTAAAAATCATATGCAAATTGATTGCTTATAATATATTAATGTAAGATCATTTAAATGGTTTAGTTAATCTAAAACAATACAGAACATAGTAATAGAAACACCTTTTTTTCCCTCAAAATAATATTGCTTCTTTAATATGGACAGACTAATTAAAAAATGGATGGGAACATCTAATATGAAATTTACAAAGATGCTTATGTTGTTTTTAAGAAAAATGATGCATTTTTAAAAGATTAAATGTTTAAAACACCTCATAAACTGTAAAGCTTCATGTCTATATCTCTACAGACACAAATACATACACATGGAAATATTTGACAAGGAAAAAACAGTTGACATGGGAAATGCTTAGATGCTATATATCCTGAAATTTCAGTTAAATTCAGCAAAGATTAATAAGTTGCACCAGGATATGATGTTGCTGGAAGTATTTAAAGATAATTCCTCAAAACTGGAAAGTGATATCACATAAGGTTGTATTTCCCATGTGTATATTACCTAAGGGGGCCATACATAAGTGAGTACCATTCACTTTGTAGATATTTTAGTTTTGTGTATTTGTTACAATGATTTTGTAGCAGCAGTGCTGGTAATATTTATTTTTGGAAATTTTTCATGTATTATTTCTTTGATAACCCCCCTCTTTTCTCTGTTCTGTGTGGAACATATATTATTTGAATATTGAGTGCCTTCCTCTAATTTTCTCATCCTTTCACTTTCATTTTTTATTTCTTTTATTACCAGTTTTTTCTTTCAGCCTTCTTCTAACCTTTAAAAATAGCTAAGAACTCTTTTTTATTCTCTTAATTAAAAAATTCCTGTCCTTGTTTTATGGATATATTTTTTAATAGCACTGAGTTTCTTTATTATAGGTTGTTTTTTTTTTTTCTGTCTCTACATTGTCTTTTGTCTTTTTGTTTATTAAACTTACTGTGAAAAATTTTTATTTTATGAGAAGTTAAAAAAAATTGTACTGAGTTCCTGGGTACTCTTCATCCAGCTTCCCTCTATGATAACATCTCACTTAAGTGTATCAAACTAGGAAAATGACATTGATATATAATTCTGTAACTGACTATAGACATCAGTTTTTATATGTCCTCTTTTTCTGGTATATATTCTGTGATGTTTTTATCACATACAGATTTGTGTAACTACCACCACAATCAGGATACAGAACTTTTGTATCATCGTGAAGAAACTTTCATGCTGCCCCTTTAGAGTCATACCCTTTCCCCGTCCCTAACTTCTGGCAACTCTGATTTGTTTTCCATCACTGTAATTTTGCTCTTTTGAGAATAATATGTAAATGAAATTGATAGTATGTAAACTTTGGGGTTTGGGTTTTTTCATTCAGCATAATGCCTTTGAGATATCTACCACATTGTTGAACGTGTCAGTAGTTCATTTTTTTTTTTTTAATTTTTGAGTAGTATTCCATTGTATGTATGGGCCACACGTTATCCATTCTGAGAGTGGCATGGGTTTTGTTATAAACTTTGCAATATTGTTGTATTTAAAAATTTCTCTCTATATATTACTTTAGTTTATTACCCCTAACCCCTGTAGGAATCCATCATTTCACTGTACAAAATGATAGAGACCCTAAAATTTTTCTTTGTTAGGAACCTGCCTATCATTGGAAGTTGTACATGTATATATAGAATTTTTAAATAAATTAGGTGGCAAAGTCACATGTGGAAATTCATATGAAATTAATATTCCAAAGTTTGATATAAATAGATACTTCTGAGGGTGACTATTTTAGTAAGATTTAAAAACTTTTGGAGAGATTTACTGCCTGTTGATTTTGATGTTAAGTCAAAGTTGGTATAAGATGAAGTCAGAAGCTCATAAAGTTGTAAATTTTAAAAATGAAACTTTTTTTTTGCAAAAAAATAATGAGGTTTGTATTTAAGATGGGTTTGTTTACATATCTAGAGGTACTGGAAGCGTTCTTTTTTTAAAAAAAAACTTTTATTTTTATGGATGCACTGGGTCTTCGTTGCTGCACGTAGGCCAGCTCTCGTTGTGATGAGGGGGGGTTACTGTCTAGTTGTGGTGCATGGCCTTCTCACTGCCGTGACTTCTCTTGTTGTGGAGCATGGGCTCTCAGCTGGAAGCATTATTTCTTAGTTAATAAAAATTGTGATCTTAGAGGATTCATGATTAAGAATTCTTATTTGAGTTCTATATTAACATTATTGGATAATAAATTTGATCTGTGGGATTTTCAAGTGGTAATCAGTTGGAGATGGTAGTTGTTTTTTAGTCTGATGGTAGGAAAACCTCTGGTTTCATGAGAACATGAACCATTTTTAGAGGGGGATGCAAGAATCTATGTAGTTTAGTGAAAGAAAATTTATAATTTAATAGAAGAAAGGCCTGACTTTTATTACTTGTGTGTAATTGAAATGATTAAGTAGCAGCTTCCTGGAAGAGTAGCCTTAATTGGGCTGTGTTTGGCCAAGAGGCCAGTTTTGGCATATAGTTTGGTAAGTTTTGATGTATGTATGCATTTACGAAACCTCATCACAATCAGGGTAGTGAACAAATCTATCACATGCAAGTTTCCTTGGGGTCCTTTCTAAGCTTTTCCTCCTCCTACTTCCAACTCCCACACTCCATGCCTGGACAACCACCAGTCTGTTTTCTGATACAAGACATTAGTTTGTATTGCCTAGAATTTGATACATATGTACATATTTGGGGAAGGAAGGGTATTTCTCTTCTTTCACTGAGCTTAATAATTTTGTACTTGATCCATTTTAAAACTTGCATCAGTAGTTCATACTTACTGTTCAACAATAGTATGTATGGTATACCACAAATTGTTTATCCAGTCACCTATTCATAAACATTTAGGTCATTTCAAGTTTTGCTTTTTTAAATGATATTGTTTTTAAAATATAGATTTCGGATTGTTTGCTGTTGCTAGTGTATAGGAATATTGTCTACTTTTGAGTATTGATCTTCTGTGACCATAGTAAACTCACTCTTTAGTTCTAGTAACTTTTTTGTACTAGAGTCTATAATAGATGATTATCTTCTCTGTAGATTGGGGCAGTTTTGCTTCTTTTTATAATCTGGATGCCTTCTATATCTTTTTCTTGCCATATTGCTCTGGTTAGACTCTTCAGTAGGTGGGTGAAGAGAAATGGTACAAGTGGCCATCCTTGTCTTGTTCCTGGTCTTAGGTGGAGAGCATTTGGTCTTTGACCACTGAGTATACTGCTGGTTGTAGGTTTTCCATGGGTATCTTTTATCCAGCTGATGAAATTCCATTGTATTCCTACTTTATTGAGGGTTTTTGTTGTTTGTTTTTTTAAATCAGGAATGGATTTTGGATTTTGTTAAATGTGTTTTCTTTGTATATTGAGATACAAGTTTTTTATTAATGTGTTAATATGGTGAATTGTATTGATTGATGTTTGAATATTTAACCAATCTTGCATTTTTGATACAAAAATCTATAGATCATGATGTATTGACAGTTTTGTATATTGTTGTATTCAAATTCAAAACTAAAATTTTGTTGAACATATTTGCATCTATGTTCTGAGGATTGTAGGTTTGTAGTTTTCTTGTAATATCTGTCTCTGGTTTTGGTATCTGGGTAATGCTGGCCTCATAAAATGAGTTAAGAAATATCTTTTCTTTAGTTTCTAGAGGATTTTGTGTAAGATTTGTATTATTTCTATCTTAAATGCTTGGTAGAATTATCAGTAGAGCCATCTCAGCCTGGAGTTTTCTTAGAAGGAAAGTTCTTAACTACAAATTCAAATTCTTTAATAGACATTGAACTGTTCATTCCATCTATTTCTTCTGGAGTGCAACCCAGTGAACTGTAGCCCACCAGGCTTCTCTGTCCATGGAATTCTCCAGGCAAGAATACTGGGGTGGGTAGCCATTCCCTTCTCCAGGGAATCTTCCTGACTCAGGAATCGAGCACAGGTTTTCTGCATTGCAGACAGATTCTTTCCCCTCTGAGCCACCAGGGAAGCCCAGTTTGGCTATATTTTATCAATTTTATTGACCTTTTCAAAGAACTAGCCTTTGTTTTCATTGATTTTTTTTCCCCCATTTCTTTTTCTATTTTCTATTATTTTGATTTCCACTCTGATCTTTAATAATTTTTTCTACTTTCTTTAGGTTTATTTTGTTCTTTGTCTAGTTTCTTTTTAAAAAATATATTTATTCGACTGCTTTGGGTCTGGGTCTTAGTTGTGGCGTGTCTAGCCTGTGGCTTACAGGCTTAGTAGTTGCCGCATGTTGCATTTCTGATTGTGGCTTTAGGGCCTAGTTGCCCTGCTGCATGTGGGGTCTTAGTTCCCTGACCAGGGATCAGACCTGTGTCCCTGCCCTGCAAGGTGAGTTCTCAACCACTGGGCCACCAGGGAAGTCCCTGTCTAGTTCCTTAAGGTAGAAACCAAGGTAATTTTTCTTAGACCTTTCTTCTTTTCTATCATAGGCATTTAAAGATATAATTTGCTTCCTAACTACTGCTGTAATATCATGCCATTCCACAAATTTTGATTCATTGGGCTTTTTCACTCCAAAATTTTCTCTTTTCCTTTCTGATTTCTTTTTTGCTCCATGGGTTATTTACAAAGATGTTATCTAACTGCCAATATTTGGGAAGTTTCCAGGTATCTTTCTGTTATTGAATTTTAATTCACTTATAATTAGAGAACATATTTTGTATGAATTTTTTTGAAATGTATTAAGACTTGTTTTATTGCCCAGAATATGGTCTGTCTTGATAAATGTTCTATGTGCCTATCAAAAGAATGAGTCTTCTGCTCTTGTTGGATGAAATGTTCTATAAATGTCAGTTAGGTTAAGCCAGTTGATAGTGCTGTTCAAATCTTACTCATCTTTACTGATTTTCTGTCTGCTTGTTCTATTAAATATTTTAAGAGAGATGTTGAAATCTGTGACAATAATTGTGGAGTTCTCCTTGTAATTTTTTGCTTTTTTGCTTCATGTATTTTGAAGCTCTGTTACAAGGCAGAAGAACATTGGGGATTATTAAGTGCTCTTAGGGGCTTCCCTGGTGGCTCAGCTGGTAAAGAATCTGCCTGCAGTGTAGGAGACCCCCTTGAATTTACCCTTTTATTCTTATGAACTGCCTTGGTAATATTCTTTGTATTGAGGTCTACTTTGTCTGATATTAGTATACCACTCTTATTTTCTTTTAACTAGTGTTAGCATAATTTGTCTTTCCTTATCCTTTTATATTGAACCTTTTTGTACCTTTATATTTAAAATGTGCTTCTTGTAGATGGGGCATACTGTTTGTTGGGTCTGGTTTTTATATCCAGTGTGATAATCTCTACCTTTTATGGCTTAGACCATGTACATTTAATGTGATTGTAGATATGGTTAAGGTTAAGTCTGTCATCTTGCTGTTTATTTTCTGTTTGTCCCATTTGTTCCTGTTTCCCTATCCTCCCCTCACCTTTTGCCCTCTTTTGGATTGTGTCATTTTTTATGATTTCATTTTATCCCCTTTGTTGGCTTATTGACTATAATACTTTGTTTCTGTACTTCAGTGGTTGCTTTAAAGCTTTGATATGCATCTTTAGTTTATCACTACTTACCTTCATTATATTAAATAATTCTTGTGTCATATGAGAGCCTTATAATATTGTACTTCTGTTTCTCTCCTCCCAAACTTTGTGCTATTTCCAGTATTCTTAATTCCTTTGTGTAGGCTCAGATGGTAAAGAATCTGCTAGCAATCCCTGGGTTGGGAAGATCCCCTGGAGGTTCAATCCCTGGGTTGGGAAGATCCCCTGGAGGAGGGCACAGCAACCCACTCCGGTATTCTTGCCTGGAGAATCCCATGGACAGAGAATCCTGTCTGTCCACGGGCTATGGGGTTGCAAAGAGTTGGACATGACTGAACGATTAACACTTCCGTATTTTCACCTGGTGTTATTTTAAAGAAATTATTTTTTAAATTAACCTGGTGTTAATTTAAAGAACCTGATGTTCTTTAAATTTTCTTATAGTGCGGATTTGTTCATGATGAATTCATTCATCTTTTTCTGTGTGTGTGTCTAAAAATGCATTTCCCTTTTACTTTTGAGAGATATTTTTACAGGATATAACAATCGTAGGTTGCCAGCAGTTATCATTTTGGGTTTTATTTTTTATTAAAATGTGTTCGGGATTTGTTGTGCATGTTACATCTGTGGGTTTGTAGTTTTAATTACATTTCAAGACATTTCTTCAAATGTTTTTCTTTTCCTCACCTTTCTTCCTTTATGGACTCCATTTATACCTATATTAGGACTCTTAAAGTTGACCCATAGCCCACTTAGGCTTAATTTATCCTTCTATAATGAATAGTGTATTCATTTGGGTATTTCCTACTGCAGTCTTCAAATTCATGAATCTTCTATAATGTATAATCTTCCATTAATTCCAAATGAATGTATTTTGCATCTCAGATACCATTTTTGTCTCTAGAAGTCTGATTTGTATCTTTTTAACATTCTGTATTTCTATATAAATTTTTGGAGAAATATGGTTATAATGTTTTTGTTTTTAATTTTAAGATGTGTGTCTAATTTTAAATTTTTCTTATTTTAAGATACTTGGGTTGGTTTTAGTTGAGTTTTTTTTCCTGCTTTTTTGCTTGCCTGTTAATTTTTAACTGGATGCCATATATTGTGAATTTACCTTGTTTGGCTGATGGATACTTTTGTACTCCTATAAATTTTCTTGATCTTTGTTTTAGGATTTAGTTTACTTACTTGGAAACGATTTGATTCTTTCACATCTTGCTATTAGCATTCGTTGGATGTGACTAGGACAGTACTCAGTTTAGGTTTAATTATTTCCCACTTCAGAGCCAAGACCCTTTAGATTCCCCCTCTAGTGCCCTTTTATGAGGTTTTCCAGCCTCACTGTGGGGAGAGAGGGACAGGCCCTTTTCCTGGCTCTGTATGAGTCCTCGGCAGTGTTTCCTCTAATTCTCTGAGTCAGTTGTTTCTCCAGCTTCATTAATGAGGTTTCCTCATGTGTGCGTTGATTGGTACTAGACTGCAGATTGCTGAGGTTTTCTCTGTGCTGCTCTTTCCTCTCTGGCATACTCTTTCCTTAGAACCCTGCCACCTATTGTCCCCAACCTCTCAGCTCCTCATCCGTAACTGAGTCCATCAGCTTCTGCCTGGGTTTTGCCTCTATGTTTTACTCGAGAAACTCTTCTCAAGGTAGTAAATTGGGGCAGTGGTTGGCCTTTGTTGTTGTTGTTGTTCAGTTGCTAAGTCGTGTCCAACTCTTTGCCACCCCGTAGAGTGTAGCCCTCCAGACACCTCTGTCCGTGGGATTTCCCAGGCTAGAATACTGGAGTGAGTTGCCCTTTCCTTCTCCAGTGGATCTTCCCGACCCAGGGATTGAATCCATGTCTGCTGCACTGGCAGGCAGATTCTTTACCACTGAGCCACCAAGGAAGCCCATGGTTAGCCTTATCTGATTTGTTTTTTCATCTTCCAGGGATTACTCTCTTTTCGAAATGTGCTATGTCTTTGTCATTGTTTCATATATTTTGCTTTTGGGTAGTTTCAGACAGGACGGTAAATTTAGTCCTTGTTTCTCTGTCTTGGCTAGAAGCAGGTGTTGGGGCCGATATACTTTTCATCTCCTTTCCTGTTCTCAGTTCATGTATCCCAAACTCTTAGATGCAACAGGAAGCAGTTATCCTCTATGAACTTGCTTGTCCTCATTTTCGTTTGCACTTGTTAATTATGTTTGCCCTTAGAGTGCTTTCCTGATCTAAAATTATTTAATTAAATAGAGTAGGACATAATTAGTCTTCCATGACATCTGATTTTGAAGGTCTCATTCAGAGTACATTCCATTTGAGAATGAAAAAAAGGAACAGGAATATATTATGACACCTTTTGCATTTGTTTAATGTCTAAACAGTTTAGAAATGAAGCCAGTATTTAAGCAAAATACTTAGCGGTATTTAATCTTTCAGCTATAAAGATGTCTAGTTGAAATCCTTTTTCAATTAATCAGTTGGCTTGGCCCTTACTGAACATGTATCCTTTATTTGCCTTAGTTGTAATTGTGTTTGTATCTTATCTGTTATCCATTAGATTCATATTTAGAAAATGTGTTTAGTAGTACATTTAAAACTTAGAATAATACGAGGGTTTTTTCCAGTATATAATGCTTATTCTATTATTGTGGATTCCTTTCTTTTTCCTACTTTAGGAGATGAGTCAGAAATTCCATTGTTCCTATTGTAAGGTTTTTAACTTAAAAGTAGGATCTTTTGATTTGTTCTATTTAAAGAAAAAAATTATGTTCCAATGATGTGATCCTACTCTGATCTTTTTCACTGGAAGGAAGGTGGGAATAGAGGGTTGTTCTTTTTTTCTTTCTGTAGGTTTATGAGAGACAGATAACTGATAAAAACTGGTTGGTTGCCTTTATTTCCTTAGAAGTCACTCTTAGGGTAGATACAGAGTCAGCCTTATTTATTGTTTTTTTAGTCTGTTATAGTGAGATGATAACGATCTTCATAATGAAAGAAACCACTAAAATAACAGTGTTACAGCTAATAAATCAGAGGAGATGATCCCTGAGCACTGTTGGATTTAAAACTGACTCGATCAAGATTAAATTTTTAAATAATGTGGTTTTGGTGAAGGACAGTAGGGTAACATCATGGAAGAGGCACTGGAATGGATTGAAAGGATTAGGTTACAGTGTTATGAGCATATCTAAAATTCCATGTGACTCTGAGCAAAATCTTGTGATTTTAAATTTAATGTTCTCACCTGTTAAAACTAAATAAAGTAACATTTAGTGGGTGATTCTGTTGTGCCAGGCACATTATTGGTCAGTTTACTGATTATACTTCATTTAATCCTCATATTAAACTTAGAAAGTCAGTAGGATCTACAGTTACAGGTGAGGAAACTAAGGTTCCAAAATGTTAAGTTAGCATTCAACATGTTGAGAAATTAAGTATTAAAAGACAATTTGATTGTAAGTCTTTATTACTCTGAAGCCATGAAGTTCCTTCTATTCCTGTCTTTTTCCTGTTTCTGAAAAGCACTTTAATATTTTTAAATGATGAACTATGTTGTTTGCTAATAAGATGGTAAATTTTCACCTGCCTTAGGTTAGGCTCTTTCATTTCTGTTCCTGTCAGTTTTCCTACTTACAGTGTACTTTGATTATTAAAATCTTAGCTATTTGTTAGTGCCAGGTTTACCAGCGATTTACAGTAATGTCTTCTTGTGAGATCTTAGAGCATTTATTTGTCATTCATTTATTCATTGTATTTGAAATACATTTAATTATTTTATATTTTAAATTTGGGATAACATTTGAATTGTTTACACTGTTTAAATGTAACAATTCATGTATAACTGCTGCACTTAAATCATAAGCATTCTAAGCAAGCTGCTTCTATCCTGTCATGTAACAGCATTGTGCACATAGTACATATAACTTAATAGGTAATTGTGTGAATGAATGCTGTCAACTAGAATATCTTAATCATCTTCAGTTACTCACTTCCCATGGGCAGATTTGTTCTATGTAAGATATTTTAAAATTTTAAATTCTGTTACTTTATTTAGTCAGTGCTATTAGCTTTTTAGAAAAATACTTTTCAGAACTTTTCAAGAGAGTCCAATCAAAATGAATTGATTGGAGTTAGCATGTATTCTTTTTTTTTTTTTTTTAATTATTTTTCGACAATGTTTTATGGCATGTAGAATCTTAGTCTTATACCCCCTACATTGGACTTGGGGGGAGTCTTAACCACTGGACTACCAGGGAAGTCCCTAGCATGTATTCTTATTAATTGGCAGCAAGACCAATTACTTTGTCCCATACCTCAGTGTTCCAGTTTAAGAGTTCCAGAAGCTGGTGCTCATCCTCTCCTTTTCCCTTACAAACAGCAAAACCAGGAGAACACTTGAGTTATATTTAAGAGATTTGGATGGTCTCTATTGCTAGTACTACTACTGCTAACTACTACTGCTACCTCTTCTACTGTGATACTAACTCAACAGTCAGTTAACCTTTCTGGGCTTTAGTTTTCTCATCCTTAAAAAAACTGAATTGGAGTATGTGATCTTTAAAGACATAGTGTTCCAGAATTTATAAAACCTGCAAGTTTAAAATAAATTAGGTTTCAGAATTGTTAAGTATAATAGCATTTGACTGTTGCACTTCAGAATATTAGTAGTTTTATATTAATTGGGAGTTTTTATGGAAAGTGTTTGCAATTTCATGTTCTACTTTTATGGTTAATTTTCTTTTCTAATTTATCAGCACTCCCTCACGTGTTGCTAAAGGAGCTGTCGACCACACCAAAATGAGTCTGCATGGTGCTAGTGGGGGACATGAGAGATCAAGAGATAGACGAAGGTCAAGTGACAGATCACGAGATTCATCTCATGAAAGAACAGAATCTCAGCTCACTCCTTGTATTAGAAATGTTACTTCTCCAACACGACAGCACCATGTTGGTATGTAAAATCAACTAAACTTCCCAACAGGTTTTGTTTTTTTTTTTTTTAGTTTGGCTATGCTGCACGACTTGTGGGATCTTAGTTTCCTGACCATGGATCAAACCCGGGCCCTGGCATTGAAAGTGCTGAGACCTAACCACTGGACTGCCAGGAAATTCCCAATGCACTTACCTTTTTAAAGTAGTAATAACAGTGAATTATGCCTAATACTTTACAGTAAAATTAACATCTTACTTCTTTTCAGTTGCTTCTGTTTTAACTTAGCTTGATTCTTGCTGTTAAAAAAAAAATACTTAACTAAATGAAACTTTAAAGTACATTTTTTTCAGAGTTTGGGACAGTCTTATAAAAGAAATAATTTGAACAGGCTTTACAACTGTAATATGTAGATTATAAATTTTTTTCAAGTAATTTTTATCTTTTGAGATATATAGCAGTGGTTTATTTAAAATAATCTATAGTAAATTATTGATAAGAATCCTTGTTAATCATACTAAAAAAGGAAGTGAAAGAGTAACCATCATGGAGTCATTTAGCTTGACTTTCGACAATATTTTAAATTTAATTAAAATTAAATAAAAAACAGAGGAGGAAAAGGAGGGTGGAAGTGGGTTTTTTTCCCCCTTGACAGCTCAGGTCTTGATTCCTTCCTACTCTTTTTTATAAATGAATGCTGTTCCTCCAGGTAAATACAATGTGAGCTTGCTGATTTTCAGAAGTGGCAAATTAAATATTTTGACTTACTATTTGAGGCAGTTTCTGATTACCTCATATAAATCAAAATCATGTATATTAGGTCTAATTATGTGGAGAGGTTGTCAGTATCTAAGTAGGTCTTTAAAGTCAGATTAATGCTAATAAGCTAAGAACCTACAAAAGTGTAAATAAGAGCTGACAGTTTGTTATATGCAAAGTTTAGTATCTGGGAAGAGAACAGGGGATATGATAAGTTATTTTATTGCTTTAGCAAATTTTACTTTTAGGGTGCTACCAACATTGTAGAAATAGGCACTACAAGGGAGGTGTCAGGGTATCTCTGGAGATACAGCAAGCCTAATTATATAACCAGTAAAGCTGTACAGAGTGTTCTAAGTAGCCTGAGTCATGAAGGAATTTGGCAAAAGCTGATGAAACTGATGAGATGGAGGTACATTTTTAGGTCACCTTTAAAGTTTAGTAATCTAATCTCTGAAGGAAACATCACAAAATCTTAGTTTTAATTTCCCTTTTGTAGACTGTTGGAACAGCTAAAGAAAATTTTCTGAATTTTAACAGTGTTTCTTTATATTAAAATTATAGGTAATAATAATATGATCCTATAAAATTTGTAGCAGTGCTTTTTTCAAAAATGAGAGTGAGAAGAAAGCAGTATATCATCAGCTATTAAACCACTTAATTTGGTAAAACATTAAAAGTCATTTGAAAACATAAATACTTCTTAGTGTCTGTGGTAAAAATATTTTCTTCCTTTGGTACCTTCCTTTTGTGAGATAAATTGCTGGTTTGGGGGTTTCCTTATTAATGTAGTTAAGAGTCCAAAGTTTGTACTTTGTATTTTCAGAATAGTATTAATACTTTCAGTATTTAGGATGGTTAAAATTGTTATTAATCTTTTACTGACTTTCAATGCTTGCTTATTTGACTTAGAATATTCTACTCCTTTTGTTTCTGTATATTTTTAAGTAGAGCAGTAATATAATTCAATTTAATTTTGATCTTAGTTTGGGTCAGCATTGGTTAGGTATACATCTTTTTTAAAAAGTCTACAAAATTAATTGTTTTAGAAAACAATGTAATGTTTTAGGTTTATTCCTAGAAAATAAATGAACATTTATGATGTTCTGTGAAAATGTTATCTGAAATAAAAAAAGCAGAATTGCTGTGATAAAAAATACTTTTCTAAATCACTATTTTCAAAAGATATATATATATATCTCGTATTTTTTAAAAGAAAATTTGCATAAATTTGTTTAACATCTTTATTTCAGAACGTGAAAAAGATCACAGTTCCTCTCGTCCAAGCAGTCCTCGTCCTCAGAAAGCCTCTCCAAATGGATCCAGTAGCAGTGCTGGGAACAGCAGCAGAAACAGTAGTCAGTCAAGTTCAGATAGTAGCTGTAAGACGTCTGGGGAAATGGTGTTTGTGTATGAAAATGCAAAAGAAGGAGCTCGGAACGTAAGAACATCAGAACGAGTGACACTTATAGTGGATAACACTAGATTTGTTGTAGACCCATCCATTTTTACTGCACAGCCAAATACAATGTTGGGCAGGTTTGTATTATTATGATTCTTTGTATTATTAATAAAAAGCACTTTTCCATTACATTTTTAAAAAAGTTTTACAGTAATTCTCTAGTGGAATACAGTGTTGCTGTTGAGCTATGGATTTTAAATAACTTGTTCAAGTTAATCCAGCTAGAAATTGTAGAGCCAGATCTTGAGCTTGATTTTATTTTGAATAATGTTTGCTGTACCTAGAAATAGCAAATGCAGTAGTTAAATGAAGACAGGATACTTAAAGATCTGAAAACATAGATTGTATTTGACAAGATGAATTTAACAGTGATAATGTTTCCTTCACTTGGGGCTCCCAAATTCAATCTTCAGATACAGCAGACATCAGCATTTGGTTAGCTGAAAAGTCAGCATGAGTTATCAGTTTGATATATTTACCTTAAAGAAATAATGCTAACAAGTAGTCAGTAGAATGAAGGAGAAATAATGGTCTCTGAATCTGTACTGGTCTGGAGTAATAGATTAATATAACATTTGTAGTTAAGGGAACCCATATTCTAGAATTGGTAGAGAAAATATGGGCTGTAGTTATGGGAACTTCAGAATAGACTTGATTTTTCAAGTCTTTTAATTGGAGTCCAAAGTTTGTACTTTGTGTTTTCAGAATAGTATTAATACTTTCAGTATTTAGGATGGTTAAAATTGTTATTAATCTTTTATTGACTTTCAACTTTTACTGACTTACAAACACCTTTTAATTGGAAAATTAGTGCCTTTTTTCTATTTGTTCTAATATAAAATGAAGGAAACATAAATGAAATGGAAGTTTGCATGAGGTTAAAAAAGAAAACTTGAATTTTTTGCTTGGTTGCATATGAGTAACTATTTGGGGTACCTGTGTATGTGTGTGCGTATGATTTGTAAGTATCTCAATCCAGAACAAATGCCAGCATGTGACACTGTTTGCATTTTGGGTAGACAAATATTTCCTTTTAACATTGGCTCTAGACTTTACATCTGTAAGGAAAGAAATACTTGTACTCTATAGGCTTTTACATATTATTAGAAGCATAGGAAAGACTCTTTCTTAAAAAAATCAAAGCATAGTTTATTTATTTCCAAGACATTACAACAAACAGTAAAACTTGAAGGAAAGATTGTTGATGGGAGATTTTTAGGAGGATAACTTGACACTGATCATATTTTATATTTTTACCTAAACTTAAACAGTTGAAAGGCAGAAGTAGGTATTTGAAATTTTTCTTCAGCTGATAGGCTACATTTTCTTTTAAAAATAAATTCAGAAGATTTTTTTGTGTTTGTGATCCATATTTATCTGAAAAGTATAACTTTCCTTTTTTGTAAAAAGTTCAAGTATTTGAGAAAATTGCATGACATTTGATTCCTGAAAGACTTGCTTCTTTTTTTCCAAATCAGTGAAGGCTTCTTTTCATGTCAGTTGACGAAAGCATGTCGTTGGGGATGAAAATTAATATTCATGGGAACTGTAAAAAGCAGTTGGCATTCTTTTGGAAACTTTGAAATAAGAAAGCTTTGTTCTTTATAGGTTCTATGTTATTAAAAAAAAAGAGGGAACTCTTTAAATTGGGAAATTGTTGAATAGGAAACTTAGATCAGCTATATCGACTTTAGGAATGATGTCATTGAATTTAGAGGTTCAGATTCTTTTAATCACACTTTAAAAATTTGCTTGGAAATTATGCATTCAACTTTTTGTTTTGAAGGGCATATTTAGCAGATTGCCTCTTTTTAAAATATTTACTGTTAAAGGGCCAACAGCATGACTTGAAAAAATAGAAGTTCATCTGCATCTTCTTTTTGTAAAAATTAATATTATGAGCTTGTTACTTATTTAGAATTTTCATTCTCTTCTTCATTCCTCTCTACCCCAGTATTTGATTGCTTATTTTTCAGTTCTAGGATGCCAGTGTAAGAGTTTTGTGCAGGATTTGTTACATTTATAGTTTTGTGAAAAGTAAAATAATCTAATCTGCCTATATTTATTTTACTTTTTTCTAGTTTAGATTATCATACGTGCTACTTAATAGACTAACTTTGCATTGAAGATAGTCGTTTGCCCTTCCTCCCTCTCTCCCTCTTCTCTCTCTTTCATTTTTTTCTTTCTCTGGATAAAATTAATATAAGAATCTCTCCTAGATTGTTTTTTTTTCCACCCCTGTAGAAAAGGGACTGGAAAGTTTTTTACCTTTTGAAGCTTATTAATTTTTGAAGCTTAATTAATTTTCTCATGGGGAATCTTTATTACTGTTTCCTCCTACAAAAAAAAAAAATTTTATAATCCTTTATTTATCACATTTGCCAGAGTAAATGTCTGATAAATGTTTGTGGGCTAATTTAATGATATAATTTAATGCTAAAATTATAATTCCTTTTTACTTTTGTACATGAAAATAATTTTCTCTTTTGGAGGGATAGCCTATTGATTTATTTCTCAATTACTTGCTACTATAGGATGTTCGGATCTGGCCGAGAACATAACTTTACACGTCCTAATGAGAAGGGAGAGTATGAGGTGGCAGAAGGAATCGGTTCTACTGTATTTCGAGCAATTCTGGTAAGTGCTGTTCCTTGTGTGTGTTGATTGAGTCAGTTGACCCTTTCTCGGTAGGTACTTGGTTTGAAAGCAGAATTGTATTTGGATATCTCTGGAAGTACCCAGTGTATTTTTAAATATCATTTAATTCATTTTCTTTTGGAATGTAAATATAACATGATAAAAATAAGTGAATTTTATAACCTTTGCAAAAATAAGATAGGGGTAATTAATCTCTCAGGTCTGCATAGGCAGCTCTTTCAAGGGTTTAGTGGTAACATTTCTATAGTCAGACTATTCTACTTTCTTCAATTCTATTAAATACAAGAAGTTGATAATTTTTTGCTGTCACAATAAATGTGACTACTGGATTTCTAACATTTTGTTGCATATAACTAGTGGTGGACACCTAGGAACGTTTGAAAGCCATCTCTAAAATGTATTTCCTATCATTTTTGTATTAAAACTTAAATTTTTTAACCTTTTATTTTGAGAAATATTTGAATTAGTACTACAGTCACTACTTGTAATTTTAATCGGTGATAAAATTTGATTCATAGCGTGTGACAGTTTATTTTACAGTTTGAAAATATGGTTTCTTTAAATAGTTTTGTGGGAAGACGAGAGGGAGGATCCTGAGGTACAAGACAGGAAAAGTAGTTGATCGTGATCAGTACTAACAAGTACTTGGAAAAGTACCAGAAGATCTCTTGCTTGATTCATGTAGCAGCTTCAGAAATGGTGTTACTGTGGCTCTGAACATCAAGAAGCTTGAGGCAGATCTTAATTTTTTGGGAAGTGCTTTCTCAGCTGCCCATACTTCCATTTGTCCCTTAATGGTATTGACCAGTTACTCCATGACTCAGCTGTGGAGTAACTTATCTATAGCTCTGGGCCAGCCCCTAACAGCATTTCAAGTAGATTTTGGAAATAATAGCTATTATTGTTTGTACTTCTGTGGGAAACACCAAAGAACAGTATTTGGAAGAAGAATAATTGTGTGTTCTGTTTCCATATATTTGAATACTTGGAGATGATTTTGAAGTTCTTTACTAAAAACCTTATGTTTTGCCCCATTCTCTAGGTAATAGTTAAGGTAACGTAAAGTATATCATTTAACTTCCTTAAAATTTCTTTCAAAAATATATGGTAGGTATGTAGACAAATAACTTGTAAGGGGGGAATACATGTGAGTTAGCATGGTACAGTAGAGAGAAGAGATGCATAAGTAATGAGGAGACCTGGGTTCTAACTTTATCTCTCTTGTTAAATAATTTCATAACTGGAGGAGTCAATGAATCCATTTGGACATAAATTTTTCTTGTCAGTAAAGCGAAAGAGTGGTTAGGTGAACTGAGGTCCCACCTAACTTTAAAATTCCACAATTCAGAAATCTCAAGAGTATCACAATTTTAAAAAATTCTATCAGCCCAGTCTTAAAAACACATTTTGTCTACCTTGTGCATTCTTTTATGCATTCTTTATTTTTTTTTCAGGATTATTATAAAACAGGAATAATCCGTTGTCCTGATGGCATATCTATTCCTGAATTGAGAGAAGCTTGTGACTATCTTTGTATCTCTTTCGAATATAGTACTATTAAATGTAGAGATCTCAGTAAGTATGATGTTTTATGTGTGAGTGGTTTGTAGAGTTACAATGTATTGGAATGAAATACCTGAAATAGTGCTGTTTACCTAGACTTCAAGTATTTGTTTAATTGAATTCTAAAACACTAATACCGTGAAGATTTATGAAAGTCCACAGAGATCATTGTTTGGTACAATTTTCCAAAACTTTCTTTCAACTTAATAATTTTTTTTGTTTGTAGAGTCTCCCATATTTATGCTTCTATTTGTTCTTCCTCTGTCATTTTTTGCCAGTCTGTATCTCCCACCTTGGTAGCCCTGACTTTGTCCAAGTGTGGTATTTGGCTTCACTCCTCAGATCACATCAACCAAGAATTTATAATTTCTTTTTGTATTTGCCATGCAATATAACATCCTAAGCAACTATGGAAGATACAAATCATTCTCAAAAAGAGTATTTGTCATTAAAGATCTTAGATTGAATACCAAATACCAGCCCTCATTTATACAAAGAATTAAATGGCTTTATTCAGGAACTTCAAATATAGTCTCAGAGCAAGTCTAGAACTTTGGAAATCCTAACTCTTTGATTGATATTTTCCTGTCATATTACCCCCCTGCCCCCATGCCCATCCCTTTTACTGTTATGTTATGCCTAAGAAAAAAGGTGATTATACACAGAAAATTTAAAATGTATATGAAAATTATCAAATGTTGACTTGGTTATTAAGTGGTTGGAAAAGCCCAGAAGAAGAAGATGTCATTGTGGGCTAGTAGGATTAGGGAAGAGTTCAGACGAGACAGGTTGTAAAGAGTGAACAGGAATGATTTAGCAGTAGTAGAGTAGGAAGGTTAGGGGATTACAGACATGAGTGGTATATTTTGGAAATAACCTATATAAGAGACTGTATTGGGACCAGAAGGAGATGAGAATAAATATGGGGGCAAGATTGTGGAAGGTCTTAAAATTAATATTCTTATATTTTATGCTGTATAATGTGGGAAGCCATTGTAAAACTTTGCTACCTGTGCTTGTAGATATATGTTAGTCCCAAGTATATGGTTATGTTTACTTCATTACCTAAATGTAACACTAGCTTAGCAAAGTGGAGCCATATTTTTCTGAAACATTGCTGTATTAGAAATTACGAATGGGAAACTTGTAGGGCATCTATTATATATTTAAATATAGCTATCCTTCATGCTTAATTATAGTCTAATTCTTAAAAATGAGTGGTCCTGATTAGGTCTGTCCTTAAGTACCAGTTTTTCTTTGTTTTTATTTGTTTGACCAATATTCTTTTAAAGTCTCCATAAAAATATCAGTAGGTGAGACAAAGATTAGGTGGTCCACCTCTGAGTCCATTTCTATATAAATGATATTTAAAAGTTTAAAACCAATTAGTTGGACAGCTGAAGCATACAGCTGTAAACTTGAACAAATTTGCTGTCTTTTCACATCTTAAAAAATGTTTTTAGTTGAAATCATGAGCATTATTCTAATTTATAAATTCTTGACTTCATAAAACCTTCTATAAAGGTTTTGTGCTTTTTAATTCATGGGAACATTTTAATTTAATTGCATATGACTAAATGTTAAATTTTGGTGACTGTCAGATTAAAAAGACACTAGAATTCCTTAAAGATAAATGGATTTTAGTTCTGTAATACTTTGGACATTATTTACCTTGTCATCACTATTAAATATCATTTATTTGTTACAAAATTAGCAATTCTCATAGGCTTTATTAAAAGAAAACTGTATAGAATCTGAAGAGATAGAAATGGTCTTGTAAAATATGAAAGTGTACTGTAGGTGTAGACTTGAGTCCAAAAATGATTTTTTTCCTGCAAATATGTGCTTTTACTGAATATTGTAATGGTACTTTACACTAAAATGTCTGTTTATCTCTTACTTAAAATTATAAAAGTACTCAGTGTATTGAATGTATTGAATACAGCATCCTGGATTTCTTGGGCAGGTTACTTAAAACCTTATTTCTTAGTTGTCTCATCTTTAAAATGGGAGACTAATATTACTTACCTCACAGAGTTGTTGTGAAGATTAAATGGATAGTGCTTGACACATAAGAGCTTTCCAGGTGGTTCAGTGGTAAAAAAAAAATTAGCCTGCCATTGCAGAAGGAGGAGATGCGGGTTCAATCCTTGAGTCAGGAAGATGATCTGGAGGAGGAAATGGCAACCCACTCTAGTATTCTTGCCTGGAAAATCCTATGGACAGAGGAGCCTGGTGGGCTACAGTCCATGGGATTGCAGAGTCAGACAGGACTATTTCCACATGAAAATATATTGTGAATAACTATATTAGAAGATATCCTTTAGTTACAACTTGTTCAGTGGTTTACATAGTTATTGCTCATTTTCTACATTTTTATTGAATGCTCATTTTATACCAAATACTAGGTATGTAAAAGGCAGTAAGAAAAGACAAGATCCCTTCTCTTGTGATGCTTGCAATGTAGTGGAAAAAGCAGATAAGTAAATTATATTGTGTTAGAGGAAGAATGGGGTACTAGATGAGCTTGTATGAGCTGTAGCTAACTCAGGTGTCAGGGCTTGAGAAAGCTTTCTGGAGGAGAGGGAAGAGGAAGTGTGTTTCAGGCAGAAGGAATGCTATGTTTGGAGGCAACTAGGCTTTAATTTCTTCTTTGTCCTCATCTTCCCAGGCAAGCACTGTAATCCAGAGGAGGTTTTGAGAACCAGGGCTGACCTCTGGAATGAAGGCCTGGGGCTAAGAGAAATGAAAATACAGTGTCCCAGGTTAAATTGGTATTTGTTCAGTCTCTTAAGGTGTGTCCTACTCTGTGACCCCATGGACTGCAACACACCAGGCTTCCCTGTTCTCCACTATCTCCTGGATTTTACTCAAATTCTTGTCGATTTTGTTGGTGATGCCATCCAACTATCTCATTCTCTGGCACCCCCTTCTATTCCTGCCCTCAGTCCTTCTTAGCCTCAGGGAATTTCCCAGTGAGCTGTCTCATCACATCAGGTGGCCAAAGTATTGGAGCTTCACCATAAGCCCTTCCAGTGAATATTCAGGGTTGATCTCCTTTAGGATTGACTGGTTTGATCTCCTTGCTGTCCAAGGGACTCTCAAGAGTCTTCTCCAGCACAATTCCAAAGCATTGATTCTCGGCGCTCAGCCTTCTTTATGATCAACTGTCACATCCAAACACAACTACTGGAAAACCTTAGCTTTGACTATTCGGATATTTGTTGGCACAGTGATGTCTCTGCTTTTTAATACCCTGTCTAGGTTTGTCATAACTTTCCTTCCAAGGAGCAAGCATCTTTTAATTTCATGGCTGCAGTCACTATCCACAGTGATTTTTGGAGCCCCCAAAAATATAATCTGTCACTGTTTCCACTTTTTCCCCACCTATTTGCCATAAAGTGATGGGACTGGATGCTATGATCTTAGCGTTTTGAAAGTAGTGTGGAAAATGAAGTTTAAAGTTTGCAAAAGGACAAGTTCAGAAGGCCTAGGAAGAAAGGCACCATCCTTGTGGGAGACAGTGGGATTACAAATGAAGATCAAAAACTGAAGTTACGTTTAATTTATTTTAAGAAGGGATATTAAGAGGCAGAGACTACTTTTAGAGTCACAGAAATAGAGACACTGAAACAACAGACACGTGTATGTTTTCTCTCTGTCTTGCCCTCTTTTTCAGTTTATAGCATTAAACCAATTGAATTTGAGGACGCGGACTATACCTTTTCACTCTGTGTCTGTAGTGTCAGGCACATAGTAAGGACTCAATAAGCATTTGTTGAGTAATAAACAAGAGTTGATGAATAAACTCTTTTATTCCCTCATGCATTTTTAAGACACTTTTCTACTTATTGTCTTCTCTAGTATCATTAGTCTTTCCCTCTTCATAGAGTAATCCTCAGGCTCAAACATACTCCAGTCTGACCTGTGTCTGTTGTAGGCATTCAAAAATACATGATTTGAAAATTTTTGAGCTTTTCACTGATTCTTTGAAGTTATTTTTTTGTAAGAATTAGCAGAACTCTATTAGCCTTTACCCCGCTTCATTTTGCGCTCAAAGGCCAAACTTGCCTGTTACTCCAAATATCTCTTGACTTCCTACTTTTGCGTTCCAGTTCTCTAAGATGAAAAGGACATCTTGTTTTGGTGTTAGTTCTAAAAGGTCTTGTAGGTCTGCATAGAACTCTTTAACTTCAGCTTCTTTGGCATCAGTGGCTGGGGCATAGACTTGGATTACTGTGACATTGAATGGTTTGCCTTGGAAATGAACCGAGATCATTCTGTTATTTTTGAGATTGCACCCAAGTGCTGCATTTCAGACTCTTTTGTACTGTATCTTGCTCTTTGGAAGAAAAACCATGACAAACCTAGACAGCATATTAAAAGCAGAGACATTACTTTGCCAACAAAGGTCCCTATTGTCAAAGCTATGGTTTTTCCAGTAGTCATGTACAGATGTGAGAGCTGAGCCATAAAGAAGGCTGAGTGCCGAAAAATTGATGCTTTTGAACTGTGGTATTGAAGATTCTTGAGAGTCCCTTGGGCTGCAAGGAGATCAATCAATCATAAAGGAAATCAACCCTGAATATTCATTGGAAGGACTGATAATGAAGCTGAAGCTCCAATACTTTGCCCACCTGATGGGAAGAACCAACTCATTGGAAAATACACTACTTCTGGAAAAGATTGAGGGCAGGAGTAGGGGGCAAAAGAGGATGAGATGGTTGGATGGCATCGCCAGCTCAGTAGACATGAATTTGAGCAAGCTCAGGGCGATGGTGAAGGACAGGGAGGCCTGGCGTGTTGCAGTCCATGGGGTTGCGAAGAGACACTACTGAATGACTGAACAATGACAACAAGAATTAACACGTTCATTATACTGCCTCCTATTCCAACTACTGTGTCTTTCCATTTATTCAGTTTTCTTTTGTCTTTCTGCAATGGTCTATGTTTACTCTTTGATAATTTGTATTTTTGTTACTGTTGTGTGTAGAATATGTTCAGATTTTCTAACTGCTAGCATAAAAGAAAATTATTGAATTTTCTATATTTGTGTTTAGCCACCTAACTGAACGCTGCTGAATTCTAGTAGTTTTTCAGTTGTTTCTTACATGTTCTTGGTAGATAATTGACCCTTTTGTAAGTAAAACTTTTTATATCTTTTTGTCTTGCTGAATTGATTATAATATTTTGAACAATGTTAAATTTAGTGGTAAATCTGGTATCTGTCTTTAAAGGCATTTCCTTTAGGTTTCACTGTTTTGTTTTGTTTTTTCCTTGATTCTTTCTTCAATACTCTGGCTCTTTGACATCCTTATTTTAGATCTTCTGCTACTTTTTTTTCTTACCTGCTTCCTGATCATTTATACGTTGAGTGTGTTCCTTGCCAACAGTTTTGTCTTCAGCTACCAGTCCATCCTAAAGGAGATAAGTCCTGGGTGTTCATTGGAAGGACTGATGCTGAAGCTGAAACTCCAATACTTTGGCCACCTCATGCGAAGAGTTGACTTGTTGCAAAAGACCCTGATGCTGGGAGGGGTTGGGGGCAGGAGGAGAAGGGGACGACAGAGGATGAGATAGCTGGATGGCATCACCGACTCGATTGGCATGAGTTTGGGTAAACTCCGGGAGTTTGTGATGGGCAGGGAGGCCTGGCGTGCTGCGATTCATGGGGTCGCAAAGAGTTGGACACGGCTGAGTGACTGAACTGAACTGAACTGAACCTTCGCTCTTACAGAATCTATACACTTAATCTAAGTAATGCTATTCATCACTGGGACTTCAAATATTGCCTATACACCATAGGTTTCCAGCTCTTTATCTCTAATTCCTAATTACAAGCTTTATGTTTCTAGTGTACTATTTAACTTGTATAACTTTTTTCTCTTCTTAATCAGGCTTTCAGTGAATTCCATGCATATACTACATGTAGTGATGAACAAGAAAGACTTTTTCCCTGTATTTATGGAGTTTACAGTCTAGTGGGGAAGACAGACATTCAAGAAGTAATGAAAAGCTGTGAAAATAGAGCGAAGAAATGAGATACTATGACAGATGTATGGTAAATGGGCTATGAAAGATCATTATCTGAATCAGTGACATAAAAGCTGAGACCTAAGGGAATGGAAAAGAGAGTGAGAAGGTCTCCAGGCAGCAGAAATGGTATTTGCAGAGGCTTTCAGGTTTGAAGGAATATGACATGCTTAAGGTCCTGGAAGAAGGGACCTATGGCTAGATTGGAAGAGATAGTAGTGTTTGAGTGATGAGACATAAGGCCAGAGGATAGGGAGAAAACAAAATTGGTTAAGTGTTGTATTAACTGTTCATCCTGTACCAAGTCCTATGCTAAATTTGGGGGATGCAGCAGGAACAAACCAGGCAAATCTTCCTGTTCTAATGGAACTTTCTCTCTCGCGGGGGAGACAGACAACAGACGAGGTAAGCAATAACGTGAACAAACAACATATACGTTAGGTAGTGATATGTGCTGAGGAGGGAGAAGAAAGGTGAACGAATAAAGTGTAGTTTGAGAGGCCTTCATTGCAGAGGAAAATTGAAGTAAATTTCAAGCAGAGGTTAACAATGAGAGCAAGTGTTGAAGCCGTTTGCCTGGTAAGTTCGAGAGTAGCAAAAACACAAAGGAGTTGGAGTAGAGTGAGTGAGGGTGTCAGTAGTGGGAGATGAGGTGGTTTAATGCCTTTATCTTTTGACTTTACTCTGAGTAAGATAGGAACCATCAGAGGGTTTTAACAGAGAAGTGATATGATCTGTAAGGATGCCATGTTTTACCATTTCATGAGCACACTGTTCACACAGAATTCACTTTAGAGTCATGCAGTGGTGTATTCCTGATCTGATGTATATTTTAAAAGAATCACTCTTGGCTGTTGGGTTGGAGATGGACTGCAGGGGGAACTAAGGTAGACACAAAGAGGTAATTAGGAAACTGTTATCATAATTTAGGTAAGAGATGATGGTGGCTTAGATTAAGGTGGAAGCAATGTGAAATGATCAAATTCTGAATATACTGGATGGTAGAGTTGTAAGGATTTACTTGTTGAGACTGAAAAGAGAGAATAGTACTTAAACTATCTAGAAGTGTGGAGTCAACCATTGATTGAAATGGGGGAAGACTTCATGGGGGGCAAACACTTAAAAGCTTGACTTTGGATGTAAGTTTGAAATATCTGTTAGACATTCAAGTGGAAATGCTGAGCAGGGCATTGGGTATACATGTCTAAAGAGAGAAATGTGGACTAGATATTTATATGTGGGAGTCATCAGAATTTAAAGTATTTTTCTTTAAATACTATCGATAGTATTTAAAGAAAAAAAATTTTGAGTACTGTAGACACTGATCTTCTTCACATAACCTCCTTTTTCACATAACAGGCTTAAGGACCAGGTTGAGGATTAGGGACTTTTATTCTGAGATAGCACAAGCCATGAAAGGTTTAAACTAGAGACGTCTATTTGTGTTTTTTTGGCTGCTGTGGAGAAAATGAAGGCAAAAGCAGCTGGTGAGTTTTACAGTGGGACAACTGAAAGGCTGGGTTCAGTGAGGATTGTCAGAGTACCTACATGTGACCTCTTCATGTGGGTTGGGCTTCTTCAAGCCTGGAGACTGGATCAGAGAGGAAACATCTGAAGAACAAGCATTCCCAAGACCAAGGCAGAACCACAAGTCATGTGCCCATCACCTCTGCTGTGCTCCCCTGGTTACAGGCAAGTCAGTCTAACCAGCCTAAATTGAAGGGGAGAGGCATTGGACTTCTACTGGGAGGAAATATCAAAGTCACATTGCAGAGAAGTATGTGGCATGAGAGACTTTTTGGCTGTCTTTGGAAAATAGCATCTTTCAGAGAAAGAAATAGCGCAGTTCAAGATGTATTTAAGAGGTGGACTTAATAGGGCTTGAGGAATGGTTAAGAGATGGAGGAATCAAATATTCATTCATTTATTTTATAAATAGTTGAGACTGTAATATGACTAACACTGTTCTGAGATGGTTCTGAGAACTTGAGTGCATGGTGATGTCATTTACTCATTTGGAAAACTGCACAGAGAGAGACTGAAATGATAAAGTTCAATTTGGAGTATATTGAGTTTGAGATGCCTGTGAAAGGGCGTCCTAGTGGAGATTTCAGGAGGCAGTTGAATATAATGCATCTGGAATATAGCAGGCAGAAATTAGTAGAATAAATTTTAGGATTGTCAGCTTAAGGTGAGAGAAAATAACCTAGAATTTCCCTGCGAAATAACAATATTTAATGGCCAGCTAAATATTTAGGAAATATTTAACCTAAATATTTAGATAATTTCCTAAAGGAAATTAGTCCTGAATATTCATTGGAAGGACTGATGCTGAAGCTCCAGTACATTGGCCACCTGATGTGAAGAACTGACTCATTGGAAAAGACTCTGTTGCTGGCAAAGATGGAAGGCAAGAGGAGAAAGGGATGACAGAGGAGGAGATGGTTGGATGGCATCACCGACTCAATGGACATGAGTTTGAGCAAGGTCCGGGAGTTGGTGATGGACAGGGAAGCCTGGCGTGCTGCAGTCCATGGGGTCACAAAGAGTTGGACGTGACTGAGCAACTGAACTGAATGGCCAGCTAGAGGAGAAAAAATTGAAAAAGGTGACTGAAGAACAGCAGCCAGAAAGAAGAAAGAAAACCAGGGATAATGATACCAAATCTTAGTGATGAGAGTGCTTATTAGAGAAATGCAAATCAAACTATAATGACCTCACGCTGGTCAGAATGGCCATCTTTAAAGTCTATAAATAATAAATGCTGGAGAGGCTACGGAGAAAAGAGGACCCTCTTAACACTGTTGGTGGGAATGTAAATTGGTGTAGTCAGTATGGAGAGCAGTATGGAGGTTCCTCAAAAAACTGAAAGTAGAGTTGCCATATGATCCAGCAGTCCCACTCCAGGGCATATTTCCAGAGAAAACTGTAATTTGAAAAGATACAGGCACCCCATGTTCATAGCAGCACTGTTTATGATAGCCAAGACATGGGAACAACCTAAATGTCTATCAGTAGACAAACAGATAAAGAAGATATGGTTTGTGTGTTCTTGTGGGTATATAAACACATAATGGAATATTATTTAGCCATAAAAAGAATGAAATAATGCCATTTACAGCAACATGGATGAACCTACAGATTATCATTCTAAGTGAACTAAGTAAGATAAAGACAAATACCATATGATGTCACTTATTTGTAGAATCTAAAGTAGGACACGAACATACCTATGAAACAGAAGCAGACTCAAGACGTAGAGAACAGACTTGTGGTTGTCACTGGAGGGGGGGATAGGGAAGGAAGGATTGGGAATTTGGGATTAGTAGATGCAAACTAATATACACACACACACACACACAGGATAGATAGATAAAGAACTACTGTATAGCACAGGCAACTGTATTCAATATTTTGTGACATAATGGAAAAGAATATGAAAAACATTATATGTATAACTGAATCAGTTTGCTGTATAGCAGAAATTAACATTGTAAATCAGTAAAAAATTTTTTACTTCAGTAAAATTTTTTTAAAAGATGTTCATTTTCTTTAACAATCCAGAGGTCATTTGGAGACTATATAAGAGAATGTATTTATTAAGAGTTTACCTATAAAGGGAATTAAAAAAAAATCATAATGGAAGTATGCAGCCTAGAGAGAGACATGGCTAAATAATAATAACATAGTTAATTATTTAATCATTTATTATATTAATAGTTACTAAGTAACATTTCGTAGAGAGGAAAAAAGCTCTAATTTGGGAGACTATAGATTTGAGTTTTAGTGTCTTCTCTCACTCTCCTGGTAGTTTCTGAGTGATAGATCCTTAGATAAGAAATCAGACATGGCCAATGAAATAGGAATAAAATAAAAATGAATAGGTTGGTGCAGGTGAGTTTGTGACTGTGTATTTGGAAAGTTAAAGTTGTTATGTCAGAAGGGTCAGGTGAAGTGTATCTTTCATTCCTCTCAGTTCTAGGGTCACATAAGCTGTGTGATTCCTGTATGCTCAGTCGTGTCTGACTCTCTGCGACCCCATGAACTGTAGCCCACCAGACTCCTCTGTTCATGGGATTTTCCAGGCAAGAATACTGGAGTGGGTTGCCATTTCCTTCTCCAGTGGTAATTCCTGTACCATGCTGTATTTTGGTTGACCTTTTGCCATCCTTACTCCAAAGTCAAGTGACCCTTTTCATCTCAGTCTGCTTCCTACACAGTAATATCAATGTTGTTTGTAAATAATTTTCTGAGAAAGAAAATGTGGGAAGTGGACTATGGGGACTATTTTATTTCATACGGATAATCTGCAAAAATATCCTTAGAATATACCTTAAAATATAACTGCGTACATTGATTGAAGACAAAATGATGTAGTAAAAAATACCCTGGACTGCGAATAGAGTCATGGAGGGTGGATTTAATTCTGATTTTGAAAATTAGTTTTGTAACCTTAGGCAGATTGCTTCATGATGTGTAAAGTGAAGAGGCTTTTGTTGGATGACTTTAATTGGCCCTTCTTGCTGTAAGATTCTGCAGTTCCATAAGAACTCTTTCTGAGAAAAGTTTTAGTGACTAAAGAATAGCCATTATATTATCTACAGGGTCCCGAAGTAGATGCTGAACTAATGTGGTGTTTTGTTTATCTGTTTGTAGTTTTTGCTCTTCTTTTACTTCTCAGTCACCCCTAAAGTGAAGTTATTTTTGTGGGTTTTATTTCAGGTGCCCTAATGCATGAGTTGTCAAATGATGGTGCTCGCAGACAGTTTGAGTTTTACTTGGAAGAAATGATCCTGCCTCTCATGGTAGCCAGTGCCCAGAGTGGGGAACGTGAATGCCACATAGTGGTGCTTACAGATGATGATGTAGTTGATTGGGATGAAGAGTATCCACCACAGATGGGAGAAGAATATTCACAAAGTATGTACTGTGGCATATTTTCTGTCTCTTAAATCACCACAGATTTTCTTTTTATCATTTATAATCTTTATTAAAGGACAGTTTTTATAAAGAAAGTTTTCTGAACTTTTTCTTATACCAGGAGTGGACAAAACTACAGCCTGTGGGCCAAATCCAGCCTTTTGCCTGTTTTTATAAATAAAGTTTCATGTATTGTCTATGGCTGCTTTCGCGCTACAATAGCTGAGATGAGTAGTTGGAATGAAGACCGCATGGCTAGCAAAGCCCAAAGTATTTACTATATGGCCCTTTACAGAAAAAGTGTATTCACCCATATCATGCACAGAAGTGGTTTGCTCTTTGTTGAGTATCCAGACCTTAGTTTTTTTTTTGTTTTTTGTTTTTTTCATTTAGAAGCATCTAAGAGAAATAGATCCTGGAATAGTAGATAATGAAAAATAAAGCTGTCTTTTATAGAGATGAATTTTTATTTGTATATAAAATGAGAAGCTGCAACTCACTGATTACAAAGATGACTTTAAGTCCTAAGACATTCCTTTTTTATTGTCACATGTGTTCTTGGAGAATACATGACCCTTCTGAAAGCTTTGTGGAACTTTAGGTATTTTTGGTCAAAACAGCACATCTTGAGCAGCAGTGACTTTTTTCTTACTGTACTTCTAAACTTCTAATTAGAACCTTTTGATTTTTTTTTTTTTTCTGTTAGCAAGTGTATCTCATATTGATTTTGTTTGTTTGAATGTTTGTTTTTTGGTGAGCCCAATATAGTATTTTTGAACAGTTCCATAGATTTAGAAAAAATTACAGATAAAAGAATGATTCAAGAACAGGATTATATGAAGTATTAGAACCCTTTAAGCTCTGGTTTTTCCATTTTATTTACCCTTTTCTAAAAATAAAACAGACTTCCAAGTGGTATGCTTTTCTAATTTTAATTCTAAAGATTTTCAGATGATTATTTTAACACAGACTATGGTAGTACTTTTCAGAATTTACATTGAGACATTTTCTTTGCATGATACACTTGAATGAGTACTGTGATTCTTTTGTGGACAGTTGCAGTAATAAAATGTTGCTGTTTCCTCATTCCTAGGCTTTTTGCTGACCATGGTTTTCTATAATATGTGGAATAAAATGTTGAGCTTTAGTTTCAGAAAGTTTGACTTCAAGAGAGGAGGGCCAACCATAGAGCACAGAAAGGACTTTATAGTGATAGAGGAATAATATTAGACCTGGCTTTTCCTTTTTAGTTATTGAGCTTTTCATTTCAGTATTTTTTGGTTTGTTTGGTTTTTTGTTTGTTTGTTTGTTTCTTTTCTTGAACTTTGAAGTTTAAAAGGACTAGAAACATTTTTACTTAATTTGTCTAAATATGTTTCATTTTGTGCCAAAATGTTCCAACCTAAAGAAGATAACATTTGAGGAGACAAGAGATAGCCTATCTCTTCAGGCTGATTTTGCTAAGAGTGACATACACCACCCATTCTGAAATGTCAAAAAATCTTTATCTTAAAATAACAGTAATCTTAAGGATGTAGTAATAATCACAACTTTTACCCCATGAGTAGCTTCTGTATACGTTTTTTCCCTTTATTGGCTCTTAAACCAGCATGTTTGGTTTGTGAGTGTGTTTTTCTTTTTTTGAAAAAACCTTTGCAGTTCACCTTTTAAGGGAGATAACTCCACCTGAGAGAGAGAAGGCGAGGAAGGTCCATCAGTCTAACTCCCTGAAGTGCCCAGCACATTTGGAAGACTCAACATGTTGTCAGTGGAGTGTCTGTCCTTTGCAAAACCAGTTTGCTCTAAACAGACTAACCTAGGCAGAACATGCTCGAATCTGCCATTTTTAACATCAGTATTAAATGGGGCTGTTCGCCTGAATGGAAAACAGTTTGTGGGGAGGGTCTTTGCCTTTTGGGGGAATTATTAATAGTTGCTCAATCCATGAAATGTAAGATGTATCCATTTTGTACTTTCTGACAAGGCAGTTTTTTCCCCTCCAGATGAGGCCTTGTAGGCATCCTGGCAAAGTCTTTTACTTTGCCTGCTTGATAATGATGTGATACTGATACCTTTTTTTTTTATTCTCTTTATTTGAAGAAATTGGGGCAGACCCCATTCTAGTAAGTCTGTGTATGATATATCTTTCAGAAGGAGAGTCTTCCTATGGATTGGGTTATCTGATTGGTTATTAAAGCTTTTCTTGTTTCATCTTATGTAGACATTTGCTTCTATATTAACTGTACTGAATTGTCCTGTCATGTTGGCTAGTCATCCTTTGGCATCACTGCATCCATTATTTGGGCTTTTAGGGTTGTCAGACCCCTTTGATGATCAAGATAAATAAGCTTAAGTCAGTCATCTCTTAAGTACTTTGATTTTAATAAGAAAATATTTTTGTCTCTTTGTTTCCAGTTATTTATAGCACAAAATTATATAGATTTTTCAAGTACATTGAAAACAGAGATGTGGCCAAATCAGTTTTGAAGGAGAGGGGTCTTAAGAAGATTAGACTGGGAATAGAAGGTAAGCTTTTTTTTTTTTATTAATTATCTTTTGGAACTAGCAAGGTTTAAAAGCTGGATCCCATTGAGATTATATTTTGAATACTTTGAGAAAATTTCAAATGATTACTGAATGCTCATACGGTAAACACATAAATAACAAAAGTCAGCTTTCTTTATCTAAGACGAAAAATAGAAGGCCCTTAAAAATGAGTATTTATTCTATAAGATTCTCTAGCAATATAGAGATATGAATTTGTCTTTTCTGCCATCACCCTACTTAATGCATTTTTTACTAAGCCCATGTAGTGTGTTTGGCACACGTGTGTATACTCCCGTAAGATTGACAGGACTCTTTGCCTAATAGTAATTGTGATCATAGCCCAACAGAACTAAAATCTAGTACTTTTTTGAAAATTCATGTAAAAACTGGTGGTGGTGGTTTAGCCACTAATTTTCCAAGATTTTACCTGGAAAATCCTATGGTCAGAGGAGCCCTGCAGGTTACAGTCCATGGGTCGCAAGAGTCGGACACGACTGAGCAACTACACCACCAGCACCACTCTTTACATGAATTTTCAAAAAGTTTTAGATTTTAGTTGTTGGGCTTTGATCACAATTACTATAGCTTACTAGTGTCTTAAGGTATGATAATAGTGAGCTTATTTTCAAATTGAATTGACTGTCCATGTACTTCATCTTACTTAAAAAGCAATCTAAAAGGTTTGCATATACTTTGTGATTTAAATGAATTTATACAGATGCTACCTCAGATCCTTCTTTTATTTTAAAGTGCCCTTACTCTTCCTTGGCATATCATAGCCTAGGGTAATGAGTAAAGGTTCTGTAGCCGGATTGCTTATGTTCAAAGCCTATGATTTAATAGCTGTATGACCTTGGACAAGGCACTTTACTTCCTTTTGCCTTTGTTTTCTCATCTAAAATGAGAGTATTAATAAGTACTTTATAGGGTTACTGTGAGTGTAGAATGAGTTAATCCATGAAGAACACTTTAAATAGGGCCTAGGACATAGTTCATGGGGTTCTCAAGGCAAGAATACTGAAGTGGTTTGCCATTCCCTCCTCCAGTGGGCCACATTCTGTCAGACCTCTCCACCATGACCCGACTGTCTTGGGTGGCCCCACATGGCGTGGCATAGTTTCATTGAGTTAGACACGACTGTGGTCCTGTGATCAGTTTGGCTAGTTTTCTGTGATTATGGTTTTAGTGTGTCTGCCCTCATGTCCTCTCGCAACACCTACCGTCTTACTTGGGTTTCTCTTACCTCGGACGTGGGGTATCTCTTCACGGCTGCTCCAGCAAAGCGCAGCCGCTGCTCCTTACCTTGGACGAGGGGTATCGCATTGGAAGGACTGATGCTGAAGCTGAAACTCCAATACTTTGGCCACCTCATGCGAAGAGTTGACTCATTGGAAAAGACCCTGATGCTGGGAGGGATTGGGGGCAGGAGGAGAAGGGGGCAACAGAGGATGAGATGGCTGGATGGCATCACCGACTCGATGGGCATGAGTCTGAGTAAACTCCGGGAGTTGGTGATGGACAGGGAGGCCTGGCGTGCTGCGATTCATGGGGTTGCAAAGAGTCGGACACGACTGAGTGACTGAACTGAACTGAGCACATAGTTTCTGTGTTTGTGATGGTGACAGCAAAGATGACGGTGTTCAGATCAGTGATCAGATGAGCTGTTGGAGATGATGGAGATGATGTCCTGAGATATACAGGGAAGAATGACCAGAAATGAGGTCTTTGCAGGAAGGGGAGGGGAGGAATCTTGGGGTTTAAAAAGAGGGCACATTAGCTTCACCAGTATATGTCCTCTTCTGTTATTTTGTAAACAGTGAGTTTTAGCTGCTTGGTTTCAAAGCTAAAGAGACTGTAACTGGAAGGGGAATTACTTTAGCAGGCCCCTAACAGTTATTTGAACTGATAACAAGTGGGTTGGAACTATGTTTAAAAAAGCCTGATACACTGTGCTAAGGAGTATGGACCTTCCCCTTTAAGCATGAGGAAACCATTGGTAGTTCTAAAGCAAGGATGTAATATGATTATACTTGTGTTAAGAGTGGTGATTCATTGCGGAGAAGAGATTGGAATACAATGAGATGGGAATTTAAAGACTTTCTAGTAGTCCTGGAGCAATCAGGGACAAGGGAATAGAGAAAAGGAAACCTTTCTGACCTCTAGAGCTGCCCTTCAGATGGTAATTGGAAGTGTGAAACGAAGAAGAAGACATTCTATACAAGGTCTTTAGAAGGTGTTTAGTCCTGCTTGCCCCTGTGCCTCCCTCACCTCAACTCCCCCCTCCCCCCACACACATGCACATGCATGCACACACACACACACTGCACACATGGCTAAATATACTAGCTGCCAGTGATGCCTGCATAACAAACTCCTATGCAGGAATCCTTAATTGAACCCTTACTATTTGAGGCCTGTTTTTTTTTTTCTGATTTTAACTGTGGCCCATAGGCCAAATCCAGCTTACTACCTGTTTTTTATAAATCAAGTTTTCTTGTAACATAGACATACTCATTAATTTTATGTGTTGTCTGTGGCTGATTTCATTTTATTATGGCATAGTTGAATAGGTGTGATAAAGACCATATGGCCCACACGCCTGAAGTATTTACTGTCTGGCCCTTTACAGAACATGTTTGCCAGTACTTGGTCTAAACTAGCAATTCATGCTAGTAGGAAAGAGAAGGAACTTGTGATAGCATCTAAGGAAAGTATATCTTTAGAGAAACTGCCGAACTGGTAAATGACTGAAATATTCCCAAGACTGGGATGGTTGTTACCAGTTGTTAGTCTTCAGTGACTACCATCTAAGAGAGGAAAGATGTATAATTACCAGGGAAAGCTGTGTCTACTGAAAAAAAAAAAAAGTTGCACAACCTGGAAGTTGAGAATTATGTTTTATTTAGTGGCCTTACTGTCAGTTGTAGCCTTGGATATAGCCTCTCAGACAGCTCTGAGAAGCTGTTCCAAGGAGGTAGGGGAGGAGCTGGGATATGTAGGAGTTTTTGCTGGGAGAAGAGAAAAAAATGATCGAAAGGTTACTGCTAATCACAAAAGGCAGACAGCTCAAGTATTGATTTTAGTGCCTCTCTACCTTCGGGGAAATGCAGGAGTCTGGGCTTGTTGAAATTATTCCTTTGATACACATCTTAACAATCTAGGGCTATTTTTCCACCCTGAATTCCCCTCAGGGGCACCCTTGGGTCGGGGGTGGGCTGCAGGGGCTGATGACTTGATGGTCACAACATTTCTATTTACTGAAATGGCAGGCAACTTTTTTTTTTGTCTATGCTACTTTGGAATTGCCAGTCTGAATGAACTTGATTGTTCAGAGTAGTAACATTTAAATGATATAGAGATTAAAATATTGGCTTTGCTGACCTAGACACAGAAATACCTGCAATCGGTGAAGCTGGAAATCACTGCAGCTTCTTGCCACTTGAACAGTAAAAAGGAAAGAAAAATCCCAAAATGATGTAAGGATGAGATTTAGGTTTAAAGAAAGTAGAAAACATATGGCAGTAAATTGCAGGCCCTGAGGCCAAATAATTGTGTGAAGGGAAGGGATCAGGGATATCAAGGGTGCACAACCAGAGCCCATGATGCACTAGGTTACCTCCCGTTGTATTAGGGACCCAGCCCCACCATGCTTTCTGAAAGTTTTTCTGGTGGTTGGTGGGAGGTTTTGTGAATTATATCAGTAGGATTTCAATTTCTTGCTGTTTGAACTAATGACCAAAGAGAATATTGGTTTCCTTCTTTGTTTTAATCTGTTTGTTCAAGAACTATAGTAACCCTCTTTAGGTTAAACTGAATGAGGAATGTGGGGACCTGTGTGTGTGTGTGTGTGCGCGTGCGTGCGTGTGCATGTGTGTATACCTGTGTGCATGTACATCCTGTTTTTAAAACCTTTCTCTCCTTTAGGTTATCCTACCTACAAAGAAAAAGTAAAGAAAAGGCCTGGGGGCCGCCCTGAAGTGATTTACAACTATGTCCAAAGACCCTTTATTCGAATGTCTTGGGAGAAGGAAGAAGGAAAGAGCCGGCATGTAGACTTTCAGTGTGTGAAGAGTAAATCTATCACCAATCTTGCCGCCGCTGCCGCAGACATTCCCCAGGACCAGCTGGTAGTCATGCATCCGACTCCACAAGTGGATGAGCTGGATATTCTACCCATCCACGCCCCTTCTGGCAACAATGACCTCGATCCCGACGCACAGAATCCGATTCTGTGACAGTGATGTTCCTTGAAACCATAGCATGCTACTCTTCACAGTGACGCTGCACTCTCCTCATCCTGCACTGCGAGGCCACTCTCTTCATTGTGAGATGCACAGAACGATGTTTAGGATATTGCAGTGTAGGCTTTTTTTTAAAGACCAAAGGTAGCTGAATGGTTTTTTAAATGAGTACAACTCTAGCATCTTGAGGTTCCAGTTATATAAATGTATTTGTTTACTAGTAGGTTTGTGAAATTGGTTCTTTGTATGGGGGATAGTCCTTTTTCACACATCTAGATCTTTCCAGAAGTGGTGGAAATTGGCAGCTGGGGTACTTTGTCTAGATATTCATCACACCCCAGATAAATTGTAGAATATTATATAGTTGCACTTTATAAATGGTGGTTAAGTGGAACTGTTCAAGCCATTTTTATAGTTGTGATGCACAATATAATTTAAATAAGTGCTTCTATCAAAGTATTCCTTCAGTAAAATGTGTATAGTTTGCTGCCCATGATGAGCAAAAAATGAGTATCACTGGGCTTATTTGAATGATGAGGATGAGATTCAACCATATCTTATCAGTTATCTCAGTGCCGTTTTCATCCTTTTCAAGTGAGTCACATGCAGAGAGTGTGAACATCAGAGGTGGATTATTATCCGGTCTGCCTTACCCTTAATCTGTTCACAGATATTTATTTACTAATGATTTTTTTTTTTGAAAGTTATGGGATAGGCAAATGAAGTGTTTGCTCTTCATTTACTAAATGATTGTAAACTTGTTTTTCATCAAAATAAAATTCCATTGTTTTAATGTTTTTGATCTTTATAAGCATCTTGACCAGATTTTCAGTCTCATATTTTGCAGATTTCCTGTCTTATTGGTGTCAGTATAATTAGAAACCAGGAAGTAGCTCAAGGAACTCCAGTTTGACATGTGTGATGAGGCACTTATATTCTCCAATAACTATAAAATACACTATAAATCCAAAACATCATTAGAGCTGAAAAGGGAATATTTTCTAGTGCAACCTGATACGAAGATAAAATACTTTTACTAGGTTCTGTAGTAACCTTAAGTTTCAGAGCCAAATTCTGATACTAGTTCAGTGCTTTCTTCATTATACTGTGCTGTTCTACCTAGCAAATTGTTCATGCATACGTTTTTGTTTTGTTTTTTAATATTCTGTGACTCAGTTCAAGAAAAATCCAGAAGTATTTAGATGCTTTTTCAGTCTGGGGTCACTTAATGTTTGAAGCCAAACAACTGGTAGTAGAGAGGAGTTGTATTAGAGAAGCCAGTTTGTTCTGTCTAATCTTGAGTTTGTAATTTCAGAGGTCTTGACGTTTGTGTTTAAGCAGTAATATCTTTGTTCTCACAGAAACTAAAATTACAGTACAGCTAAACAAGTGACAAAGGAAAATTATGTATGTCCTAGAATTTTTATGAAGACCAGAAGGGCACTGTAAATGTTTTTGGTGTGGATCATCCGTAAAACACCCATCATGGAAAATCAATGATCTAGCCCTATAGCATTTTTTCCTTAATTATTTGAAATGTGAACAATATTTATAGAACAAGGGAAACATTTATTAAAAATATTTAACTAATACATTATACTTTAACCCATATTTATAGTAAAGGATTCTTACAAGGAAGAATAAACGGTTTTATGATACAATTAGTATAAGAAATATCCACATGGGGAACTTCTTTGTAGTGTAAAAACACCATACATCTGAAATGACCATTTGCATATAAAAGCTACCAATGATGCTTCTGTGCACAATGATTAAAAAATTCAACACAAACAGAATCCAAAATATACAATTAACGCAAGCTATCCACAGCTAGCCCAATAATCAATGATGAGGAAACACTGGAGCAGGCTTTAGTTCCACTTTGTCTGAAGTTACACATAGTTAAGATTGACTTGTATCAATGGCTCTGAGATGGCTTTTATGAAGACAGTACATAAAAGCTGTTCTCTCCTTATCCAGTAAGCTTCACAGACTGTATAACTCCATCAGTAATGCACTTTGATACTGTAGCTGTCGCCAAAGCAACATATAGTGTTTACAGCGGCCATGGCAAGTCGCTAAAGTCAACAGGGCCACCAAGCCCAGCATCTGCTTCCAAGAGGCTCATTATGACAGCCATTGCTGCTTCATCATTACTGGGACTACTTGAGCCTTGATCGTTGTCTATCATGTCTATGCCTATGTGAGGGTTTTCACCTGTGGGAGGAGATAAAGACTGGTAAGTGATACCAAAGCATGGTTAACTTTAGTAAGCAGTTCCTAAGTACACTTTTAATAAGAAAGTTAAACTTAACAGTAGGGCAAGAAGGCTGCTTTGCCTTTTTTTTTTTTTTTTTAATATTCGTGTTTTTCAAATGGAAGACCCAACTGTTTAAGAAGGAACGACTTAAAATTCAATAAAGATTAAAAGTATGAGTTGACCTCATTTTAATATTCTGAGATAACCAGTTATAAGGAGGGAATTATAGAAGGAAAACCATGCAGGAGACCCCGGTTCGATTCCTGGGTTTCCCTTGTGACTCAGCTGGTAAAGAATCCGCTTGCAATGCAGGAGACCTGAGTTCGATCCCTGGGTTGGGAGGATCCCCTGGAGAAGGGAGGGCTACCCACTCCAGTATCTGGCCTAGAGAATTCCATGGACTATATAGTCCACGGGGTCGCAAAGAGTCGGACATGACTGAGTGACTTTCAGAGATTAAGGGGAAAAGATCTAGAAAGAGAAGTAGAGAAAAAGATTGGTAGTGTGGGAGAAGCAAACTCTTCATTGCTTGGTGACTTTCAATACCCTCTGAAATGCTTTTTGATCACCCTTTTAGGTTCTGTCTGAACCTCCATGAGCTCTCCGTCTGAAGAGATTATGTTCCACACATAATCCTACACATAATGGGAGAAAGCCTGTGTCCAGGCTACTGGAAACCCCTCTTGAATTCCAGAGACACACCTGGACCCCCACCAGAACCCAACCATTAAACTTAACTTTATAGTAAAGATTTAAATAAATTTTAAACCTTTACTTTGTTCTTAACAAGTTTACCTAGAACTGATTTGTATGTTCAGTTCTTAAAACTGATATCATGCCAGATGTTTTTGGCAAGCTCACTGCAATAGAGATAATAATGCTACTTACCAAGAATAGAAGAACTATCAGAATATGGATAACCTGGATTCTCCTGAGCCTGCCCTGGTAGTAGGCCACTGGAAGGAATGTCTGGAGTCCCTCCATTTAAAATCTACAAACAAAAGTGAAGTTTTCGTGTCATCAACAGTTTCAATTGGTATTTTATGCAGTGTCACCAAGAAAATGAATTGTGTTGAAAAGAGGAAGGTGAGGAGAAAAAGCTTCAGGTGGTTTTGGTTTCTTACTGGATGATTTCATACCAGAGACTATTAGGAATGGTCACAGTGAGGAGAAAATCTCTCCCCCAAACCAGTATCCTCTTTACTGGATTCAGCCCACACAAGCAATTTAAAGGCCGAATAAAATCCTTAGAGCACTCATTACCTTGGATCATGCTGTTCACATGGTCCTCTAAGGCCAAGGACTAAATCTCAATGAACTCAGGTGGGCAGGGCCCTCCCCTGTAAGGGAGTAAGATTCCTTACAGCAACAGATACTGCTGAACAATCAGTAAGGAAGGGTTGTTATACTGGGAAGAGACACAGCTTTGAGGAGTCACAAATGAACAACAAAACACTAGAAGTTCATCATCATTAGTTGTCCCACAGGGGCCTACATTAGTAACCAGTAGTTTAAGCTCTGAGAGAGGCTACTGAGAAATACTGAATATTATTACCACTCCTCAGTAGAAGAACTCTTGTCTTTCCTCAACTGTCTACCCCCTTCACCCTCCCATGTCCGATTCTCACAGAAAAGCACCTCTGAGAAGTATCTGGATGTGGGTGAGGAAACAGTTTGGTAGCATCTAGATTTCAGGAGAGGCAGTGATTCCAGGCCTTGCCAATAGATGGCATTACAACTTTATCTCCACAGTTCAACTTTCTGAAAAAGTGCTGAAAAACTTTACACTCTAAAAACGATTAGGGACTCCAAAGAACTTTTGTTTATATAGGCTATACTTAACAGTATTACTATATCTGAAGTTAAAACCACTAAAAATTATATTAAACTCATTACACATGAACATGAATAGCATTTTAATGAAAAAACTATTTTCCAAAATAAAAGTTGGAAGTATCATTTTATATATATATATATATATATATATATTTATTTATTTTGCAAGTTGAATGTCTAGCTTAACAGAATTTAATTGGATTCTCACTTGCTTCTCCATTCAATCTGTTTAGATAGGCTGTCTGAAGTACATATCTGAAGAAAATCTGACCTCTCATTAACAGGCAGTTGGAAAAGGGAGGTACTTCAATGGCCTTTTCAAATGACCATGGTATTCTTCTTTGATATTACATCAGAACTCAGCAGGTGGAGGTTTCTTAAAGATAAGGCACAATGTGGAATCTGAAACCATATCAATGAAATTTTGGTACTCTGTAAAAATCCATTGGTATATATTGGTATTTGGGATGGATCTTTTTTACCTTTGCACGATTCTGAAATATATTGGTCATTTGGAAAATACTGGTTTACTGAGTTATGCAGATCTTCCAAATGTTGACACACTTCATTATATAACATTAAAACATCACCACTGTTAATATTATCTATGATCAGAAATATCTTAGGTTTTGGCAAGCAGTCGAGCTCAATGTAGCAGATACAAGTTTTCCCCCAAATTCTAACTTTTGCTTGAAAGCTAAAATGTTATCACTTGTCAGTTGTTTTTCCTTGAAGTTGCAGGTTCACTCATTTTCAAGAAAATATATACTAAATACCCAAGTCTGAAAAACCGTAGTTTGCAATAGTAAAAATGGTGTCCTGTGAAAAAAGTGATTGGTTCAGTTTAAAACTTAAACCGTCACACAAGTGCTTTTTCTTGAGACAACCATCATACTTTGTGTGCAGCATAAGTGCTTTAAGCACATGTCTCATTCTGTAACTATTAAAAAGATTTACTCAAGGATTTTATAAAATTATTTTACTGCTTTATTAAGGACATTCTTAAATGAAACTGGCTTAAATTTATTGTTTTTTTATTGCGAGTATATGGTGGTGAAATACAGTGACTGTCAGTACAGTTTGGTGCTTACAGACTTGATTTTTTTTGCAAAAGCACCAGCAGTTTTATACAACATTGCTTTTGCACTGTCAGTTCACATAACAGCACAATCACAAAAAACTTTTAGCATTGCTATGAAAATACTTTTGACCACACACACCCCTGAAAAGATTCCCCTCTCCATTACCCCCACCAGAAGACCACAGATGATGTTCAGGGAACTTTGGCTTTATCCAACCCTGCCTTGGTGCCTCTGGATGTCCAGAATCGCCTGGAATCTGAAGCTCCCTAACCTTCCCACTTTTAGCTTGACACTAATTAAAACAACTGGCAGGCTAAATGACTCATTTTTGGACCTGCCAAGTTTGAAAGTGACTGGGAAGTGTTGGGACCCCGGGGCCACCTTTACTCTCGTGACTTTGGTATACTACTTAATGCTATCTTTTTAAACTCTGTCTTGTTTAGATGCCCGTCTTATAAGTTCTGCTGCTGCTGACTCAGAATACATTCAGAATTTCTTCTCAGATCCACTTTTATAAGCCCAAAGAAGGAAACATTTTCCATAAATGCCTCAAAAATACTTGGGCTCTGTGATGTACAATATACATTCAGATCTCTGGCAGTTGTTGGTGTGAAAAGAATCAGAAGTCAAGAGACCTGAATTTAGTTTGGGGCCATACTTATTAAATTCTGGGCTAGTCATATACCATTTGGTAGCCTGGATTTTGCCACCTATGAGGCTGTGAGAATAAAATGAGAGACTGTATATGAAAGTTGTCTGAATAATATTTAAGCACTGAAGTGATGACCTTCCAAAATAGAATAGTGGGATTCTTGGTAATACCAGAAAGTCAAGTGCCTACAAGTTGGATTGAGACCCAGAGAAAAGGATACCACACTAAGACGGCAGATCCAGTATGGAAGAAGGACCTAGCAGTATAACAAAACACGGCTGAGAGCTCAGCCTGTGAGCAGTGGGGAGGGCTGTGCCCAGGCCAGACTTCATCTACGGATGCTATGCTCAAGTCATTACCAACCAGGCACTTCCACATACATTCTCTCATAACAGGACTTCATGTGCAAAGATGCTGGCTGCCCTAGCCTATTATTAGCCTCATTATAGAGAAATCAAGGGCTTAAAAAATTATACAAGGCCACACACCAGTGCATGGCAAAGGCAGGCTTCAAACCCAGGTCTCTCTTCCAAATGTGCTCTTCCCCATTAATGGCTTTCAAACCTTTTTCCAAATAAAAATTTTTATGGAAGACACACATCATAAAACAGAAATAAAGCTACCCTGGTAGAAGCAGGAGTCCTGACCTTATCTTTCTCATCAGCTGGCCCCCTCCCCAGCCCCTACCTGGCAGCACCACAGCTCCTGGTAACCTGAGCCTCTAAGAAGCCAAGTTTTGAAAACCCATGCCCTGCTTTTGATACAGTGTGTGCCTTAGGAGTCCAATCTGGGTAAATTCTTTCTCTGTGTCTATGTTTTGGGAGATAGGGGAAAGAAGACTTTATGTCTCAAGATGCTGGCCATCTGGGTCATCCTAACCTATGTTAACATCAGACATTATAAATAGATTTATGATTTACAATTAACATTGGCCTAGGCTTACAAATTCTCAGCTCCAAAAATGAAAACAGATTATTGGTTTCTGAGACCATAGTGTAGTCTTCTGGTCAGTTCTTCATTAGGGCTGGCAACAGATCAACTACTTGTACTTAACGCTGTCCCATCAGAGAAAACCAGGCAGATCCCTAAGCATTCCGCAGCTGCACCGGCATGACTTGCCTTCCAAAGCACCGCCGGTACCACTCTCTCCAGGGCCTGCGCTCGACACTAATGATACTTTCTCCCTTGAAGATTCCTGGCAGAGAATAGGTAGTTTTACAGACCGGGGAATCCTTCCTTCATGGGAGCTCTTGAATTCTTCCTTCCATGCAATGGACTAACAGCTCTCCAATCCTTACAGTCTCTTTCCGCCTGCCTCTGCTCACACGGGATAAACCCTCTAAGGATGTCAGCAAGCCTCCCTAGTCCACTGGGGTGCTTTGGGCCTCACCTAACACAGATGCAGTTACTTCAAGGAGGAAAAAAGGGTCCTACTTGTTTCAGCAACCACAATTACATACTCCCACTTCCAGTATTTCAGAACTTGGGCAAGAGCTCTCTACATGAAGAAGGGCCTTAGTCTAAGAGTCATCAGCCCTACCTTCTTGCCTCCTGGAGAAGAGGCATCAGGGGGAGGTGTACTTGTGATGTTCAATGGGCTGGAGCCACAGCTGGAAGGCGATGACCCTCTTATCCTGTCAGAGAAAAGAGGAGTTAGTTACATTGCCTTTCCTTTTTTTCAGTGGAGTGTGTGTGTTTTGAAGAGGGATGGAGGTGAGAAGATCTAGAATAGGGATTGGCAAGCCTTCAGTAAAGGGTAGGAGAGTAATTATTTCAGGCTCTGTAGGCTATATGGCCTCTGTCACAACTACTGAACTCTGCCACTATAGCTGGAAAAAAAAAAAGCCAAGACCATATGCAAATGAATGGGTGTAGCTGTGTTCCGATAAAACTTTATGTATAGGTGATAGGCTGGATTTATCCCATTGGCACCGGATCTAGAAAATCCTGGAGGCAAGCTTATCACTGACAAAGCCCTTGGATTAAGGTTTAGATTTCAGGTTTGTGAATTTCAAGTAGGTGGCCAATTTCCTCACAGCCAGATCTCAGAGTGGATTAGTAGAACTTTCGAAGTCCAACCTGTATCTCTGATAGATGAACTAGACTCCACAGCAAATGATTTATCCTCTAGCCCACAAACACTGCTTAGCTAGTGAATCTCAGAAGGAGGGTGCTGGGGCAGCTCAGCCACGCCTAGAAACTAGTCTTGCAGGCATAGTCGTCATCGTCTAAGGAAACAGGTGATGAAAAACGGGTTCAAGCCCTTCTCAGCTAGCTTATTTCTCAGCATAGTAGGTTTAGAGAGGCAAAGACTTAGAATATAAATCCACATAAACTCTTGTCAAGCTGAAGAACCTCAGGAAGGGAAAGCATGACGGGGCACCACAGCTAGAGGATAAGGGAGACTTGAGTGGCAGCTGTGACTACCAGGCTCTTAGCACCTACATGGATGAATGAATGCAGCTTCTGGGTGACCCTGGGACCCCTCCACTGCCCAGGAGACTTGGCTCTTTGGCTGTACTGCCTAGTTCTGTAATTTCTGAGTAAACAAGATCTCCCCCCACCCCCGCCTCGGACCATAAGCTCCTCAAAGGCAGGATACAACTATACACCAGGTATTCTTCACTCACACAGATGACTACTAATTGCTTATAGAAAAAATTATTGAATGTCTCCTACTTTTCCCTACCTACATCTGTGGAACCACTATTGCCCCAGTTTCCCTATCTTGGAATTGCCTTTTCATCATTACTTATTTCATCTTCAATATCTAGTCCTTAAATTACTGATTTCTCTTTTCAACACAATTATCACTCTAGAGTGGGCCTCATTTTGAGTCATTAGGCATGCTCACCTTCATCTCTTCCTATTCCAATCCAACTTTGAGGCTTATTAACACACATTGCTCAGCACTCTACAATGCACGGGGTCTTAACATTTTCTTCCAGTCTCAACTTCTCAGCATCATTTCTTAGAATTCTTAGGACTCTCCCATCACAGCTCTGTGGTTCTTTCCTACAAAGAAGCTGCCCAGGCACGTGGCCTGCTTTTTTGTTTTAATCCTGAATATGCCATTCACATGCCCACTCGAGCACATGGCTGTCTTTTTTAGAAGGAATGTACACCTTCATCACAAAACGCAGCTAAAGCCAAGTTCAAACCCTTCCTCCCTTGTTTGCTTCTGCCCAAGGAATCTTCGTTTTTGCTTTTATCATGAAGAAAATAGGCTTCGCAAAGATTCAAGGGCTGTTTTATACTATTCTTGGATGGTTTCAAGCAAAGCACTGGGTATGCACACAGTGGCTGATCAGCACATTATCACTGCACACCGCCCCACCCACATCTCCTTCCTGAAAGACTGAAGCAGCCACATCCGTCCTTCCTGAAGGGCTGGAACAGAACTGTGTTACCCACTGGGATAAGAGCCCCTCTGCGGCCAATTAGAAAACAAGGCCAGCTTCCAGTTCTCCTCAGAGAATCAATCCAGTGGCAGCAGGGATCCTTTGATTATGTCCCATTAAGTTTGCATTCCCAAGGACCTGGTTTCTACCCTCTCCATTCTCTAAATTCAAATGGACTTATAATTACTGCTTCCCACTCAATGACTGCTCTTAAAGACTTAGGTTTAATTAACAATTTTTGAGCACTCACCACTTGTCAGTTTCTGTCGCTACATGACACCACATGTCAGTTCTAGGAACTTTCCTGAGTTCTCTCACAGTCCTAGAGCAATCTGGGGGAGACAGATAATTGCCTTCCTTTTATGGTTTAAGTCAACAGAGTCCAAGAAGTTGAGTGACTCTCCTGAACAGAGGCCCAGGACTCAGGTAAACTACTTGAGCTTCTCCTCTTTCATATGGAAAAGAAGGCCCACCCACGCAAGTTTCTATTAGGAGCTGATTAGCTTGGCCTCTATTACTAATCCTAGGCAGCTTTTTGACCAGAAGTGTTAGGCTGGGATCATGGCAGTTCACGGCTCTGCTTCTGCAGTCCTGTGATGTCAGCGCTCATCTATCCGCTGGGAAGCTCCTTGGGTCCTACACAAAGTAATAAGAAAGCTGGGCCTCCCAGAGTTCCCTTTAGCGCTGACCTATTCAGGTTCAGCTTCTTTATTTAAAGGCACTTCTTCTTAATCCCGACACTCCTGACATTTTGGACTGAAAAATTCTCTCTCGGGGGCAGGGGTTGGGAGGGCTGTCCAGCGTACTGCAGGATGTTTAGCAAGCAGCATCCCTGTCCTCTCTCCCCTGGATGTTTAGCAGCAACCTCCCACTCAGCTGTGACAACCAGAAATGTCTCCAGACATCAACAAATCGTCCCCCTGGGGGCAAAATGCCACAGCATGAACACTGGTTTAAGGGAACAGCTAGGTGTTACTTGCCTGTGGATTTCCATGATTTCTTCAGCAATCATGCGACCTATTTTTCCTGCCCCAGCCCTGGTTCCCCCTGGAATCCCTGGAACAGTGGGGTGGGTCCTCTTCGGGCCACCTACAACAGAGGAATCTGAGAGTGGGAAAGGGGAAAACCGAGGGAGAAGACGCCATTACGTGTTGAATTAAAACCAGTTCTTCCCATGATCCACTTGAAGTTCAACCTTAGGGTTGTGCCCGGAGGACATGAGAGCCATGGCTTTTCAGGAAAGGGCATTCCAACAGGAAAAAGCTCACGTTTCCTTCCAGGATCAGACATGCTGATACATAGCCTCTAATTACTCATGCACGCCACATACATTTACTGAACGCCATTGTGCTGCAGGCCAGGGGCACAGAGATTAAGTCCGCATACCTGCCCTCAAGGAGCTCACAGTCTAAGGGGGAAGACACGTAAGACAGACAAGGGCTGGAGCGCACTGTGCTAAGTCTGGCAGGGCGGCACCAGGCGTCCGGGGCCAGGTGCCACTTCCTGGAGGAGACTAACTCTGAGCTGGGTCTCGTGAGAGGGGCACGTATCAGAGGGGCAGAGAGGAAAGGAAGGGAAAGCATTCTGGGCACAGCCGCTGGTGTACACCAGAGCCCCGAGGAGGGCACAGCATGGGAGATGACGCCAAGAAACTCAGTGCGGTGATGGTGGAGGAGTAAGTGAGCGATGAAACAGAGAAGCAGCTACCAGCCGGACCAGGAAGGGCCTGGGACGCCACGCTAACGGATTTGAGCTGTACCCACAGGGGATAAGCAGCGCCAGAGGACCAACTCAGACGCAGGTCACTGAGGTCACCGCACAGCGAACTGCAGTGGGGGACGGGGCACAGAGTGGGGAGCGTGAGACGAGGGCTGGGGAGTTACCTGCAGTAATCCAGCCAACAGATGGGGAAGGTGGCAATGGGGAGGTTTAAAGGTAGAATGGGCAGGATTTCGTGTTTCCATGTAATGGGAGAGAGGTAGGAGTCATGGTTTCTGGCTTAACCAACCAGGTTGGGGGTGGGGGGGCTGCTGTTATGCGGAAAAACGACGTGGACGTGCGGAGTTATAGGTGCCTCCTTTGGGACTCCAGGAGGCAGCTGGAGGAACAGGCCTGGAGGGAGCGAATGTAGGATTCATCGACGAAGAGATGAGGACTGAAGCCATGCAAGCGGCAGCAGGCCCAGGAAGGAGTCGGGGGCACAGAGCGGCGGCCAAGGCCGGGTTGGGGGAGGAGGCCCAGCACGGCTCACCCCGCGGTGCTGACAGACACCCTCCTCCCACCTCAGGAGCCAGTGGCCGTGACCGAAGAGCCCTTCACATCACAGCTGCTGGGCAACACCGTGGAGGACAGCACACACAGCAAGGCGCTGGCCATTTCACGAGCTTCCGGGGTCCAGGCAGCCTCAGGAAAGGCAAAACCAAGTTCCCAGTATTTCAAGCTCAACAGAGAAAGTGAGATGGCAGGGTCCTTACTGATCACTCCCGCGAGGCCCCCCCTCCTTGTTCCACAGAATATGGCGGCCGGGGAGCCCAAACATGGGGGAGGGGGGTGGTGGCCACAAGCAGCTCCTCACGGGCAAGCCCCAGCGCCCCGGTGGCACATAGTTACCTTCTCCAGAGGGCAGCATGCTGTCCATGCTGTGGGGGGACGCTGTGAGCTGCGGGAAGCTGGGGTCCCCGCCTTCCAGGACGTTGGCTCTGTGAACATCCCAGCAACAAGGAAACGTGAGTCAGGCCCGCCCAGAACTGTGCACCTTTCACCTTGGCCAAGGTGTCCGGTGTCCACTCTGGACCTGGACAGGCCAGAAAACCAAGTGTCTGAGTGGCTCAGTGGGTCTCCTCGCTGTCAGAGGACACGGCGGAGAGCGTCCGGGGCTCCGGCCTTCCTAGCACACGCAGGGTGTGGTCCAGCGGGGGTGGTGATGCAGCAGCCACTGCCGCTGCCACGAGGCTCCTCTCCAGGCAGCCGGCAAGGCACCGACCCCAGCCCCTCAGTCAGCTCTACCTACGGGTGTGGGGTTGCACATCACCAGGAAGGAGATGAGGGGAGCAGGCGGCAGGGTGGGGGCCTTCCCTTCCCTGCTCGCCCAGCAGGTGGCAGCGGTGAGTGCTCAGGCCACCAGCCTGGGGGGCACAGATCCCCACCCCTCCTCCGCCCAGGCCCGTATGGGCTGGTGAGCCTTTCAAGGGTTATCAACCCTTCCCTCCATAGCGACACCACTGGATGCCAGGCCTGCAGAACTCAAAGGCTGGCTGCTTTGTCGGGAAGGAAAGGCTGCTGTCTCCGCGAGCCTTTCCAGCAGCTGGGGGCCTGAGAGTTCTGAGTACTGAAGCGTGTCCTTTGTGAGCCACCTTCTGGCTTCTGCCAGTCCTGAGGCTTCACAGGATATTAGCAAGATGACAATAAAGGATGGGATACTGGTTGTTGCCTGTATCCTCTTTCCCAGGTAAGGGGCCCAAGGCATTTCTCCTTGAAGCAAGGGAGCTTCTGAAATAGGAAAGACACTTACAAAACAACGGTGTTGGTGGAGACAATGTACTCTACTTCCTTGGTCCAAGGGTTCATGAAACTGAACCACCGACTCCGTAGTGTGATGAAAGAACCATCTTTGATTTTAAACTTGTAGCAATTAGTGGTAATTTTTTCTCTTGTCTGTAAAACTGATAATACAAAGAAACCATGAACATTATTGTTCCCTCAGAACAATGCATTAAACTAACCAAATCCTAAATGTGCTCAGGCTCCAAGGCCATCCCCTCTTTAATAAGCCATGGGAGGTGGCACCTCAGAGAAGAGGATGTTTCTGAGAGCCTGATTCTGAGCCTTCCAATTTGGTTGTGAACCTGTCACTGTTCTTCAGAGTATATGAATGAAGGAAATAATAGTGCATTCTAGACATTTAACTGGATTCATCTATGACGTGAACGCCACACAAGAAGGCACGATCCACAGGGACCATGTTATCTCCCCACCACAAAGCCGGATGTCCAGAGGACATCCGGATTCAGACAGCATCTCACCCATGGAAACCTCATTCTTTCACGTAACAAATATGTAGCAAGTATGCTTCATGCCCCAGGTACTAGAGACAAAAGAGGAGACAGGATATGACTGGCCCCTCAGGAGAGGAATGAGGGACAGCCTCGCAGAGGAGCTCAGAGCCTTCAGGGGTGAATACAAGTTTGCCAAAAGGAAGGAGGGAAGAAGCCAGTGCTGCCCGAGGAGTGGCAGGGCGTGGGGTGGGGGAGGGGGTGGTAAGACGTCAGTGTGTCTGGAGGACAAGGCCTCTGCATACAGGGATCAGGCAGGGAGGTGAAGCTGGGGAGGTGGCTCAGCGCCAGGACGTGAAGGGTCTTGAGCATCTGTCAGAGGTGACTAGGCAGGGGCTCTGAGCAGAGATGTGAATTATCAGGCTCAGCCTGTCAGAGCCTAAGTGGGACAGCAATGGAGGATGGATTGGCGGGTCAGAGGCAAGTCCATCACAATTATCAGGTGGGTACCAGGACCGCACCAGGGGGTTGGCAGAAAGGGGCCTCTTTGGAGATGCATGACTGAGGTGAATGAACAGTTCTGATGGAGCAAAGAGTAAAGGAGGGAGTCAATGTTGGCTACTGTCTCAGGAGGCCATGTATGTAACTGCACCATTAACCAAGAGGAAAATGCAGGAGGTGGTACAGGGATTTGTAGAAAATTAGATCTGCTTGGGCCATACTAAATCTTTACATAGTCCAGGGAAACCCTCTGAACCAGAGATGCCTTTCAGAAATTGCCCCGGCCTGCGTAGAGATCTGCTAGGCAGTCAGGGTGGGGGGTTATCTGGAAGGGGGTAGATGGGGCCTGGGGGAAGGAGCAGCATCCTCTCCTCCCAGACGTTCTGGCCTGCAGGTCCCTGGGCTGGCTGACTCCCACCTCACGGGGGCAGATTGCTCTGCAAGGGTCCGTGGACATGTCTAGAAGCGGGGGGACACTTGAAACTTAAGACCTGGTGTACAGCCCAGCAGCTTACCCTGCCTATGACATTCTGCGAGATGTCCTATGTCGTCTTGGTGGAAATACTCATAACACGACGTGCCTAGAAGTTCCTGTGGTAAATATGCCAAAATAGCTGTTGCCCTAAAAGGGAAAAAAAATTTTTTTTTAAAAAAAGAAAAAATCATTCAATTAACAGCATCTCTGCAGTGGATGACTCCTGCTACAGCCAATGAAAACAAGGTCAAAGCTGGGTGAGTTCAGAGGGCTTATTACATGGGTTTTGTTCTATCTCATGAAGCTGACTTTAATCGGGGTTACAAAAACAGAGAGCGAAAGCAAAGACTTTCAGAGGAGCTGTTAGCACAAGACATCAAATTTTAGGTTTAAAAGTAGTATCTGTTTTAGATTAAAAAAAAGTGGTAGGACTCTAAACTCCAGGTCAAAGCTTCTCCAATTTACTGCCTGCTTTTTATCAGAGTGACCAGAAGCCCCAGTTGTGGGGCCCACAGGGACCTTGAGAAGTGACTGCCTCCTTTTCTAGTATTTAGTGGCTGTTTCCAGTAGCCACAAAAATTACTAGCCCGTGGATACTTATAAGGAGGCAGCAGAGAGCAGGGGAAATTTGGGTTCTTAGTCCAGGTCTGCTGCCAACAAGTTACGAATCTTGGAGGGGGCTGGTCTTCAGGCTCAGTTCATCACCCATAAAGAATGAGACTGTCCAGGGTCTAGTCCAGCAGAACTTTCTGTGAAGACAGAAATGTTCCATTCAGGTACCACTAGCCACTGCTGCTGCTGTTTAGTCACTAACTTGTATCCAATCCTTTGCGACCCCATGGACTGCAGCCCACCAGGCTCCTCTGTCCATGGGATTTCCCAGGCAAGAATACTGGAGTGGGCTGCCATTTCCCTCTCCAGGGGATCTTCCTGACCCACGGACTGAACCCGTGTCTCCTGCATTGGCAGGCAGATTCTCCATAGCTGAGCCACCAGGGAAGCCACATGTGACTACTAATACTTGAAATGTGGTTAGCGAGCTGGGGGAATTTAATTTCACATTTTACTTAATTTTAATTGGTTAAATTAAATTGCCACATGGGGTTACTATAGCCAATGACTACTGTATTGATAGCTCAAGACTAGATAATCTTTTCCAAGTCCCACATCCCAGAATTCACAGTAATTAATGGAACACTCCATAGATTCAGAGAGCATGCTATGCCTCTTATTTCTCTTTTAGCCACAGACATCAAGCCACCCCACTTCACTGACTCTACCTGCCAAAGAATGACACAGAGAAAATCTCTGTATTTATGATGATAACCCACTAGGTCTCATTTTTCAGCAGATCCACCCATCACTTCCTCCTCTCTGTCCTTATGAAAGGCAGCCAGTCTGCTCTGCTTTACTCAGGGTTGAAAATCTGCTGCCAGACTGTCCAAGGGTAACGTGCAGACTCTTACCTCTGGTCTACAAAAACAAACTTCCCGTCTATCGCGTGCCGGGAGACATACTCCATTGACTTCACCCTGATCTCCCCGTTGGCCGGCTGTGGAAGCATGTGAGAGTGCAGCCGTCCGATGGCGACGAGGCAGCTGAGGTTACACCCCTCGTTGTCTGGCTCGTTGTCTTCGTCCAGCCCCATCTTTGTGGGCGGCCAGCTTTTCAGATAGCCTGTGCTGTGGATTGTGCAGAAGCTTTTTCGATCTGCTGGAAAGCAAAGTCCAATGTCAGTGGGGCTTTGGGGCCTGGAGGCACAGGCAGCCTATCGTGCGTTGGGATGTAGGGAGGGACTGAAAATATAAAAATCAAAGCCTATTGTCCAGAAGTTAGCATCAAGTGAAAGAGAAAGACAGACAGATCAGGCATGATCCCGCGTCATGTGTGTTTCGTAGCAATGATGACACCAAACGGGCATCACATACACCAAGAAAGGAGCAGCACAATCTCCCTGGGCAGAGGCAGGCTGCCCGGAAGAACTGTGTAGGAGGAGGGCCGGGAAGGATGAGCACTGGCTAAAGGACCAGAATGTGTAAAGGCTGAGAAGGTACAAAGACCCAGAGGGGTATCCTGTGCAGCAAACAGCAGAGAGCTCCATGCAGGTGAAGTGAAAAGGGAGCTGCTGGGGCTAAGTGCGGGGAAGGCAGGCTGGCAGCATATTGTCGGGGCCTTGGATCATTTGCTCACAAAGGTGTTAACCTTTTCCAGATCGGAAATGGAGAGCTTCCAAGGGCACTTACGGTGGAGAAACAGCAAAATCACATCACGATTTGGATGCTTTAGTGAAGGGGGGTACTGGAAGACAGTAAAAGCCAGGAAGAGGATAGTAATACAGCAAGATATGCCGGGGATGTACTATGGCAGTGCTGTGAAGATGAGGAAGAGGCAGAAAGGATGCAGGAGAATTTCTCATCTGAACACTGGGGATCTGCTATGAGTATCAAATATTTGGTATGAAAAAAGAAAATAAAGATGAGTCCAACTTCTTTGGATTGAGTGGTTACCAGTACAGATTGTTGACTCAGGGGAGAGAATACAGAGTATGTTTTAGAGGAGAGGGAGAAAAGATTTCAGTGTGAGGCATGTTAAGTGTGGAGCATCTATGAATTTCAACAGTACACATATCTTTTTGAGGGGGGGCGGTGCCTTGCCAGGCAGTGTGGGATCTTAGTTCCCCAACCAGGGCTCAAAGACCTGTGCCCCCCCTGCAGTGGAGGACTGCCAGGGAAGTCCCAGTAGACACATTCTTATGGAATATTTACCAAGCATTGGATCTGTGCTAGTTACTGGGAAAGAGTGGAAAACAAGTCAGGCACGCCTCTGGAGTTTACAGCCTAATGGGGAAGAGATACTTTAAACAATCGCACAAATAACTACATAACTGCAATGGGAAGCAAGTGTTAGAAAGAAAACCTGCAGGTATGACAGGCAGACAGAAGGAGGGCGGAGGGACTGAGTGACAGACATCAAGGTCCACTCTGAGGGAGGGTCTGCAGAGAGCCAGGGAGGCATTTCCTTCAGAGGTGACACCACGTGCATAGAGGTTGAGTGAAAAGGGGTTGGAGGCATCAAACAGAGGTCTGCATGGCTCAAACCTATGGAGTAGTGTCAGGGGAGAGCGCTGCAGGGTCACATTAAAGATTTTAAACTTGCCTGCAAGAGCAATGGTAACCATTGAAGGGTTTCAAACAAGGGACTGATACAAATAGATTTGCTTTTAGGAAGGTCAGTCTGGCCATGTGAAGGGCTGGAAAGTGTGAGGAGGGTACTTCAACAGACTTATGAGATCCAGGGCAGCCTCGATCGAGTGATAGCTCGAGTAACAAACACACTTCTGCAGGGGCGATTCACAGCAGCAAGACTTTAGAACCCTAGGTCAGGTGGGAGGGAAACGGGGAGAGGGTGTCTCCCAGGCTTTTAGCACACACAGCTAGATGCAAGGGACTGCCACTAACATTCCAGAGGAAGCCTGGGTGGTTACTTCTACGTGTATCACCTATGAGATGCCCTTGAGATGTCCAAGCAGGTAGATTAAATAAGCAGTTAATTTACAAATCTGGAGTTCAAAAGAGCAGTGTGGGCTAGAAATATGAGCCTGGAAGTTACTGGCATATAAATGTCATTGAAAGCTACATGGGTGGATGACATTACCTATGGATTGTGTATGTATCTACTCCTCTTAAGAGAAGAAGGCTGGAAAGGAACCAACAGAAAGAACTCAGAAGAGAGTTCAGAGTGGGAGGGGGCAGGAAGGTGAGAAGAAACACTTCACAGAGAAGAGAAATGACGTGTCTGCTGCTCCTAGGCACCTGTGGGCACTGGTGAACTTAGGGTAATTCTGGCAGGCGCTGGGGAAGCAGGGAACTGTGACTGAGAATACTCTTTCCCAACCACATGAAAACAAACAGAATTTAAACAGAGAGGAAGCCTTTCCACGAATCTGTCACCATGACTCCATCAGGGCTTTCTACCTCCCTGCTGCTCCCCAACTGCCCTCACAGAAGCAGGGCCACAGAGGTCCTGGCTGCAAACCGGCGACCCGCCTGCTCTGAGCCCACACCCTGCTGAGCGCCCCTCTGGGGAAAAGCCAGCCTCACCTGTGAAAGGATTTAATGAACTCTTAAGTGGTTACCTTTTTTCTTGGAGCAGGTGGAGGGGAAATCCTTGTCTTCCACTTTTACTGAAGGCCTGTTACACTTCATCCTACAGAAGAAAGAACGCCGTGCTCCAGAACATAATCGAGATGGCCCAGGGGTTATATCTGTTTTAACTGGAAGTCCAGCTGCAAATCAATACACAAAACGTGATAAACCGAGGGTCGTGTTGTCTGTCAGGCAGGGGAGCGTGCCCTGGAAGAAAGCCTTTTCCTTCCTGCCTCTGCTCTGTAACGGGGATCTGACAGTGACATTCCTCCTCACAGGCTGCACAGAAGCTCTACGGATGGGGCGCTGTCAGCCCGCAGTGCTGCTAGACCACGGAGAATGCAGCTGCTGCTGAACGGACTCGGTGCTCCGGGAAATAAAGAAATAGACACAGGACCCTCTTCTCAGCGGGAGCTGAGCAGGGGAAATGGCAGTTCACCAGGAGGACGGCGCTGATGCCACATGTGGTGTATGACTGAGAAGGGCCAAATAAAGGGCAGAAACAATCGGTGTTTCCCAGAGGAGGCAGAAGGTGGGCTGGGAATTGGACACTGGAATGGAAGAGAGGCAGCAGGGCTGACTCAAGTTCTCAAGCCTGGCTGGATGCCAGAACCCCCAGACGCTGTATCAACCTGAAGATGCTTGAGCCGCATTCTAGATCAGTGCTGCCTGGTGTGGGAGCCACTAGCTACATGCAGCTACTGGGATCTTCAAACTGGAGGCATGTTCTATATGTGAATATACCCAAGATTTCAAAGGCTTAGTGCAAAAAAAAAAAAAAAATCGGAAAGACTTCCTTTTGGATTTAGTGTTAAATAAAAGATAGTATTAAAATTAGTTTTGCATTTATTTTTACTTTTTAAAATGTAGCTATCAGGAAATTTAAAATCATATATGTGGCTCATATTTGTGGTCTGAATTCTAGTTTTGGACCCACTGAATTAGAATCTCTGGAGAAAAAGCCTGACTGTCATCCTGACAGAAACATGGGCTACTTGTTAGCACAGAAGCCGGGGATCTGAGCCTGCCCCCCACCCCAAGCCTGCAGCCCCTCACTGTGTCCTCACAGATGAGAAGGTCTGTGTGGTCCAGCCCTCCCCCTCCGCCGCATGTTTTTCTCCAGCAGCACCAGCAAACCCCAGCATCACCCTTCTGCCCCCATCCACCAATCATTTTCTCTGCTACTTTCCTCCCTTCATCACCTGGCAAATATTAATTCATCTTTTCAAACCCACCTGGAGCTGTCACCTGCTCCATGATGCGTGTGCCCACACCCACGTGAGGATGAATCATCGTTCTCTGTGGCTGGTACTACGTACATGGCTGCACCTATTACACACGGTGCGGTCTCGTCGCCCTGACTACATGGGAAACAGCCTCAGAGGCAAGGACCAAACAGCGTCCACCTCTTCCTCCTGGGGTCACTAAGACAACTGCAGGACCAGACTATAAAGGGCAACAGGGGGCAGGCACTACACTGTACTTATAGGAAGACGAGGAGTGCCTTAGTGAAAAGGATGACTTACAGGAGATTCCTCTGGTGGTTATTTCCTTCCAGAGACTATAATGGAGAGCTTGGGAGCAGGAAACTAGTTAGGCTATGACGGCACTGGGCCAAGGTAAATACAACGTTGTGCTCACTTCGTGCTGGAAACAATGTGCTCTATGTTTTTAGCATATTAAATCCTCACAACAACCTGATGAAATCAGTAATACTGTGCAGGTAAGGAAGCTGAGGCACAGAGAGGTTAAGTAACTTGCTCAAGGTCATGCAGCTAGTGAATGGTGGAGCCAAGATTTGAGCCCTGCCTCTGACTCTGGAGTCCATGCTCTTAACTGCTGGAGTGCAGAGCTCCCCATGGGACTGAAGGGGGAGAGAGCTTCTGGCTGGCACAGGGGCGGGTGCAGGAAGCCGGGGGAGGACGTGAGTGGTGCTCCACCGCTGCCACGAGGAAGCAGGGAGGCAGGTTGGGGCGGCAGGGGAGGAACCTCAAGAGAAACCACTTTGGTCAGAGAGATGTCATATTTAGACTTTTTCATCTTACGAGGCTGCATGAGTACAACTCAGACACACAGAAGTGATTTTCTGGGGGGGAACAAATCAAACTGATGTGAACCCTTTTAACTCAGGAACATACAACTGGGGATTTTTAGATCCTGAAAAAAAAATTAACTAAAAATCAGAAAGAATCGAATTAAAATGGCTGTTTTTCCCCTCACGAATTAGGACGTTGAATTTTTTTCCTCTTTATGTAAACCAGAAGAGAAACAAACATGAAGTAATATAATAATTCCATTTAGCCAAAGAGCTCTTGTGACCCAGATAAAGGGCAGAGAGGTAGGAACCCAGCCGCTGAGGCCGGCAGAGCACACGCCGTGCAGCCTGGCGCTCGGCGGCTCCCAAACTCACTTTTTGCATCTATGAGCCGTTCCCGGGGTGCAGTGTCAGAAGAGGAGAGCTGCTCCTTGACTTTGGCGATATCTTTAGGATGCAGGTAGTCAAACAAACTCTGACCAATCAGATCATTCTGTGGGAACGCATCACCAAGAAGGACAAGTCAACGGCATGCGGAATATAAATTAACTAACGAGGGCTTTGCCTTTCCTCTGCACGTTTAAGCATGAGAATATTAAGTATTTCACATGTTAACATGGACACACATCCAGGCACTTTGCCTAGATAAGGACACCATGAATGAGGCACTGAGTGTGTGGTGCTGAGAAGATAAGAAGGGACAAGGGCTCACCCACATAAACAGCTCACGCTCCTCTAAGGCAAAAGTCTTTCACAGCATGCATCCCTTTATCATTTACTTCTGATGCCCACATATTCCCTTCTAAGACCTCAGCAGGAGGAATGTAGGGCGTGGGCTCTGACTCTAGCTCCATTAGACCTCTGTTCTTAAGCAAGTTGTGTCATACTATATGCCTCACTAGCCTAATTGTTAGCAGAGATATAAATAACTTCCTCCACAGCTTTGCTCTAAGACTGAAAAGAGCAAAACACTTTGGAAACATGAAACTTAATTTATATAAATGTTATTTTGATACTGCAATTCTTCTGCTTTACCAAATTTCCATGCAAATACCAGTATAAGCGTGAGTGAATGAATGGAAAAAATGAGTAAAAACTCTAGGGACAAAACAGGTGATAAGCTCTGTTCTAGAAGCTTTTATATAAACAGTTATATGATTCTACAGTCATAGAATGTATGGATTGATATAATCATTTTACAGAGGGTGCTGAGGTTCAATATAGCTAATAAGTGATACATCATTGTAGACACAGTATGGGTGGATTCCCATTTTTCTTATTCCCTGGCACTGTACTGTCTGCCTGTCTTCCCTGTCAAATAGCCCCTTGCCCCGCTACCCCTACACTTGCAGCAGTGAGAAAGTTACAAGGCTGATAAGGTCAAACTTCCCAATGAAAGCATATTAAAGGAAGTTTTCTAAGTTTATATTCATTTCTGTGTTAAGAATTTTCTTGGAAGAAAGATGGGGTTGGGGAACAATAGAAGCATTTCACATGTCACTTGTCTATTAATTATTCTGAGAAGTGGGGTAACCTTTTTGGCCACTGTAAGGCTGCCCACCACCAACGGGGACAGGGGCAGTACCTGGCTGTAGTTGAGGATCTTGAAGACAGACTCTGACACAAAGAGGATCTTCCCTCGGTCACATCCTACGACAAACAAAAATCCATCTGCTGCCTAATCAGGAGAAATGGATAATCAATTTATCACACTTTAGGAAACATGACTTATAATCACTCTGATAGCAAATAAGGATTTATTTTCTAAGTGTCCAAAGCACGGGACTGCAGTCACTGACAGTTTCATAGGTGTCCTGAGAACAGGATGCTTAGAACAAATACCTTCTGAGAATGATAAGATTCTCTCCAAGGCAGACATATACACATGTATCACTAATGATTACCGGGGCAAGTCCAATTACAGAGAGTTTTGTTTTGAAGGAGAACTCAGTTTAAGAATTTTCCTTTGACTGCATGAAGGTCCAAAGGAATCCATTTCATTGCTCTAAGTAAAACCACAATATAATATCATAGAATCTGAGACTGGAAGGAAACTTTAGGGTCAAAATTCCCTCTCAAATATTGAAGCCACCATCTGTCCAAGACTTGAACACCTCCATTTCCAGGGAGCTCTCTAGAACAGTGGGTTCAGCATCTGAAGTGTGGTCTGCTTTTGTTTTTTTATGCTGGTGGTCTGGAGTGGGGTGGATCAGTGGTATGATTTCTACCTCCCCCACTTACCCCCACCCCAAAGCGGTTCTAATGTTCACAGGGTTGAGAACAACTACTCTTAAGTTTTATTCCCTGATGCAGAGATGAGCTGTTTGTATCCTAAATGCGACAAGAAAAGCCAAGCAAAAATTTCCGCTGATATTCTTTCACCTCTTCTTCACTTTAAATACAGGCAAAAATCCAAAGTGTTGACAAAGACAGGTGTGGAGACAGGACAGTATTTGTCAGACAGACTAAGATAAATACTGAAGGTGTGGAACATGAGAGCTTAGGATGTTTTGTGCAAATGTGACTGAATGCTACCCAGGACTCCCCAGATGGGCAACCCCTAAGAACCCCTGCTGGGGCCTGCTGGGCACCGAAGGGTGCTCCCTGCCCTGCCACGCACTGGCTCTATGCTCAGGTTGTCTTTGTTCAGTCACCCGGTCATGTCCGACTCTCTGCGACCCCATAGCAGCAGCGTGCCAGGCTTCCCTGTCCTCCACTATCTCCCGGAGTTTGCTCAAACTCATGTTCATTGAGTATACTCAGCTACCACAGACTAAATCACATGCGTCATTATCTTCATTATTCGCTGGTCCTCGGTCTGTTTTTGGAATAGACTACTAAAGAACCTGGGGCTTTCCCAATGGTCAGATCTGCCTGCTAATGCAGGAGACTCAAAGAGAGACATGGGTTCAATTCCTGGGTTGGGAAGATCCCCTGGAGAAGGAAATGACAACCCACTCCAGTATTCATGCCTGGGAAATCCCATGGACAGAGGAGCCTGGCGGGCTACAGTCCATGGGGTTGCAAGAGTCGGATGCGACTGAGCACACATACACTAATAAAGAACCTACTCCCTTTTCCACAAAAGGGCCTTTGGGATGCAGTTAAACTCAAAGAACTAAGGAAATGAATTCATGCACCAGAAGGTAACAGAATGGTACGTTCACTTGTGCTGGGATAACAGACCTGAGTGAGAGGGGGACAGACTCACTACCGCTGTGAGAGGGCCTGGCAGGCCACCTGCCAGAAGGAAGCTGGGGCTGATCCTTTCCTAAGTTAGGCCTCTGCGCTGGCCTGGGGGCAAAGGATGACAGCGAGGGGGAAGCCACTTCCCAAGCACCATCTGCTAGAAGCCTCATTCTGTCAAGAAAGAGACGGTATTAATAACTTCCTCATTTGCCTTGCAGACAACCTTGTATCTTAACTAGAGAAGAGAGTATTTTGAGGCTTTTCATTAATGAAGTGATGTGGCTCAAAAGGTGCTTGGGAAGACGGTTCCTGTGACATCCTGGAAGAGATGCTAAGCAGACTCAGGCCCAAGCTGATGACAAGGGGAGTGGATTTCAACACATTCAGGGGAGGGAGAGAAGGTTCCAGAGGCCGGTGAATACGGTCAGTGTAGGGGAGACACAAAACATTCCGACTCCGCTTTGCTCAGGCAGATGAACACCAGCAGGTGAAGGAGCCAGGCTGAGGGGCCAGCCAGAGAGCAGGGGGGTGAGAACACGAGCCCCACGGGGCCGGGAAGACCAAGGCAGGCTCGCCCTCAGGGAAAACGGTGTTGAGTTAATGAGTGACACAGAGCCCGAGGGGCCGCCTCACTTTCAAAACTCAGCACGTACAGGTTCCAGACGTTATAAACTGATCAGGTTCACTGCTCCTTGACATGCCAGTCATTCAAGATATTTTTGAAAGCACTTGGTAAGGAAAGCAATTAGTCAGATTTGCACTGGTAAGGGAGACTGAAAGTCCAAACCTGCTGCCAAACTGTTCAGACATCATCTGAGTGGACCCTGCTATCTGCTGAAGCAAATTCCCAGGGACTCAGCATCCACAAGTGGCAAGGAATTAGACAGTGGTTCCCAGCCACTGAGATGGGGCAGAGAGATGAGAGAAGTTCCATGAGAGAAGACAGATCACCACTGACGTGTGAGAGAGAGGAGTAGAAAAGGCAAGCCCAGGATGAAGTCTGTCACTCGAACAGCATTAAAACCCTTATTCCAGACCCTGCAAAGTATGAATATCTAACAGAGAATCATTTAGAAAAGCAGCAACAATTACTAAACACTTGTCACTATGAAAGGAACTTATTCTATATGTGTACATACATATACGTATTTCTTTAAAAAACACCAAATCACCAGTATGGTGATCAGGACCAGTTACATAATTAGTAGGGTCCAGGACAGAATGAAAATGCAGGGACCCTTGTTTTCAAAATACAGTCTTCAAGATGGCAACAGCAGAGCATTAAACGAAGTACTGGGTCCTACGTAGCTGCAAGGGTTGTATGCCTGTGAAGCCAGCCCTGATGGTTTCTCTGGAGATGCTGCAGATATCGTTCATATCTTAATTCTAGTATGTCCTCCCTGAGAACAAGGACATTTTTATGAAAAGGATGGAAAGGTGAGGGCAGAGTTGAGTCCTCCGGGTCTGCCCTGAGAGGTAACCAAATGACCATCATTAACTTGCTGAGAAGCCTCGCCGCCACCCTGAAGTGTCTATCAGTGACTGGACGTTTGTAGGACAGTGCCGTGCAAAACCCATTAAGTATTAAAATGTTTGCTGAAATAGTGAACAAATGAAAATGGAAGACAGAGGCTATGCCTATCCAATCTACAAGTCACACAAAGCTTTGAAGGATCACTAGTGATAAGCTGGAATGTGGGACTATCCAACAGACTGACAGAGAAGTTCAAAAAGACCAACCGCACCTACACAAGATGTAAAAACCCTTGCCTAACAATAACTCATGTACAAGAGAGCCGGGGACGGTGCTGTGACAGCTGTCCCAGATGTGGCACTAATGAGATGGCTTCTCCTGCAAGGAGGCACCAGCCCCACTCGACCCCAGGCCAACCAGACCACAGCTGCAGCTCCACTCCGGGTCAGGACTTTAAATCAGCCATCACTGGAGGGAAATCCAGCAGACGGATGTGGCTCTGGAAAGAACGTGTGACATCTGCTGTTTCCGACCCTTCTTCTCCTGCCTGCTTCTCCTCTGGAGGCTGGAAGATCTAGATACCTGTGCGGCAACCTGCTTTGCACCTCTGGGGGACCAGGTGACATTTTCAAGATAAGCTGACGTCTACTCCAGTGCTTCCAGGAAGGCACACCCTTTCCTGATACAAAGCATGGCTGGCCTGGAGTCTCCCCTGCCCTCTTTCTGGCTGGTGAGCTACTGAATCCTGGCACAGCCATCTCCCTCCAAGGTGAAAATCTGGCTCAGCAGGGTGGTGCGAGAAGACAGAAAGGGCCTGGTTCCTGCTGACCTCCCTGAGCCTCCACAGCAGCCCCTCACTGCCTAACCAGGACTGCCTATGCTTGAGAAACAAAGCCCTGTTGACTCATAATGTCCTGTTCCTTGCATTTAATACAGCATGTCACAAGGGGACGGACAGACACTACTGGAATGAGCAGGCAGGCCAGGCGAACAGGGGGCCTGAAGCCAGGGTGAGCTGAAAATGGGTAGTGAGGATGCAGAAAACCAGAGGGACCACCCTCTATGCTGGGGCCTTGCAAACTTGCTCCGAGATGCGAGGGCAGCCCTGGCTGGGGGGAGATGGCATAGGTATTCTTCCCTTCAGTTAGGTTTCTTTGGTTTTCTTTCTACTGTTGGCAAGAGGACATGTCTCTGAATTTAGTGTCTCTCCCTTCAGTTTCCAAGCGAAATCTTGCTCGGCCCAGAGCAGACCTGATTCTCACAAAAGCCAGGTTCCCTCGGTGCCACCCCGGCTGCCTTCCTGCAGAGACCAGCCGGAGAAGCGAGCGCTACGGTCAGGCAGGTGGAAGCACCTGCGTCCTCCACTCATCTTCCTCCCAGAGCTCGACATCTTTGGAAGCTTTGTTGTTTTGATGGAATTTTAGTAGAAAGGTTTAGGTAGCTGTTTCTGTGTTAGTGGTCAAGTGAGGATGAGAGAAATTCTCAATGGCTACCAGTTTCAGTCCCTTTCTAAAACCTTCATATACAGGATGGGGATTCTTGATTACCTCCTATTTTTCACAAAATCCTGCTCTTCTGATTTAAAGTCCCAGTAGCCTAGGCCTTCCATTTTTGTTTGAGTGAGGGTAGAAGAGGAAGGTCCCAGGGAAGAGATGTGAGGCCTGTCCAAACAGTAAGAACAAGGGGGAGACCCTGCCAGAGGAAGTGAGCCTAAACAAGTTCGGTGTTGAGACATCAAATTCCCACATACTGGCACTTAACTCTGAGATTTGTGAAAATAAATGTTGTGTAAAAACAATCCCATAATTGCAACATACCCTGAGAATAAGGTGTTTCAATTCATCATCTGACAGAAAAGTCGGCTTGTAGTTTGCTTCTGTGTATGGATTGGTGGCACCTTCCGGGGAGAAAAAGAGAAAGAGTTGGAACACTTTATTTTCAGATAATGTCTTGTTCCGTTCGACTGTCTCAAGTCTTCCAGATGCAGCCTCGTCCCTAGCCCCTACGAGCTACATTTTCTTTCTCCATCGTGGAGATAAGGCGAGCTCTGGCTTTGAACAGAAGCTCTAACGCTAAAGAGAATGTCATTGAAAAGTGAACACTGTTGACCACAGGAGACTTAACAAGCTTGCTTTTGTCACCACAGTGAAAATTCAGGAGCTAACAGAAGTTTAGAAACTGCTTCAAATACAGAAGGAAGCTCTGGAAGCAAACTGGTCGAGACTCCTGGGACACTCCCCTCCCTCCAACATCTATATTAAATGGGTTGTCTAGCGGGTGCTCAAATCACCACTCTAAATGTTCTTGGGAAGTCATCCAGTCTGCCAGGCCCTGAGTAAATATGCTGTGGAAGGCGTTTACTGTGAGTTCCTCTTCATCAGGGTTGAGTTAAATGAGTTTGGCAACCCAGAGAAATGCATTACTTCAGTAAATGCAACTTGAGCTCCCAGGACTGAAAGGGCATAAGACTTATGTTTAAAAGGCTGTCAATCTGGCATCTTCCGGGAGAATAACTTAGAGAAGAATGCCAGCACTGAATGACTTGGAATCTGCAGAATGGTTAGCAGCACAGTGAACTAAAACAGCTCATGACAATTCCAAAGACCACCAGGAAGGAGGGAAACGGAACCTGTCGGTGACTTTCAAATCAACTAACAAGGTGCATATCACTGATCCACACCCCTGCTTTTTAGGACCACTCGAGTTCTGCAACTCTTTTCTTTCCAATGTAGTAGAAATTAGTTGTAATGATTTAATCTCTATCTTCCCTAACATGAATTTTAAAACACCCTTCTCCAAGCCAAGGATACAACATTTATATTTTTGAATCAAGGTCAAAAGACAAAACCAGCTACTTCTTATTTCTGGTGGCTTTGTAGAAATATAAAAGACATAATTCTTTTACCACGCAGGTCAGAGATCTGAGTGAGCGCCTACTTTCCGATTTCCTCAAATAGTCCAAGTCTAGCTGTGGAAAATTCCAGGGACGGCCTTCCCTAAAATGCCTGCCACAGTTCAGATTTCTCCTGTGGTTTGGATAAGTCACTTCCACATTTCTGCCTCTGTTTTCTCACCCTCCCCACACTCGGAAAAGAAGGAAAACACTGCCTCCCTTATAAAGAGTTGATCTGGTTTGGGAAAATTCCAGGAAGATGAAAATATCATCAGTGTTCACTCAACAATAAAATGTAGCAAGTGCTGTCAACCAGTGACTCACTCTTCAAAAGAAACCAGGATGAATTTTTCCTCTTAAAAACTGAAACAGACTTTCCTGTGTCATGAAGGGCAGCTACATTTCTGATGTTTATCATTGTATGGGCAAGGTCTAGGCACCACATATATGCAAGATGGGACGTGTGCCTCTCTGATATGTATGTAGCCTGGGTACGTGCACACACACATGCATGGCACACAGCCTCTACACTCTGGGGATGCAGGACAGCAACACTGCATCTTGATACCCACAGAAGCTTGGTAATGCCAATTTCATTTGGCACAATGTCTGCTGCTGAAAATGACTGGTATACTCCTTAAGGCTACACATTTGCAAGTAATAAACATCGGCCTTAGGGATTCAGGGACATTCTAAGTAAGGGTGGTAACATGTGTGAGCAAGGGCATAAAAGACAATAAAGCTTGGATCTCACCTCGTAATGTTTTCATGTGCTGAACAGCCATTCTCAGCACAGTAAGTTTATCTAATTTCCTAGACATCGCGTTGCACGTTGGTACCAAAGAAGCCAGTTCATCAATAAAACTGTTCATTTTATCCCGACGCCTCTTTTCAATCTGACTGTGAGCTTCCCTGAACAACAATATGAAAAATGATTTCTGTAAAATGTAACAGAGCATCAAGGAAACAATGATGAAAATAACTGTTTTCAATATTCATCTGACAAGGCAAATTTAGAATCTGAAGAATGTTTCAAACTGGGCTTTTCTTACTAAAGTCACCAAAAAAAGTGGGGCTCACTGCCAAGTCGGTATTAGTGTTTTTCTTTTTTAATGCTTACCTTATCCTTGGAATTGAGAAATATTACAAAAATTGTCTTTTCACAGTCAACTGAGCTTTTAATTTCTCCTCATTTCTATTCTTCTCAGCCCCAATAAAGTTGGATTTTAAGATGTGGGAGAAAGAAAGAAGGGAGGTGGAGGACTTGAAGGGCAAAGCACCCAGGAACAGACATCAGTGAGGGCCCCAGGCCGAGCTGTCTCTGAGGTCTGAGGGGAGTCTGCCATGTGGTCTGTGGGAGACAGACTGAGACACCAGGTAACTAATGCTGCTGTCCTTGGATCAGCCGTGACCCCACCAAGACGCAGCAGAAGCTACATCTGTCCCCAAGAGTTGCTGCCCACCGAGCAGCGTGACACTTCCCATGGCGCACACTTTTCTTGACTGGTTTGCACCTGCTGTTTGTGACTGTCCCCCAAAGAGGTATGTCAACAGTGCCGCTGCCACAGAACCGTGTGATCTCTCGCAAAGCTGGTCCATGAGGGAAAAGCCAGCAGTTTCAGGTCCTTTGAATTCTACAGCCCTAGCTCTGTGTCAGGACACAGCATCAGATGGCCCTGGGGTTAATGGCAGGAGAGCGGAGGACCCACACGGAGGGGAGTCAGCAAGCGTGGCTGGAGGCAGGAAGGAGGGAGTCAGAGAATCTGCTTGAGGGAGCAGGGCCTCCCCAGGTCTGGCCTTCAGCCACACCTTGCAGAGCAGTAAGGGCCCTTTCAGAGGCCAGGCAAAGCCGGGGAACTGACTCCTCGAACCAGGTCTCCCCAGAGGGCCCCAAGGCAGGAAGGAGGAACCTGCTGAAGACAGGGAAAACCTTTAGCCTTGATTTATCTTTGGCTCCCTCCAGAGTTCCCTTCAGATTAAACATGCTTGGACAGCAAAGAGTGAAGGCAGCTCAGCCTGGAGGCAGTGAGGGACAGAGCCACATCAAGCCAGGGCCCTGTCCCCCTCCTCATCCCCTAAGGACATGACAGCATCAGACTGTTCGACAGACAGGGAACAGATATTCAGAGCCTCCTTGACTGCACACTAAGCAACCAAACCAGGATGGCTTATAGACAGAAAGAAGGTCCAAGCTCACCTTGCATTTTTGATTCTTCCTTGGTGCTCTGTGTATTCTAACCTGGAAAAGAAATAAAAAGAAACACAATCCCCTGGAGATTAACAGTGGAGTTACACATCCATTTTCTTCCCTGCCTGATCCCTGTCCTCTTTACATGACACGCAAGGGCTTTGCTTGTTAGCTACACAGGGTGGGGCGTGTATGTGTGCGTGTGTGTTAGTTGCTCAGTCGTGTCTGACTTTTTGCGACCCCACAAACTAGAGCCCGCCAGGTTTCTCTGTCCATGAAATTCTCCAGGCAAGAATACTGGAGTGGATTGCCATTCCCTTCTCCAGAGGATCTTTCTGACCCAGGGATCAAACCCTGGTCTCCTGCATCACAGGCAGATTCTCTACGGTTTGGGCTACAGGGTGGGGCATGGGGGGAGACAGTTCTGAACCCACAGGCTCACAGCCTCCTTGCTTATCCCTAATCAAGGAGATGGGTAGAAACTGCACGTTTAATTATGCAAGGAAAATGGCTCTAAGGATGCGGAAGTTCAAGTGACTAATTCATGGTACCTTCCGTGAGGGTCATCTTTGTCTGTGTCCATGCTTTCTCTGAGAAAACAAAAGAGAATATAACTGTTAAGACATACAAAATCACTTCTCACCATAATACAGAAGGCCAAAATTTATCCAGAAACCAAGCAATTAAAAAGCTCAAAGAGCCACAGTATTGACTCCTGATGTATAAAAGTAAAACCAACTCGAACCTACTATAAAACCAGACTCATTTCCCAGTTTATCAAAAGTTATATATACCACTTCAATAAAGTTTGTGTGCTCATGCATTTTACTGTATTGATTGCTTGAGAAAAGTGGGAATACACGGCATTCATGGAAACTCTTAGTTAACCAGAGTATCCAAGTAACCATATAATCTCATTCCCCCCACCGCACCCAACCCCCATCTTTCTGGATAAATGGAGTTTATTCATTTGTAAAATATATCAAGCATCAAACATACGTGGGTATACATGCTTCTGCTGCTGCTAAGTCACTTCAGTTGTGTCCAACTCTGTGCAACCCCATAGACGGCAGCCCACCAGGCTCTGCCGTCCCTGGGATTCTCCAGGCAAGAACACTGGAGTGGGTTGTCATTGCCCTCTCCACGTGGGCATATATACTGAATATCTATCTGGTGGTGCGTAAGGTGAGGAGGGAGCATCAAAGTGCCCATGAAGGACACTGAGTAGAACCCCAAGCCAGCTCCCAGAGGTACCACTGCTACCCAGTGCTCTGATTCTCAGCTCGGGGGAAGCCCTGAGCCCCGAGGAACTGGGACAGATGGAGGCATGGGTTGGGGACCACAGAGAGTCCTGGGGTCACAGAAGGATCCGCCCTCCCCTCATGGACTCCTGAATCCAGGTTTCACAGCACGTTGTGGGTTCAGTAGAAAACAGACTGAAATGCTCTGAGGAAGGAGTTCTAAATCCCCCAGGTGAGCTCACACCTTCCTCTAATCCCTAAATCATTCAGGAGGACACTGACTACCCTCTGGGCCTCTCTCCCTTCTCCAATCATGGCCCTACAAACATCATCATCTCAAGAGCAAAAGCAACTTTCTCAGGAGCACTGAGGTACGCTGCGGGCACTCAGAACAGTGGTTCCCAACCAGGAGCCCCTCCATCTCCTAACAGGCAGAGACTTTCTCTACCTGGTCCTGAAGTTTAGAAGAAATTCTACAGGCCACAGGGGAAAATGAAAAGTCCCTCTCCCTTCTGTCTAGACTCGTGTCTGCTCACTGAGGCAGGTAATCATCTCAGGTGAAGAGAAGCTCTGCCCTAAGGTAGGAGTTTGGTACATGAAGCTGCCAAGAAAGGGATGACACATGCTTAATTCATAGGGTGTCCATGAATTACAGAAGGCTTGCAGACTGGGGTCCATGCAGGAAACCTGGAAGTCCGGAGTGGTGACAAGGGTGGAAACCACAGATCTAGACAGCAGAGGTCTCAGAACATGTCAAGGGCTCCATCAGATAAAAACTCCACAGAAAACATCTGGTTTCCCTGTTGTGGAGTTAGTGCCATGGAAGAACACCCTCTTGGTCCTCACATCCGCTCTCCATCCCCTGGGCGGCTGCTCTCTTAATCATCTGGGCTCACTTACTCATAGCATCTCCTAGTGGGCATCTGACCTCCAGCCACCATGCTCCCCAAATCTGACCTGTGAACTTCAGCAGAAAGGACATCTGCTGTAAGGGGGCACACCTCCTTGGAGATTTTCTCTCATTAAACAGAAGAAAATTCTCAAATGGACATTTGGGCAAGATTCCTCGCAGTTGCACTACAAAACAAAACGTGCCTTTTGGATGTTCTATGCTGACATATTCCCTAGATATCTGTATAGATACAGAAGAGTTGACTGTAAGTGTGAAAATGTACTTACTCCAAAGAAAAGCCACCAAGTCTTAAAAAAAAAAAAAAAGGTGCTATTTAATGTAAGAGGAACACTAATTCAAATAACATTTTAAGGACAATGTCACTGCTCCTATATTGTTTCCAGAGATGACCTCTACTTTCTCATTCTACAAACTAAGCCATTGATGTCCTCCTCTAGAGAGGTCACTAGAGGTTATATCCATGGACTTAGCCATCTTGCTCAAAGGAGCAAAGGAAAATGAAGAAAGTGGTAAGAGGTGGAACTTGGCCTTAAGGCTATTTTTTTTCCCCTCAAAAATCTGGGGACCTCAGTGGGGAGCACAAAAGGAGAGTAAATGGCTCAGCTGCCTCCTGCTTGCAATCCAAGGGAAGATAAAGGGAAAAGTCAAGTCAGATCTTTCATTCCCATCCCTTTTCATAGACAGGATCCCTTCTTCCAGAAGGAATAGTAGGGCCCCTGGATGTTCATGCCCGTTAAGCTGACATCAAGGTTAGTCAGAGGAAGACAAGCCCAAAGGCCTTACTGGTAGTCTGTGGAGCTGCCCTTGCGTTTCCGGTTGCAATCCACGCCACCGGTGCCCAGAGGGCTGGAGAGGAGGTCGGTGGCACCTGGGGACATGAAGTCACTGATTGTTGAAGAAATGTCCATTCTCTGGTCGGCCATTGGAGGTCTGAAATAAGTACAAGGAAACAGGGGCGCATTTATTTCCACAAGCTTTTCTAAGGTGGTGGAGGACTAGGGTGGCGCTGTGGAATGACAGGCACTTCACGAGAGCACTGACATCTCTCTCACCCAGCCAGCTGGGACGAGGACAAGGCACTGCCAGAAGGACCGTCATATTTACTCCAGGAGTTATTATAGGTAACTTAGGCTCATCTGCTTGTTTTTTCTGACAAAGACACAAAGCTCAGAGAAATTATGTGGCTTCTCTTAGGGGCCTGTGCCAGGGCATGAAGAACTAAAGCAGAACCCAAGGCTCTAGCAGGTACAGCCCCATGTTCCACCCATGGAGGTGACCAAGTGTCCCAGATGTTCTCACAGTCTTAATTTTCTTTTGATCAAATCTAATCAATGCAATAAATACGATCTACTTGTTATCTCTGTATTTTTATTACAGCTTTTATCAAAGTTGTAGGAAAGCATACAATATCCTTTCTCAGCCTGTAAGTCCCACTTGGGAGTCAAAAAAGCAGTCCCTCCCAATCACTGATCCAGGCAAAGTCTGTCTATTCTCTGCCTGCCCTTTTGCATGTGGGATTCCATTTCAAGGAAAATCTTGCATAATGAAGTGAAGGCACTGCAAACATTTGCAAAGCATTTTGAGAATTCATATCTTAAAAGCGCAAAGCAAGTCAGCTCAAAAAAGAGACTGGCAAGTACCTTGCAAAGGACTCCAACTCCAAACCCAGGTGAAGGGGGCCGTGCACTGCCCACCGTTGGGGTCTGAGCTCCAGGCGACGTGACTGGGGCTGTCACTCCCTCTCTCTGGGCCTGAGTTTCCTCATCTGCAAAGTGAAAGGTGAGGGTGAGCTTTTGTTTCCACTGTGTCCACTGATTGGTGACCAGAGCCCTCCTGGTCACTCTCACCATCGTTGCTGGAGTGAACACTGACTATGCACATAGCTCTGTGCATTTGCGCTATTATCTCTTAGTATAAACTTCTAGAAGGAGGACTGATGGGTCTAAAGGGGACACACATTGTATGTTTTGCTAAATACAGAAACACTGTGCTCCAGAAAAGCACAATGACTTTTATACCCAGTAAAAGCTCTTGTCAATCTGAAGGAAAAAACAAAACCTCACTATTTTTACTTGTATCTTAAAATCACTATGGATGGTGTTTCTGTTTATAGGCATGTCTTTCTTTCTTTAATGTGGACCATTTTTTTTTTAAAGTCTTTGATGAATTTGTTACAATACTGCTTCTGCTGTTTATGTTCTGGTGTTTTGGCCATGGGGCATGTGGGATCTTAGCCCCCCAACCAGGGATTGAACCTGCATCCTCTGCATCGGAAAGCAAAGTCTTAACCACTGGACCACCAGGGAAGTCCCTATAGGTACTTCTTGGTTATCGCTGGTGCCCACTTGTGTCCTGTTTTCCTACCATACTGCCTTGAGCATCGAGGGCCTCCTCACTCACGCTCGCCTGGGCACCTGAGCCTGGGGAAAAGCACACAGCAATCCATGACTCCCCTGCTCTGCGACCACACTTGGGCTTTCCTCCTCAAACCTCCAACGTCTCGATTTTCACCCTTTGCCGATAAATCAGCTTTCTGCGCCACTGAGAAGAGAGGCCAGTGACCACTTCTACCAGCAACCTGGACACTGCCGGCTAGGACCCCACCCCAAAGCATGCTGAGCCCGCCTCTCTCAAGAGTGTGGACCATCCACCCCAACCCTGCATCATCCACATTCCGCATTCTCTTGCATCGCTTCTATAAGGACAAGAAACACACTGCAACAACTCTCATCTTGGGGGGAGGGAGGGGGGGAATAAACTCTTTTGAACTTGATTCCCTTCCAGTTACTGCCCCATTTCTTTGTTTTCAATTGCTTTTCTCTTCCTCGCTACAAATAACTCAAATCAGGCTTTTGTCCCCATCATTCCAATATACCGGCCCCTGCTGGGTTCATTAATGACCTCCTCATTGCTAATGCAATGGCCAGTTCTCCATCCCCTCCCGGCTTGGCCCATCAACACATCTGATAGAGCTGACCTCTCCTTCCTGGCTCTCAGCTTCACAGTTCTCCTACTTCTGTGGTCACTCCTCTTTGGTCTCTACAGCTGGTTCCCCTTGTCTCCCTCACCTCTAGGTCAGCGACCCATGGATGTTCTTGGCCCTCCTCTCTGTCTACACTCCCTCCCTAGGAGATCTGCCTAGTTTCATTGTTTTAAATAACTACCTATATTATGACAACTCTCATGTTTACATCTCCAGCCCAGACCCTTTCCTGAGTTCCAAAGCATCACCTTGATATCTCCCCTTCAATATACAAGAGAAACGTGAAACATCCATAACCAATCCCTGGTTGTCCACAAGCCCAGCCTCTTGGTCATGCCCAGGTCAGTAAGTGGTACTTCAATCCTGCTTGCTGCTTAGGCCCCAAACCTAGAAGTCACCCCTGACTCCTTTTCTTTCATGGCCTGCATCTAATCCATCAACAAATCCTAATAGCTAAACAGTCCAAAAAAACCATCCAAAATTCAACCACTTCTCCCCTTTTTCCTTCATATTTCTGCTCAAATGTCACTTTATCAGTGAAGTTTCCCAGGATAACCATATAACACGCACCCCCACAACTCTAACCACCTCAGTCCTGCTTAATTTCTTTCCATTGCCCTTATCCATATCTGGCCAGCAATAACCTACTTAATTTACCGGCTGTCCTCTCCACTAGATCATAAGCATCAGAGGAGTACTGACTTTGGTTTACTGTTTGCACCCTTAGTGCCCAGATCACGTTTCAGCACATAGTTAGCACTCAATAAATACATATTGAAAAATAAATAAATTTGTATGTTAGGAATATTAATCTTTGCTCATCATAGATGCTGTAAATAATTTTCTCCCCTTTTTGTCTTTTATCTTTGCTTATGGTGTTTGCATGTGATACTAAAAGTGACAGGTTTTAAAAACTCTTTTCTCACCCCCAAACAATAAAAATATCCTCTTCTTTGCTAACAGTTTCATAACTTAAAAAAAAAAAATTCAGTTTTAATCCACTTGGAAATTATTTTCGGTGCACTACTTAAGGATGGGAATTTCTAATTTCCCTCCAAAGAATACAGTTATTCCAACACTACTTACTAGATCTACATGTCCTGTTACCAGTCACTAGAAATGCCACTTTTCTTGACTCATTTTTTAGTCTGAACTTTCCATTCTGTTCCCTTGACCTGCTTATTTCCATTCTGGCACCACACTGTTGATGACTATGGCTGTAAAATACATTTTAATATCTCATAGAACAACTCCTTTCCCTCTTTGTACTTTTTGCTTTCAGAAATTTCCTGGCTAGTCTGATGTATTCTTCGAAGAGTATTTTATAAGCATTTAATCACACTAACGGCCCTGCTGTAGCTGCCGCTGCTGTTATTATCACCAATACTACTGACATTAAGAGAAGGCGGTCATCTGTGAGCAGAGCCCTACACTTAGGGTCTCAGTGCCCATCTGGGCCACATGTCAGACCTGGGATGCCACTCCAGCCCCCACCGCTCTTTCTGAACAGCCAGACATTTGCACGAGGTGGAATATTCCAGGTTTCAGGGATTTGGGGAGAAACCACACTTCCTAGACGAAGAACGACCGTCGGAGCTGCAAGGATAGTGTATCTAGGTGGTGGTGGGTAGGATAGGATTGTTACCTGAAGTTATGGTTCTTAAACCTCAGATCCACCTTGGGAGAAGCAAGGGGCCGCTGGACTTGTTGGTCACCTCAAAGCGATTTTCATGTTTTGTCGCTTCCTTTCAGGCAGTCAAGTTCTTCCAGAAACCTGCAGTGGGGCCCACAGGAAAAGAAACCCCAGACAGGTCACCTTGAGGTAGACACAGCTGAAAGTCTCACAGCAGCTGAAGGAGATGAGGAGCTCAATCATGACTCCCGATTACAGGGAGCAATGCTGAGCTCACCATCCCATCCTTCAGCTGCCTGTTCAACTCAACTGCAAACACATGAGGAAATATGCTGGGAGATATTTTCTGTGAAAAACAATGCCTTTAAAATTACTAAACGTAGATTCTTGGACACGGCCTTAAGAGGAAGAAGATAATTATATTTTTCATTTCTCCTGCTGGGTCAAGCAACAATAACAGTGAACGCTGACTGACCGTGTACTTGGCATCGGGCACTGTTCTTACTGCACTCACTTAAACCCGACAATAACTCTGAGCTAAGTATTAATACTACTGTTTCCACATTTGACCAAGGAGAAGATTGAGGCAGAGAGAGGTGAAGAAACCAGCCAAGATCACTCAGCAGGGGAGAGCAGTAGGGCTCCCGGAGCTACACCTGCCCCCGAGGACACTACTCAGCTCGCTCCCAAGTGAGTTACCTACACACACACAACACGGAACAATAGAAAGCAAGTCTTCAGGAAACATTAAGCCAAGACGAAATGCCAGCAGGGCCAATGCCTGAAATGGCTGGGAATGAGCTAAGATGTTTAAACAAAATGTCCCTGAAATCAAGTACGTCTGGTAGAGAAATCAGTTCTGAAAAGCTGCTGACGTCAAAGGGGGGCAGGTGGTGCTGCCCTGCCCACCTCCTGCTGGCAGGACACAGGGTCTCCTCCCTGTCCCTGTGAACCCTGAAAGGGGAACAGGCTCTAAAGAAGCCCCCTTATTCCTTCCCTGCTCCGCCTTGAGATGAAAAGACAGGGGCTTTAAATGGGGTTTTCCTGACCTTTCTGAAGCACAAATTCTGGCACTTCATGTTCCGCGGGCTAATTCTGGCCTCTTGGATAACCTACCTTGCCGAGATCATTACAAAGGTCCTCAAATGAGTATCCAGGGAAGAGAAAAGACCATGTCCTTCCAATTTACTCTTCTCTGCAGTCTGGTTCAGAACCCCTCCCTGTCTAACGCTGGTAACCCCATCTCAGCCCCTGCAAAGATGTGTCCAGGAATTCCAGGCTTCAGTCCCTAAGCCTTGTGGATACAGCAGTGGCACAAGGATGCAAAGTCCCCAGGGTAGGGCTGCTGGGGGCGGGCGTGCTTTTACCACACAGGACCCCATCTCAATCAGACCGGCATCCAGGTCCCACACTATCCTCCCAACCCCAAACGGGCGACCCAGGATCCACCCTGGGCATAAGCTCCTCTCCTTCCAACACCCCAGAGCCCCCGCTTGGCCCTTGGATAGGAGGGTCCAGCCACTTCCCTCCATCAGGGCTGCTCCCTGCTCCAGCCTTGCCCTCTCCTCACTGTGGTAAGAGGCAGAACGCCCCCTTGCTTAAAACATTTCAACAGCTTCACTGCTCGCCCAGGCCCTCCAGATAAAACCCCAAACACCTAGCAGGCAACACCAGGCCTCGGCAATGGGCTTGCTTACTCCCCAGCCCAAGCATGCGCATTCGCTGCCTGAGGCGCCAGGCCACTGAAATACTTCAGTTCCCAAGAGCACGAGGCCTCAGCTGCGTCCACGTGGTTTTGCAGGGAGCAGGCACGGCTCCCTTTGCCCACTCGGTCACCTGGTGAACTCCCGCGTGCCTTTCAACTGCCCTCAGGTGTCCCCTCAGGGAAGCCTTCGGCTCTCCCGGCGGCCGACCCTTCCCCTCACCCGCTGCGGCCCCGCCCCACGCCGTCCCGGCCGCCCCGCCCGGCCCCGCCCCCTGCACCTGGATCGCAGGGTTCCGCGTCTCCCAATACCATGCCTCTCGTTTTCTCTTTCCCCCACATCCCTGAAATTTAGATAGAGGTCCTCAGTACCAAACGCCCCACGAATTCTCATTTTGATCATTTTTTTACCAATGCTCAGATTTCCTTATAGAAATCATAAATGCTAACAAACATTTTAGCACTCTGTTTTGCAAAATCTAAACCGTATTTCTTATATGCTTGGACAAGGAAGCTGAATCAGTTGTGACAAATATTTTTGGGAAAACTGTTTTCTCTCCAGGAAGGTGTTCTTAGATATAAGACAATAAAGGAAACAACAAAAGAGACAAAAACCTTTTCTGTGCGAATTACCTCCTAAAAGAGGGTTGAGCCAAGGAAGGGGGCCCCAAGAGACCAAAGGTACCTGGGAGGGCGGACCCCAGCTCAGTGGGGGTTGGACCAGCCCTGGTGCTGCCATCCAAGTGACACATAGTGAGGATGCTCTGGGGAGAGCCCGGCCCTGGTCCTAGAGTGGGTGTCACATCTGTGCCCACCTCTGAGCTAGAGATTTCCGAAGGTGGGAGGGAGGCTCTCTGGGTGGCCAGAGAAAGCCAGGCATGAAGGGGCCTGGGAAGTGTGCCTGGGAAGAGCTTGGGTGCCCCCCGTCCCACCTCAGTCCCCTCGTGGTCCTCGGAGCACAGGAAGAAGATGCTCTGTGGTTCCACACAAAGGAACAAGGGGGCTGGAAGAGGCGGGTATGTCAACCACTGTTAGACGCCCAAAGGAGACCACCGCTCCTTCGAGCACAGCGGGCGAAGCCTCGCCCCTTAAGCCCACCCCTTAAGGAGCCCCCCCACACACCGTCCACAGCACGATGGCCACCGGGAGCCCTCCAATCACAGACTAGGCATCTCTCAGCTTGCCCTCCCTCTCCCTGCCCCAGCACCCCAGAATGACAAGAAGAGAAAGCGAAGTGTGCGGATTGTACTAAGGTTCAAACCTATCGCTGCTGCTCTGTGTGGGGAGTCGGCAGGCTGCCCCATGTCAGGCCCGGCCAAGTGACTCTCCCGGACAGATGAACATGAGTGGAAGGGACAGCGGCAGCCTTTGAACTGGCCCTGACCAACTGCCCCCTTACCAAGGGATCAGAGACTGCCAGATAGAGACTCCCCCTTTAGCCAAGGTCTCGGATAGATGGTAGTTCCAGCAAGAAGCAAACCTAAGCCACTCTAAGCCCCTGAGATGTTGAGGTAGTTTTCTATTAGGGTGACCAGCTCTTCTATTTGCCTCCAACCTTCCTATTTGAGCACTGGAAATCCTGCATGCCAGGAAACCCCTTTGTCCCAGACAAACCAGGAGGGCAGGCTCCCTGCTTCTCTCCTCTGTATCACTCATCCTAAGCCAACCGACAGAGGCAGGAAGAAGGAAAAACTGACTCCGATCCTGGAGCCACAGACCAAGCCTGACCTGGGAGGAGGGAGAGGACACAGTGCAGGTCACACTGGCAGAGTCTAATCTTCACAGTAACCTATCTGTTCCTCGTGGTCATTTCCAGGTAAGGAACTCAGCATTGAAGAGGTAAAGACATCTTGCCTAAGATGACACGGTTAACAGGTGGGGACTGAAATCCATGTGTGCACTGGTGGTTCTTCTTTCTTCTGCCACATCACTGCCCATCCAGCCCCCAAAGCCATCCCCACAATGGAAAATACAAATAGCCTAAAACGAGCACTCCTAGAGAAGGTATCAGGGAAGCGATGAGAAGACGCAATCCTGGTTCAGGAAAGCTACAGAAACTGTCTCTGGGCTTCCTGGCAGCCAGGGCAGAGAGGGAAAGGCTCAGCCTTCTTCCTTCATTAGGGTTACCAAAGAGGGGTACCTCTCTGGGAGACCATGGGACCTGAACAATGCTATGCCAGATGGCTCTGGGAAAATAAGCTTTGCGAAGGGACAGAGGGCCTCTCCCTTTATAAAACAGGACCCTAGTAAAAGCATGTCCCCCCTCCTGCCCCCACCTGCAAGTGTAACAGCTGGATGGAGCTCTATTGACACCACTTTTTGAAGAGCTAGATGTCACTGGGGTACTGGTTTTCCATGATGTGGCTTAATAAAAGGGCTTGGCTTAGGAAAATATGGACGATAGTGTATCAAAACCCTTGCTTACCCTTGTCTAGTCAGCTGCGTGCTCACTGATGGACTTCCTCACAAAACCCCCAGCTCCCTGCAAGGACCCCTGTGTGGCCACCTCTGCCTCCCCACAACCTACAAGGAGCTGGCCCTGGACGCAGCACCTGCTCCAATTCTCCATCATATTCTCGGCTTGAGGTTTCCTGTGGGGAGGAATGTGGAGTTGCTCTGGTCTGTTCCTATGGTGGTGGCCTTTGAGCAGAGATGACAGACTGAAGCGTCTCTGGTCCCCACTGCAAATCCCTCTGAGACCCTCTGGTTACTCTGACAGCTTGTGGGGAGTTTGGTTGCCTTCCTTTGCAACAGATGGATTTAGCGATCATTCAGTCATGAAACCAGGTGCCTCAAGTCTAAGGTAACAGGGGCTTGCACCAGTAACAAGCATTTCTTCAGCCCAAGTGGAAGCCAGGGCACCTGGACGCAGAGGGGAATGTTTAAGGTCACCTCAATCCTGATCACTGCAAAGGCAGCGCCCTGCCTGCCGGCGTGCAGCACCCTACGCAATGTCAGGGTGCACCTTCACTTCTGTTAAGTGAATTTACCCTAAATTTCCAGCAGGTGGCAGTCAAGTGTCTTGAGGAAGGAGTGCCTTTTTTTCTAGCTGTGGGGTGCAATGTAGGTGAAGTATAGGAGCAGAACAGAGGAGAAAACGATTAGCTTATTTGATGGTGGGGTAATGGAAGGAGGAGGGACCAGGGAGGAGGTGAGTCTTGAACCAGGTGTTGTAGATTTGCTTGGCAGGTTGGATAGTTGGAATGATGTTCTGAGCAGAGGAGAGTGTATTTGCAGTGGCTGTCAGGGGCCTGGGGAGAACCCCATTTGTGGCACTTGTGTACCCAGTCCTGCTGGAAGCTTTAGATGCTTGGGAATCCTGAAATCAAGCAAAAGTCAAGGAGCTTGCACTTGGAACTATGGGACTTGAAGGGCCTGTTGAGAGGGTCTCACAAGGGGCAGGGGATGTGAATGCTGGATTAGGTTGTAAACAAGGCTGGTCGATGTGGAAAAGATCCCCAACACCATGGACAGAGGAGAGTCTGCAGCATTCCAGTCTTGGAGGCCTACTGAGGGCTGTGAGATTCTGTGATCTAATTAAGAGGCACAATACAGGGCATACTCCTAGTCTAGCAATGGCGCTAAGTAAATGTTTGCTGAATGAGTGATAAAAGGAATGCCTTCTTAGACCTTGGCCAAGTCTATCACCGAAGTATAGGACGGAGAACAGCCGGAGGAACAAGCTACAGATGCACAGTGCTTTCTGGGAGGACCCTTGGTCCTGGATGGGGAGGCACAGACCACTAGTGGGACCAGTTTGGAGACTGGCCCAATACCAGTAGGCAGTTGAGACGCTGCCCAAATTGAGGTGGATCAGCATATGAAGGCAAAGCAGAGAGGTCATAAGAGAAGTGTCATAACTTTTTTTGACACTGGCTGAAGGAGAATTTTTATTTTATGTGTAGAAAGCAATGAGTGGACAGGCAGATCCAGATTACTCCTTTAACAGGTTTAATAAGAAAGACTGAAGAGTAACTTGGAGTCTCAGGAATGACCAATCTCCCTGTAAGTACCCATGAACCTCCTGAAAAGGGAATGGATATTCCTTAGTGCCTTCAATGCACCAGGCCCTTTATGACATGGTGGTTTGGAGCATGCTCTCTGCTGGGGGGTGATGGTTAGGGTTCAAATCCTGACTCCAGCAGGTTATCGGTGCCTGGGATGTAAATCTCATACACATGACCCTTAATTTGGTGTGTCATAGCCTCCTGACCTGGGAGATACGGATGACAATATATCCTGCCTCAGAGCTGTGGTGAAGATGAAAAGAGAGGCAGAAAGTGCTTAGTCAGATGTGCAGACCCAGAGCAAGCCTTGCCTCCCCAGACATTGAATATCTCCCCCAGGCCCTCCACTGGGCACCTGGGTGCAGAGGACAAAGAGGCCTGGATCTTTCTGGGGGAAGCAGCATGTGTGAGCCCCCCAGTGGCTTCAAATTCCATTATATCTGACACATGATAAGCCCTCCACGTGGAAACTATCAGTATTTTCTCATTTAACCATCACAGCAGCCCTGTTAGGTGGCTAATGTTCTCCCGTTTTAAAAATGAGAAAGCTAAGTTTCAGAGAGGTGGTTAGGTAACCTGAGCAAAGTCAGAAATTATACAGGAAGGTAGATGTAAACCCAGGTCAGTCCTATCTAAAGCCCACAGTCTTTCCACTATGTAGCATGGCCTCCATGCAAAATAAGAAGTGGGCACATTCCAGAGTATGCAGGGATTGAAAAATTCTCCACAGCAGCACTTCCCAAAGAGCTGTCACAGAACACCGACGCTATGAGACTTAAATGCAAAGACATGGGGGACGGGGGGGCAACCCATGGTTAAAGAAGCATGGGGAATTCTGTTTAAAGGCTGGGTTTTTCCTCTGCAGGGCTTCTAGGGACCTTAAACACGGCCCTGAGGGGGGCGACAGTCGGGGAGCAGCAGGGTCTCCATCTCCTCACAGGTGCTGGTCCCCACGCCTTCCTGCACCCAGCATCTAGCAGAGCTAAATGGGAGCTTGGGTGGGGCACGCTAAGGGGACGCTTGCTCTGCAGGATCACTCAGGATGCAGCAATCCTGCTTTCCCCTCCTTCCCTGCCCACTTCCATGCCAGAAGGTGCTTGGCATGGCTTTGTCAGTTTCTTGGCTCCTCTGAGAAAATCCTGATGTCTGAGGTCTCTGTCCCCCCTGTCCCCGGCCACCTCCTCTGCCCAGGGCACGCCCTCTGCCCCATGTGCCATCTGCCTCTCAGCACCCACGTGCATTCAGCACCCCCGCCGGCCGAGACCCAGGATTTCTCTGCACTGCCTGGAGGATGACAATGGGATCTGAAGCTTCTGGGGGGCTCACATGGGCTTCCTCCCTCAGAAAGATCCAGGCCTCATTCACCTCTGCACCCACGTGCCCCATGTAGGGCCTGGGGGAGATGCTTGATGTCTGGGGAGGCAGGGCGTGCTCTGGGTCCACACATCCTGGCTGCTCTGTACTGTCAGTTCTGGGAGGCAGCCTCCTGAGGGCAAAGCTCTCCTCCTGACCTTTAGCCCTGACACACCCCTGCATTTAATGATGGCACAAGGATAACCCCTCCCGCCCCCCACCAAGAAGGATCATTAACGAAAGACATATCAGCCTGGCTTCAAGTTGTTGTTTCTTTTCTTTCCTCCCCACCCCCCACCCCCACCGCTTCTTTTTCCTTTTTTATAAATGCTACAGACTAAGAGAATGTAGCTTGGCCCTAAAGACTCAGGGAAAGAACACTCTTTCCACCAAAGAACCTGCTGCCTGATGTTGGAAAAAAATTATGGAACACACCTGTATCTTGTTCTAAAGGAAACAAAAGGAGGCACTGCTGTTATTTGGTGATAAAGAGAAGGAGGGGCTTCCCAGGGAGTGCTAGTGGTAAAGAACCCCCTATACCAATGCAGGAGGTGGGGGTCTGATCCCTGGGTGGGGAAGATCCCTTGGAGGAGGGCATGGCAACCCACTCCAGTATTCTTGCCTGGAGAATCCCATGGACAGAGGAGCCTGGTGGGCTAAAGTCCGTGGGGTCACAAAGAGTCGGACACGACTGAAGTGACTTAGCACACACACACAAAGAGAAGGATGCTGGTGTTGAGGGGAAGCAGAAGCAAAGATGGGGCACTGAGCAATATTATAGGGAACAGCCTCACCTTTTTGCCTTGGCAGAGACCAAGGCCAACTGCAAGTGGGGAAGGACCTGAGGACTGGCCGGGGAGGGCTGTGTGGTGGGTGCAGGGCAGCAGAGCTCCCTGGTGGGCAAGGCCGTGTGGTGCGCATTTATCCAGAGATGCTCAACCACGCCTGTCACCTCCCCCGGCTCCCCAAGCTGGAACAGAGGAAGAGCCAGGGTTCCCCTCCTGCAGAGCATCAGGCAGGGGGGTGGACAAACAGGGGATGGCATGATGGGGACAGGAAGAGAGGACAGGGCAGTGGTCAGTCCTCTGAAGCCAGACAGCCTGGGTTCAAATCCCAGTCCTGCCGCTGACTAGCTGTGTCCTGGGCCAGTTCCATGACCTCTGGGAGCTGTGGTCTCCTCGCCTGTAAGAGGAGGATTCCTCTTCCCAGATTGAATGAGGCCAACGCACAAAAAGCACTCAGGATGCCTGTTGGCTTAACTGTGGTTACTGAAGTGATGAGCTGTGAGGTGAGACCAGGAGCAGAAGGCCGGGGGCTGGGCATAAGTTTGGAGGTCACAGAGAGCAAGCTTGGACTGCAAATCTGGGGTGAAGGGGCACAGAAATGGTGGGAGTGGAAGCCACTGGGGGAGAGGGGAGGGCCTGGCCAGTGGATAAGCTCCGGGAGTAGGAGGGAGAGGATGAAGGCGACAGGGAAAGACCTGAAGAGGGACCTGGGATTGGGGCTGGAGAACATGCCAGAGGACCACGTGCTGCAGTGGGCAGCATGAAGAGTGCCTCTGAACCTGAAACCGGGGATAATACTTTGAGAGTCCACCCCTTTTGTCCTACAGCCAGTGAAACTAAAATCAGAGCAATAACTGCCATGGGAAGCTGGGAAGACAATAACGAGAAAGCCAGATCAACAGGTAGTAATAACAAAACCGTAGTTACCAGGAAGATGAGACGGTGAGAGCAAAGGACGATGACGTGCCTGCAGAGATGGGGATACAGGGGAAGGGGGGCCAGCCGCTGACAGTGCCACCAGAACCAGGATGCACGGTGGGGAAGTGGGGGGACAGCAGGCTCAGAGGGGTCCGGGGACACCGTCCCGCCCACTGCAGGGTTGGGCTGATAGGGAAGGAGGGCTTAGACGGCCCCAAAGCCCCAAACCAATGCATCCAACGGGACTAACTAGGCACCCCTGTGTGCCAGGTAATTGCTACAGTGAAAGAACTGGTAATCGGAGTAAATTTCCACAATGAATTCCAATTCGGGACAGTTTTGTAATGATGAAGACACTCTGCGTGTGTGGTCCCACAATCCTTCACGAATCTTTCAACAGATATTCACTGAAAGCACCCAGGTGCCAGGCACTGCTCCACAGTAGGGCTGGGGTGGGGGACACAGACCCTTGTCCTCCTCTCATATGCATTCCGTGACCAGGGCCAGCAGAGGGATAAGGAAGTAAATGATGCTGGGAGATGGGAAGTGCTGGGCAGGAAAGTCAGCCACGAGGGCAGGAGGAGCACTGGGGAGGAAGGTGGGAGACATGGGGAGCCAGAGGAGAAGCAAGGAGTGTTCCAGGTGAGAGAGGAACCAGTGCAGAGGGCTGTGGTGGAGGCCACAGGGTGCTGGGCAGACCCCCGTAAGGACCTTGGCTTTGACTCTGAGTGAAACAGGATGGATTGACCCACTTGGGATTTAAGTCTGGCTGTGGGGTTGAGAAGCGAGGGGGGGATGGGGGACCCTGTGGGGGAGGTGCTGTGCATATACCCATGCACAGTGATGGAGGAGCTGTGTGTGTGTGTGCACGTGTGCATGTGTGGCTGTGAGTGTATATGGTGGGGGTGTGTGTGTGTGTGTGTGTGTGTGATAAAGGTAGCAGCATCACCAGTGAAGGCCAGTGTGTGGCTGTGAATGTATATGGCGGGGGTGTGTGTGTGTGTGTGTGAGAGATAAAGGTAGCAGCATCACCAGTGAAGGCCAGTGAGGAAACATCTAGAACAGTGAACAATCTGGGGAAAAGATGACACACCTCAGGCGCGGTCTGAGGAGTGACTGAAAGAATTCAAGGTATATTTTCAGGCAGGCGGTGCGGATGAATGGGATGTGAGGTCTGAGAGCAGCTGGGGCTGGGTGGCCACGGTGGGGTGGTGAGAAGCTGCTGAGTGTTGGATATACGTTGAGGGAACAGCCGGTGGGATTTCACATCTTTTCCTGGCGTGAGGGCTGTAGCCTGTCTGTGAACAGAACAAAGGCCCCCAGCCCAGGGGGCCAGTGGGAGAGAAGATCCCCCCTGAACTCCCCCTGCTGGGCCGCGTGCCCGTGTGTCAGCTGGAGGAAGAGGAGCCTGCCTGTGGTCCACCTAGCAGGGCCGGAGCCGACGGTCGGGGGCGTGCTGAGTGGGAGGTCTGCATCACAGACTGCACTGCGGTCCACGTACCTGCCGCCCGCCTTCCTGGAGCAGCGCCCACCTCCCACTGACTGAGCGTCACACATGCTGAGGACGGGGCTAGCCCTTACCCAGCTCATATGGGCCTCACGGCCTTCTGGGGAAGGTATTATGATCACCATCATGTAAAAAGATGGGACGGAGGCTCAGAGAGGTGTCGCAACTTGTCCAAAATCACACAGCCAGAATGGGGGATCAAAGACAGAACCCCGATGTGCCCAACTCCCGGAGCTGGAACTCTGCATACACTTTGTTGCTGTAGAGACTCAGCAAAGAAAAGCAAAAGCGATATCCCAAGGAGGAGGAAGAGGGCAGGGCTGGCTCTCACCCACCCGCCTCCCGCCTCTGGTTCAAGGATGCCCAAACGGGTCACAAGGCTGTGAACTGACCACAGTGCTGGGGGCACGGCTGGTGTGTTTAACTGGTTAAACAGTAAATCAGATGGTCCTTCCTGTTCCAGTTTGGAATGCCTGGGAACCTTTCTGAAATGCACTTGTCCACTTGCCTGCCCTGGCAAACACAGTTTGAGGGCGACCATTTAATTGTATGATGAGTGCCAAGGCCTCCTGCCAGTGCCCCAGATCTCAGATGTTCATCTGAGTGTTTCCTGACCCCAGGAATAACCCTGCAAGTTCCTCCTTTAACTAAAATGGAATCTGCTTGTTTTCTTTCATTGGTCTCTTTCCTACACAAGGAATAAACAAAATTTCAGCAATTTCAGTTTCATTTTTCTGAGCCTTAGCAACAGCAAGTGAGAGTTACACGTCTAAGAATCTCAAACAACGTGAGTTGTAGAGCTCAAGATACTTTTTCTGAGAAAAATATTCAGTGCAAGAATCACAACAAAAATGACGACACAAAAACTAGCAGTAGAAACCACGCACTGGGCTTTTATTTTGTGCCAGGCAGTGTTTTTCCATCTAGTTCTCAATTAGAAGTAACTAATCTCAGAGATTATATGCAGAGTACATCATGAGAAACGCTGCGCTGGAAGAAGCACAAGCTGGAATTAAGATTGCCGGAAGAAATATCAATAACCTCAGATATGCAGATGACAGCACCCTTATGGCAGAAAGTGATGAAGAACTAAAGAGCCTCTTGATGAAAGTGAAAGAGGAGAGTGAAAAAGTTGGCTTAAAGCTCAATATTCAGAAAACTAAGATCATGGCATCTGTTCCCATCACTTCATGGGAAATAAGATGGGGAGACAGTGGAAACAGTGTCAGACTTTAGTTTTTGGGGCTCCAAAATCACTGCAGATGGTGACTGCAGCCATGAAATTAAAAGACGCTTACTCCTTGGAAGGAAAGTTATGACCAACCTAGATAGCATATTAAAAAGCAGAGACATTATTTTGCCAACAAAGGTCCGTCTGGTCAAGGCTATGGTTTTTCCAGTGGTCATGTATGGATGTGAGAGTTGGACTGTGAAGAAAGCTGAGCGCCGAAAAATTGATGCTTTTGAACTGTGGTGTTGGAGAAGACTCTTGAGAGTCCCCTGGACTGCAAGGGAATCCAACCAGTCCATCCTGAAGGAGATAAGTCCTGGGTATTCATTGGAAGGACTGATGCTGAAGCTGAAACTCCAATACTTTGGCCACCTCATGTGAAGAGTTGACTCACTGGAAAAGACCCTGATGCTGGGAGGGATTGGGGGCAGGAGGAGAAGGGGACGACAGAGGATGAGATGGCTGGATGGCATCACCAACTCGATGGGCATGAATTTGAGTAAACTCCGGGAGTTTGTGATGGACAGGGAGGCCTGGCGTGCTGTGATTCATGGAGACTCAAAGAGTCGGATGCCACTGAGTGACTGAACTAAACTGAATCTCAGAGAGGTCAAGTAAACTGCCTGTCAACTCTGAGCACATGAGCGGGAAAGTCAGGATTCAAACTCAGGGTCATCTGACTCCAGAGCTCCGTGGCAGGTAAAGAAATATTATCCTTTCTGAATTAAGTGAAACAAAACAAAAATAAAACCTGCTGTAAATCAATGAAAAGGCAATCACCTCAGTGGAAAAATAAAGCACGTGAATAGGTAATTTGCAAAATTTGTACAGTCCATTTGTTCAGGCAGAGGTCACAAAACAAAAACAAACTTGAAGGCCTGCCTGGTTTTCCTTTCTGAAAAATCTATACATAGATGGTAATACACACGCACACACACACACACACACAGTTGGGAGGGATGAAGAAAACAGAGATGGCCAAGTTGAAAAAAGATGATAAAAACTGTGTTTTAGACTCTATATATTTTCTAAAAGGGCCAGGGGAGACATCAAAACACTTTATTTCTCTGACAAGGGATGCAGTTAAATTCTGACTTCTATTACATATCCTTACGTAAAAGGACCTTTATAAGTGAAACCATTTCTTTTTATTTCAAGTCTATCCTAAGGTTTCTCCAGCTGATTTATAAGCTCACACACACATACACACACACACACACACACACACACAAACTCTCCCCCTCTCTCTCATACTTTCAAAGACTCAATACAGATATTTTTAATATTCTTTTCATTCACTTGAAATAAAATTTGTAAATCATATAACCTACCAACACTTACAATTTCAAGACAATCAACATGGCTGTAATACAAAGAAGAAAGCAAATAAAGTTAGTTAAAATAAAATAATACATCCATCAATATGCAGAGGTTGGGCACAGCTACTCTCCAGACATAGTGAAAGATGTAATGAGATGCTTGTAGCTATTTATAGCAAATAGGTAAACCTCATATACTTCGGTGCTTGTGTTCCTGGAAAATTCAGTATATATTAAAAACATGCAAAATGTATTTTTGTTTATATGTAAAATGAAGTCAGATTCCAGGCCCAGGTCATTACATACAGGTTTGCCTACACGCATGCCCTCTGAACTTTAGGAAACTGGGTAGGATGCCGGACAGTTCTTTGTTCTCCATGTGCTAATCCAGCATCTCTGCTGCCCTGTCCCACCCAGCGAAAGCCCTGACCGCCACAGTGAGCCCACCCACCCCACACATTCCCAAGATGTCCTATAGGGGGCGCGATGCACCCATTCAGAACAAGTATGTTTCAACCCTTTCCTGCAAAGAGAAGGGTCAAAGAGGGGGTAAGAAAAAAGAAAAAAAGAGGGGGTAAGATATTTACTCAAAGCCATATAAGAAATCAACAGCAGAGTAGATGGAGGAGAAGAAAGGGGATTTTTATAATATTTATAAAGTGCTAAACACTGTGCCAGATGCCTTTTATGCCATCGAGGATCTCATCTAATCCTCCTCCCGTCCTGCGGGGTTAGTTCTTTTACTGCCCCCAATTTTCAGACAGAGACACTACGTTTCAGGGAGGCTAGGCCACTGGTCAGAGCCCTGTTTTTGGTAACTACAGAACCAGATTTTATCGAGTCCTGTTTCTATTGCTTCAAGCTGCTCCAGACCTCAGAAATCAAGTCCCTCACTTTGCCGCTTATCTCTAAAAAATAGTAACCAGGATGCATGCAATCTGAAAAAACAACTGACGAAGAGAAAGATGGTTCAAGCCCCGTTTCCCTGTGTGACCACCGCCTGGAGCAGGAAAGCCCAGGGACGCGTGAGCACAGGAAGCAGACTCTTGATGAATCACCTTTTCCTGGACTCTTGGGGCAACCTGGCCTGAGCATTGCGGTCAGGGCAGGGTGACTGTTGTGGCTGCAGGCTGGGTCTTGCGGCTGGTTAGGATGGTTACTGCCCCAGAAGACCCCACACCCCCACCATCCCACTCCATGCCTCACAAGACAATAGGCAGCCGAAGGCTTGGAGCCCATGCTAGCAAAGCAGGAAGGGCCAGACAGTGAACGAGGGCTTGGTCACCAAACCTCGAGGTATCAGGTGTGGGAACTGGTCTGAAACATCCACTGCAGCTGCATGGCACATCTGCTTTGCTCATTTAACCCTACAAGAAGCATCCTTAGGAAAAGACACTGTTACCTCTATCTTACAGAAGAGGAAACAGAAACCACAAGTGGCCTGTACCTCGTCACACAGCTCGGGGACACAGCACTCAAGTCCAGTTCGGACTGGCCTTGACACGCCCTTTCTCATCTCCCTCACCTGCGCTTCCCAAACCCTTCCTGATGCATGCATTTCAGGAAAATGTATATTTGGCACCTGCCGTCCCAGCTTCGGAGGGTAGGGGGTATTGCATCTCTCCCTTCCACAACCACTGGGGCCTTTCTGAGAGATTGAATGCTGAATTAGGAACTTGAAGCTAAGGTCCCGTCTTAGAAGTCTTAGGCACTTTTCTCTCTCTGCTTTATGGCCACCAAAATCATGATGAAGCATTCTGAACAAGAAACCTATTGCATTTGACTTCATGTGCAGGAAAAGAAAATACTAAGAGCCCACATTTGCCACCCTGATCAAAACCCCCTGCACCATGAACCCTGCAGGGTCTGGCAGAGTTTGGATGAACCCATTTGTTGGTGACAAGACAAAGGCCTCTGGACTGCAGCAGTTCTGTCAAAACAAATTCTGAGGATGTTTCATAGGAAATGGTTCAACTCAGGCTCCCTCCAAATGATTCCTTGCAAAATCAGTCAAAGTAGGGGCCAGTCCCAATCTAATGCATCACGGGCTTACTTCCAATGCTATGGCTCTAAGACAGTACAGCGCTATGGCTGTGAGATAGTATGGCCCCACATCTTAGGGCATGGGCGCTGGAGCCAGACCACCCAGCTCCAGTCTTCACCCCACCACTTCCTTGTGTGATTCTGGACAACATTTGACCTCTGCTCCTCAGGTTCCTCATTGGCAAAATGCAGATAGTGACAGTACCCACCTCATAGGTGATTGTGAGTAGTAAGAAAATTCACGTAAAGAGCATAGGACACCTGGCCCGTGAAAAGCACTCAATGAATGTCGCCAATCGTTACTATTAATATGGACTGCCATGTTGCACAAGGGCAGCGGAAGGTGCTGGAGAACATAGACACTGGGGAGGGAGATGAGAGGCTGGGGGGAGAAAGGAAGGGGGCCTGTGAGCACGAATTCCAAATTCTACCACGGCCGGCCTATGGACCTTTGTTCTGTGTTGCTCCAAAGGGCAGAACTAGGTCAAGGAGGAAACAGTGCCAAGAGGCAGATCTGGATTAGAATAAAGAAGGATTTCCTAACAGGCGAACATACCCATAACGGGGGAGCAGGAGGCTGGGCGTGTGGGCGCCCGAGGGCACCAGGGCCTGGCCTGATCAGCACAGATGGGGTCTTCCTGCACAGGAGGGTGGCCACAGGAAGTGACCCCTGGATGCCCTTCCCGTGGGCCAATCTGTCGCTCTGATAAGGAGCAAGTGTGCTGATAGCCAGGGTGCGGCTCATCAGCCTGAGGATGGAGGGTGGACTTTGGACAGGTCTTAGCAATCACAACCCTCAGGACTTTCACTTGAAGCTCTCAGGACTCCAGGTGGTGGTGGCCGAGGCAGCAGGGGCTCTGACCCCAGTGGCTCAGTGAACCAAAAGTGCTTCTTGAATGCCGGCTAGGCGCCTGGCACCGTGATTCAGAGAAAGTGAAATGACAGAGCTGTGGCCATGAACCATGAACACTGCCTTACTTTGGAGAATTTAAAGCTGGCATCAATTATGAATGCCATTGCTACTTAGGGGACACACAATATGAAGCAACCAGGCCTGCTAGTAACTCCACGGGCTGGGACTGGGACAGGAAGGCCACAGGCAACTTCCCAGCCTCGTCTCAGGCGACGATTTCAGTGTTCTTTAACCCGGAACCTTTTACTGACACAGCCCTTGACCCGGGTTTACTTGGGCTCCTGGGCTGAGCTGCACACACAGAAAGACACTGGGACACAGTTAAATGCCAGGAGCAGGATGCAAGACAGAAAGGAAAGAATCTGCTCCTTGAATATTGGTTCAGAAGTGAATCCACAGGAGGTATCCACCACACTGAAATCATGTTACCTTTATAAACTATAAAAATGAAAATTTTTATTTTATCAACCAAAATGTTACTAGGTTGCATTAAAACTACAACACACATCTGAGAAAAAGTATGAACTTCTCAAATTAAAACACTTGCTCCTTGGAAGAAAAACCCAGATAGCATATTAAAAAGCAGAGACATCACTTTGCCGACAAAGGTCCATGCGATCAAAGTTATGGTTTTTCCAGTAGTCAGTCATGTATTGATGTGAGAGTTGGACCATAAAGAAGGCTGAGTTTCAAAGAATTGATGCTTTCGAACAGTGGTGCTAGAGAAGACTCTTGGCAGTCCCTTGGACAGCAAAGAGATCAAACCAGTCAATCCTAAAGAAAATCAATCCCAAATGTCCATTGGAAGGACTGACGCTGAAGCTGAAGCTCCAATACTTTGGCCACCTGATGCAAAGAGCTGACTCATTGGAAAAGACTCTGACACTGGGAAAGACTGAGGGCTGGAGGAGAATGGGGTGACAGAGGATGAGATAGTTGGATGGCATCATGGACGCAATGGACACGAGTTTCAGCAAACTCAGGGAGGTAGTGAAGGACAGGGGAGCATGGCGTGCTGCAGTCCACGGGGTCACAAAGAGTCGGACATGACTTAGTGACTAAACAACAACAAAAACTTATCAGCTATTTTCCAGGTAGTGGAAACTGCTAATTTACACATCCTTAACTCAAAAGCAGATGAGTGGCTGTAGGTATCAAAAGATTAACAAAAGAACCCAACGAATTATGGAGGTGACACTGAGGATATTCCATGTACTGACTTTATTCTTTGCCACATGGAAATACCTGGCAACATGTTTGAGAACCACTGTCCAGAGTCGGGAGGAGCTCACTGGGCAGGAAGACAGACTCTGCTCAGAGAAGTGTGTGCTCTGTAACCCGAAGGCCCAGCCTGAGTAACTCGGGGCCCGGCCTGCTGTGGCCCTGATTCCTGCCCGCCCCCACGGACTCCTCAGTCCCAGCGTGTCACTGTCCTTCCCTCTCCATTTGGCTTTTTGTCTGCCTGTAAGTAACTCCCACTGCTTCTTCCGGCCTGTGATCTCTTCCCTCCCACTCACTCCTCTCTGTGCTGCCGCTACAACCTCAATTGAAAATCACTGCCCTCCAGCGCTGCAAGAGCAGTCTTCCCCAGAAGCTTCCATCGCCCCTCCTTCCTCAGAAAGGCTTCCTCAGCCTCCACTGTCCCCTCCCAGCCTCAGAAAGAACTAACACCCAGGGCCCACTCGGCCCAGGCATGCGCTGGGCATCAGTCCAGGGCAAGAAAGAGACACATGTTCCAGCTCCCATGCCAGCCCCAGTCCATAGTTACTGGCCGCCCAGAGAGCTACACAAGGAAGGATCCTGAGGGTCAGAGAAAAAGACCACCATGATCTGCTATCACCCTTCTACCTGGAGGTCTGAGGGCTGAGAATAGCAGCACTCACGCCCCACCGCCCCCCCACTGTCCCAGGATGGGGCAGAGCCTCCCACAGAACTCAGACCACCCACCCTGGCCTGCACCCCAGTCCTTCACTCCCTTTAGAGTTCCCTTGAAACCTCCCCAGTGATCCACTCCCAGGCTCTCCAAAACTGCAATATTTACATCACCTTCACTAGCGCCCACGGCTGCACCGTACTTCCCCTCCTGCAACACACATCAAGTTTGCTGCACCTTTTTACATCAGAAACTTCACAGCATCTATAAAGCTCTGACCTACTGATTTTACCTTCGTCTTGGTATCCAAACACACAGACTCCAAAGCTACCCCATTCTTAACCATCATCTCCTCCACTCACTAGCTGGTTTACTGTACATATAACTTGGTTCACTCATGCATATGATGATTCTTCGACCATCTGTCTGTCTGTCTGAGACTGTGAACCCTAAAGGGCAGAAGTCAGATCTGTTTAACTCATTAGCTTCAAGCTCAGTAGAGCAGAAACCGTCAGAGAAAAGGGTAGAGACTGTGGCCTCAGGGCGGCTCTGCTGCAACACGCCATGGGGTCCACGTCACTCTGCTCTCTGAGCCTCAGCTTCCCCAACTACAATAAGATGTACTTGAACTAGAGGGTCTCTGAAGTCTCATCCAGTTCTGATGCTCTAGGAGGCCAGAAGGCACTGGAGTCACATCGTTTCATGACATATGTGGGTAATATTTACTCAGGGTAGGGCTCAGCAAGATACCACAACATAGCTCCCCTAAGAAGCGTGGATCCACCATCACAACGAGTGAACAGCCCTACAGTGGATATTTAGTGCGGTGGAGTGTATGCTTGGATGGCTAAGTATGATGGACAATGAAGAGTGATTTTTATTTCCCTTTGAGAACATAAGTACACTATCCTATATTTATATCCTCCATCTCCTAATTTAGACAGCGTAGAACTTCTGATCAGCACTCACTTGCCAATAACTTCCCTCTACATCTAAATGAAGAACAGGAGTCATATAAGTTCACAGATTGAATGGATGGTTGATTTACAAAGCCCTTAAAACGTGGCTGCAGGCCGACGCTGGCAACCCCATAATTAGATATGGCATACTCTGCGATGATGTATTTTTTTACTGTTTTTTAATAACTCAGTTCTCCTTCTGGGATGAGGGGAAAAATGGAATTTGTTAAAAATAAATTGAGATTTAATGGCTTTTGAGCCTTATGCTGCTTGTTGCTCACAATACTCTATAAATAAATGAAGCCCTGCCCTATAGTGCACTGTAAACACCCACAGACACTCGGAGCCAAATTCTTCCAATTATGACCCTGTGCCAGTTGCCAAGCTACTGCAAGGACCCACTTGAAAGGCGGCCATCTAGGCCATTTCCTGATTAAGCTGCCCAGTAGCAAGGAATCAAGGCCTGCTGCCTTGGCATCATATCTGGTCGCAAAGAATTGCTCAGTGTTCCTGAAATTAAACCTTTTCCTTGTGATCGAATTACCATTCAGAGGTAAGAGAAAAACTAACTACCCATCCGTCCATCCATCTGCCTGGGTCATGTGTGTGGTTAAGATCCTGGGCTGTCACATTTTGGACTTAAATCATCAGCAGAAGTGCGTTCACAACGGTGTCTTTAATTGTACAGAGCAAATCAAGGTCAAACAAAAGTAGGTTAGCAATGAATGTGACAGGTGAGTCAGAGGCAGCCTGCCCTTCTGCTCAACAGCTTCCCTCGCCAGTCAGTTTGGGTCACTGTTGCCCAAGATAGAGGCTGAACAGTCATTTTAAAAATGCATACTATGAAAAAAAAAAAAAATGCATACTATGGCACTTCCCTGGTGGTCCAGAGGCTGGGATTCTGTGCTTCCAACGCAGTGGGAGTGGGTTCAGCCCCTGGTCAGGGAACTAAGATTCTACATACCATGCAGTGAAGCCAAAAAGTAAATTAAATATGAAAAAAAAAATCAATAACATTTTCTTAAAAGGCATACTACACTCGAGAGGGGCGATGCGGTAGGCATGGGAGGTCGGGCTGATGGCCCTGTGGTCCAACATACAAGTTGGGGTGGCCCAGCTTTCACATGGCCTCCACAAGCCATTTAAAAGCTGCATGCAGAGAATCGGGAGACTGCAGCATGACAGCCTCCCAGAGAGACAATCTGCTCCCAGCAGCACTGGAGCGAAGTGGGCTCTGGCTAGAAACTGATCGCCCGCCCTCCCTACATGGCAGAGGCTCTTCAATCAGCGTCAGCTCCGCTGGGTGAGCGGGGAGCAGCACTTCCCAAGCTCGCCAGAAGGCCTTCTAAAGGCCCTGCAACAGAGCCCCAAGCTCAGGAATGGGGAGCCACCTAAAGGAGAACCTACAAGTGCTCACTGGTCAGATCTTCCAAACTTAAAACTGGGACCCGCCCCTAGAGGGCAGAACTGTTCACACTGGGTGTCCTGGAAAACTTGGTGTCTCTGGTCACAAAGCACCGAGCCTCACCTCCAGAGATGGCCCCAGGGATCCCTCCTAGGGCTCTCAAACCACCCGGGGCCGGGGGTTCTAACTTCTTAATTTCTGAAACGACCTTGAGTCTTTGCGTTACCTCTGATTACAAAGTGTGCTTCAGTGGAGGAGAGGCCCCCTCTGTCTCGTTACTGAATGTTTCCAGAGCAACTAGAACTCTGGTTCGGAGCGGGTGCTGAATAAAACAGTCACTGAATCAAAGAATCCACGCCAAACCTCTGCAGGTGCATCCTATGGACCAAGCTCCCTGAATTCTTGCCACAGTGTTAGGAGGTGGAACTCCTCTCTCTCCGGCACCAGGAGAAAACCAAGGCTGCAGAGAGCGTGTGCGTTTTCCCAGGCCTGCGCATCTAATGAGCTGATGGAGCTGGAATTCCAAGCCAGGCGTGAAGAGTTCTAATCCTGGCTTTGAAGTGAGCATCTGTTGCTTTTATAATTTAGAAGAAGCAAAGAAGAAATACTTTAAAGAAAAAAACTACGCATCAGAAAAAGCTTTCTGGCAAATGATCTAATATGTGATGAATTCAGTTCCTGCGCCCGAAATCCAAGTCCCACTTCTAACTGCAGAGGGCAGTGGCGCCGTGGCCTGAGCCGGAGGAAAGATTCTGGGGCTTCCACTAAAGAAGGTTTGGTCCTGTTTTTCCAGGAGGACCCGAAGAATGAGCAGGGAGGGGGGCAGCCACCAGCAGCCACACCTACAGTCCCCGCTACTGCTAGAAACAGCAGGGCTGTTCCACGCTTCGCTGGAAAGGCTCCAAGGACAGGCTGACAAGCAAGTCAGAAGACTGAAGATTTAAGGTGCTTAGGAATCAGACCCCCACCTTGAAAACTGGAATGAAGAAAGGGGAAGAGGCATACTTTTGAAGACTGAAATTTCAAAAACGAAGTTAAGTTTAAAAGTAGAGATTTACATTTACCTGAATCTAGACCACTAAACCCTACTGAAGCTAAGCTTATGCACCTTTATCATCTATATATCATGATAAATGGAGAAGGAAATGGCAACCTGCTTCAGTGTTCTTGCCTGGGAAAGCCCATGGACAGAGGAGCCTGGTGGGCTACAGACCATGGGATCGCAAAAGAGTTGGACATGACTTAGCAACTAAACAACGACAAAATTATGATTAAATTCCTATTAGTCTGATGTGTGCATGTGCTAAGTCCCTTCAGTTGGGTCCGACTCTGCGACTCCACAGATTGTAGCTCGCCAGGCTCCTCTGTCCATGGAATTCTTCAGGCAAGAATACAGGAGTGGGCTGCCATTCTCTTCTCTGGGTAATCTTGCCGACCCAGGGATTGAACCCATGTCTCCTGCATTGGCAAGCAGGTTCTTTACCACTAGCACCACCTGGGAAGCCCATTAGTCTGATTTTTGGGGCCAAAAAAAACCTCTCCAGTTGGTCTGCTAGGTGCAGGTTATGGTTTGAATTTATGTGCAAACCAGCAGGTCAGTCTCATCAAAATGACTAGGTCAGTTCTAAGGCGTGGATACATTTCTCAAATATGGGAAAGAAATGAAAATGGCAAACCATATCAGTAAAACAGGTGTTTCCAAGTGCTACCAGGACGGCCCAACAGCCTTCGAGTGCAAACAGCCTATAGACACAGAACAGCCTACAGGTATGTGAATTAACCTTCTGGGTCTGAATTTCTCAGCCCTGGTGGGCTGTGGAGAAAATGTTGGCCTTATCATGGAATTTTTTCTGGAGAGAGGCTTCATAAATCTCACCAGATTCACAAAGCCATTAGTGACCCCCAAAGATAAGGACACCCACCAGCCCTTTCTGCTGCCACACCTGTTTTCTCTGGATAATCCTACTGATATAAACAACCAGACAGGAACCCCCCTCAACGTCCCAGCTTTCATAGCAGACAACACGACACTGGCGATCAAGGAAAACTGTCCAAGCTCTTTGCTGAACAGTGCAGCCACGGGGGATGCCCAGTCAATGACTGAAAAGAGGTCACTGGCTGGAAGAGACTGAGGGTCTGCTGAGCCCCGGCTTGAGCCTACTGTCCAGATGGGAACACATGGGACAATCAAGAAGAACAAGAGAGCAACCTTACGGACCAGAAAGTCTCAAGCAAAATGAACTTGAGAGTGTGTGACATGGGGAAGAACGTGGGCTCTGGAGCCAGGCAGGGTTAGGTTCAAATCCTGGCCCCCATCTACACACTAGTCCTGTAGCCTTGGGATGGGGATGAAGGCGATGATGGTACTGATGCTGAAAGCAGTATCTACAATGAGCTATTATTTTCTGACAGCACAAAGTCCAGCATTTAGTAAGCAAGTACTTATGTCTTCTGAAATAATATATGTAATATTATTTAATTTTTCACAGCAACCCTGTGAACAATTTCCATATTATCTTCACTTCACAGGGACAGCAAACAGGATTAGGAACTTTGAACCAAGGCTTAAGAGCCTGGGATGACTTACTCCCCTTTAAGGGACAGAGTAGGGACACCTCAGCAAGATGGCTAAGAATCTGTTTCTAGATCTGGGAAAAAGAAGGTTAAAAAGATTAAGTAGCACACCCAAGGTCCACAGCTAAGTGGGATTCAAACCCAGGTCTATTTGACTCTTAGCCCAGACTCTTTTAACAACTAACCTTCACTGCACTGCCAAGCCTCAGCTTCCGCATCTGTGAAAAGGACAGTAATACTCATCCCTGCAAGATAAGAATCTGCCTGCAATGCAGGAGACCCAGGTTTGATCCCTGGGTTGGGAAGACCCCCTGGAGAAGGGAATGGCTACCCACTCCAGTATTCTTGTCTGGAGAACTCCATGGACAGAGGGGCCTGGCAAGCTACAGTCCGTGGGGTCACAAACAGTTGGACACGACTGGGCAACTAACACTTCACTGCAGGATAAAGATTAGACAGAATGCATGTGAAGGGCTTAACACAGTACCTGGCATGCAAGAAGCTCTATAGTGTAGCTATTAACGTCATTCCTATGATGTCTGAACCTTTGGAAGAGAGAAGATGTGGGAGGTGGCATCTGGCCACACAGATGGGATAACATTTCACTTCACAGGATTAGGAACTTTGGACCAAAGCTTAAGAGCCTGGCCTGACCTACTCCCCCTTAGGGACAGAGAGGGGACACCTCAGCAAGATGGGTAAGGATCTGTGCACTCAGAGATGAAAGGCTTTGCATCGAAACTTGCGGTGGACTGGGGATTTGGGGAGAAAGAAATAATTCAAGCTCAAGAAGACATTCTCAAGAGACAGTGCCAGAGAGCACAGCTCTGCCTGGTCTAGGAATGTGGACCCACTGTTTATCTGACTCCCTGACACCCAAGAGAGGACGAGAATTCCTGGGCGTGTTTGTCATAACGGAGACGCTGAGCCCCTAGGTTATCAGTAACCCCCACCTGGAACTTGAGCAGAGCCTAGGTATTCTTAAAGAAAAAGAGAATGTGTTAGCGTGAGTCTCCTTTGGAGTTAAATATAAAGAAATGTACCCATTGCAAGAAAGAACCAACCACTTATTGTGGCTCATAATGTGTAACATCAACCCGTCAGCAGAAAGAAGTATCAGACTTACTGACACCATCATTGATTTACTGACAACTTTCTTAGTGAAAGACTCAACAGGGAGTCTAGGAGCAGCAGAGTCTCTCCTCAGAGAGACAACTGCACGGCAGGGGACATGCATCCGGGGGCTGATACCTACCTCGGGAGGAAAACTTTATGGAGTGTCACCAGCCTCCCGCCCAGGCCAGCTCGTCCCCTCCTGTCTGTCTTTTAAAAGGATTGTTACACCAAGTTATTCTGGTAGGAGCCAAAGATACTCAAAGGTCCTCACCACCTGTCATTGGTCCCCTCTTTTCCTCTCCACAGCGCTATGTAGGCCTCAGCATCAATTTCCTGGACCATTTTAACTGCCTCTAACTAGTTCTGCTGCCTCCTCCTCCAGTCCAGCCTCCACACTGCCACCAGCTGGCTTTCTAAATAAAAGCGCTGACCACGTCACTCACCTCCTGAAAGATGTCTACTAGATTCACACTGCCCACGGAATAAACACCAAAGTCCTAACTTGCATTTGCTCATTCATTCATTTTTCTGGATTACTGACCTAATGTGCGATGAACACCTACTGTGTGCCAGGTTCTGTTTTAGGGCCTGGAGATAGGGTGGTGAATGAGAGAGAGAAGACAAAGGCTCATCCTCACGGATTTACATCTCTGTGTGCGTGCGTGTGTGCGCACATGCGCATGCTCAGTCAGGTTCAACTGTTTGCAAACCCATGGACTGTAACCTGTCAGGTTTCTCTGTCCATGGAATTCTCCAGGCAAGAATACTGGAGTGGGTTGCCATTTCCTACTCCAAGGGATCTTCCCAACCTAGGGATCAAACCTGCATCTCCTACATTGGCAGGTGGATTTTTTTTTACCACTGTGCCATCTGGGAAGCCCAAAGGTATAAGACAAATAATAAAGAAAACAGATAAATATATAACGTAAATCCAGTGCCAGTGAAGAAAAATAAAGCAGAGTAAGACAAAAAAGTGATGCTGTAAAGGGTAGGACAGGACAAGGCCTTTTAAACAGAGGAAAGACCATGTGACGCTGGGGTAATCCAGGCAGAGGAGCACCAAGTTCAAGGGCCTGGAGGCAAGAAAGAAGGACAGAAAGGAGGACACAGGGCTGGAATGGAATGAGCAAGGCTGAGAGTGCTAAGAGATGAAACCAGGGAAGTAGGAGGGGCAGGCAGGACAGGGCAGGGAGTTCAGATTCTATTTCAAGATGTTAAGAAGCCACAGGGTGTTTTGAGCAAGGAAGTGACACAATATTATTTACTTTTTAAAAGGTCATTCTGCCTGATTGTGTGGAAGGCTGGTAGCACTGGGGGCAGAGTGGAAGCTGGGAGACCTGCTGGGAGATGGGAGCCCTCTGCACTAGGGTAGGGAGGTGTGGTTGTTTCCAAGATATACTATGAAGGAACAGCTGCAAGACTGCAGACAAAGTGAGGGGTGAGGGAAGGAGCAGGGTCAAAGATGACACCCACGTGTGGGGCCTGAGTAACGAGGTAAATGATGGGGCCACATACCATGGGGGAGACCGGGGAGGAGCCGGGTTAGGTTTCTGCCCAAGACTTCTGTTTAGTTCTACTGCTTCTGGGGTGCCCATCACACGTCAAAGGGTGGGTGCTGCGTGGGCAGTGAGTGTGTGGGCTTCGAGCTTGGGGGAAAGGTCCCGAAAGGTCGTCAGTGTGCAGATGACTAGCAGGACGTGGCCACTCAGGTCCTCCACCCCTGGGCCCTGGCTCCAGAGAGCCACCCAGCGTCGCCTCCCCCAGGGCTCTGCCTGGACCTGGGCAGCGTGGACTGCTCCTCTTTTCTAAAGATCTGCTCTTGTCTGCTGGGTGCTCAGGAGAGGCCGCTGGGTCCTCTTCTCCCACAGCCCCCTAGGACATGCCTGGGGGACAGCACAGCATGTGTCGGACTCTGCACCTTTCCCCTGTGAGCTCGAGGGCAGCGTCTGTGAGTCCGTTCCTCTCCGTGTCCCAGCCCTCACCTGAAGCCTGGGCACAGCCAACACTGGCTAAATGAATGGCATCCTCCTCTCTGCAGAGAGATGCAAAAGAAGTGATAATACATACAGGCAACTGACTCACGCTGCAGCTGCTGTCTGCAGGGCAGACGGGCAAGAGAGGAAGGCGCCGCCACGGAAACAGCAGCAGAGCTCAATGGGCTGTTCCCTTCCTTTGAGGAGTTTCTCAGCCACACAAAGGGGCGTCAAGAAAGCCGGGAGGCGAGACTCTCAGGGTGCTGGAGGTGTGATGAGCACTGCACCTAGGGAAGGTGTTTTGGGTTTCCGCTGCAGAAATGCTGGCAAGCCAGAGGGAAGGAAACTGCCCTCTTTCCCATGGACTCCCCTCATCCAGACGGTGAGCCTGGAAGTGGGTCCTACTTGCCTTCATTTACAGATGCAGACAACGAGAGTCAGAGGGGTTAGTGGGTGGGCCCAAGGTCACACAGCTGGGCAGATTCAGCCTGAGTAGGGCTTCCTGAAACCGAAACCTGAGTCCCTTCCGGCACACTCCACAGGCCTGCTCCATCACAGGAGCTCCTATGGCAGCGGGCAGGATAGCTGGGGAGCACCTGAGCCCTGGATCATGCTGGGGAAATACGGCGGTAGAGAGAGAATGAGGGGTACCCACAGTTACCGGGGAGCCCCCAGCAGGACGAAGCTGGAGCCTCATCCTCAGACGTGCAGGCCGGGCCCTGGGAGCACTGTGCGTGCACCCTGTCATCATTGCTTAAGTGGAAGAGGCAGAGCAAGAGAGACAGTTTAAGTCAAACCCAGCTGCTTCTAAGCAGCTCCGAAATAAAAGCAAGAGGACTGGGAAATTGTGGTTTTCGTCAATTATTGCTGTTGCGTGATTCTGAGAGCCCGGTAATAGGTAAGAAGCTGTGTGAGGGGACTTGGCACCATACCCAGTGGGTCACAAAATCAGCAGCACAAAATCAGGGCAAGACCCTGGGCCAGGCAGCAGAGAACGACGGGCAAAGGACTCCAGAGCAGAAATATGGCTTCACGCTCGTGGGATGTCAGTATATTAACCTCTCTAAGCCCCAGTTTCCTCATCTATGAAAAAGATCCCAGCAGGCCTTGTCTCACTACGTTGTTCTGGCTACTAGACGGGATGGCACAAGCCCCTGTGTAGAGGCGTGATGCAGAACACATCGAATAACTGGTAGTTTGTTCGCTACTGAGAAAGCAAAAGAATTTGCTCGTACTATAGGAAAAAGGAATGAAAAAAAAAAAAACTATACCAAAGCTCTTATAAAAACTTAGCAGAAAAAAAAAAACCTTAGAGTAAAATGGCATCATCCTCTGAGGATCTACTAAAGCATACAAAAACTCGTTAAGAAATTGTTAGCAGATGGGGACCTTAACGTATGGTAGGAAGGAGAGGCAGAATGGGAGGAGAAAGGAAAGAAATGGAAAAGAGAGCGGATGAGTTTGAATATTTCAGTGTATTAGTAAAAGTCAAAAGAAGTCAACATATATACATTTAAAAATGCAACTTTATTACTAATGAATAAAATTGCCTATAAATTTTGAATGTCCTTTCAAACTCCTATTCAACCTTCAGTACCCCAGTTGCTTGATGACTTCTTCCACCCCCTTCCACCTGGAGTTTAATTACTCTTTCCTCTGTTGATTGATTCTTATCACTGCACAAATTACACCATCTCTGCTCACTGGGCTCCCCTACCAAATAGTGAGCTTCTGAGGGTATACACTCTTCATGATTCATCTTGGGGCTCATGTGGTGGCCTTGTCCCTGGTCCCAGGATCCCCAGCTAGCAGCTACCAGTATGGAGCATTCCCAGAGAAGAACCTTCTTTCTATAGCAGGAAAATAAGAGAGGACTCACTTTTATAAAGTGCTGAACATCTTAGAGGTACATTTCAAATCTTAATTCATGATTAAGAATCTTATCTCAAAATGTCCCTACGAGAGAATCATTTTCCCGATCTTGTAGAAGAGGATACTGAAGCTCAGAGAGGTAAGATCAGCAGTCAAAGGTTCTCACTGCTAGTAATAAAAGTAACGGGGCCAGGATTTGAACCAACTCCAGATCCCTGTTTCCACCAGACCAGATGACCTTGCATGGATCTCATGCAGCTAATGGCATCCTGGAAGGATATGCGGGGGTGCGTCTCTGGTGGTTCAGACGGTAAAGAATCTGGAGGGTTTGATCCCCAGGTTGGGAAGATACCCTGGAGGAGGAAATGGCAACCCACACCAGTATTCTTGCTTGGAGAATTCCATGGACAGAGAAGCCTGGTGTTCTACAGTCCATGGGGTCACTACAGTTCATGGGGTCACAAAGGGTTGGACATGACCGAGCAACTAATACTTTCATCAAATTTACCTTCAGGTTCACCACTGAGATTAGGGCTAAGGAACTTTGGCTAATACAGGGTAACCTGTTAGCAAGAGCCAGACAACAGGTCAGACGGGCAGAGAGGAGGCCTCCCGAGAAGATGGAATTTAAAATTTCACATGCCCAAAAGTGACCACAGGAAGTTGGGGAATGTCACTTCCCTTTCTTGTCTCCACCCCCAGCTCAGTAAAGGAAACTCCCATGGTGTCCTATAGGCAAAAAGCTGCCTATCAGCCTCACAGGGGTCTGACTCCACCGTATTTGGAGTCAGAAGACCTGGTCCAAGGTATTGACCCTCAGTGGCTGTGTGACATTCACTAAGTCAGACCTTTGAGCCTAAGTGTCTCCAGATGTAAATGAGGGGTGAGGGAAGTGTCCGCTTCACAGGGAGGTCATGTGGACACCATGAGAAAATACAGGTGGGAAGGACCTGTCCATGTGAAACGGCTTTACATGTCAGGAGAGGATGCTGGAACACCTCGGATACCTCAAGACATCACCTGCCATCTCCCCATACCAAGGCCTGGCACTCCTGCTTAAATGCTGACCTGACCTTTGCCCTGAGGGCTCAGACCCTAATAGGAAAGACAAGGCAGCCCTAGTAGAGCAACAGAAAAGGAAGCCGTGACTTATTCTCCCAAAGGCTCCCTGGGACAACTAAAATCCTCATGTAAGTATTTAATAATTAAACTGATAACAACAGTTGGGGGACATTTTTGTCATCTTGTAGGATGATAACTGTCACCAAAATCAAGGTATATAAATCATTTAATTAAATCTATAGATGTATATTTTGAATGCTTTTCTAAGACAAATGTGTAATTTTGATGGCATATTTGTGAGTTTTTAAAGTTTACTTTTCTCATGCATGGTGAAGCAAAAACTAGATTACTGGAGCCATAATTGGATACTCTTGAAAGGAATGTGAGTTAGTGCAGCTTTTTTGGAGGGCAATTAGACAATATTGATTCAGTTTGCAAATGGCAAACTATTTAAGCCAAATGTCCTCCTTTCAGGTGTCTATATGCAGGAAAATCTCATGCAGAAGTTCACAGGTGGGTGTAAACAATTTCCACATCAGCAGTGATTGTAATGGTAAAAAATCAGCAACAAACTGAGTATCTACCAATACAAGGATGATTAAAGAAGTTTCAAAGGTACCCATACCATGGATTACAACTGTTATACATAAGATACATTTATCTGTACATGTCAACTTGAAAAGAAAACCATAATAATTGACAGTTGGCTTACAAAAAAAAGGAAAACTGTAGGCATAAAGAGAGTCCATTTCTACGAAAGTAAAAACATGTATGTTGGGCATTAGGGCAAAGGGGATACAAGGGGATACAAAGGGGTTAAGGGGATACAAGCAAACGAAGAAGTCCAGGACTATATCCAACAAAGCCTCAAGAATGCCAGTCTTGGGGGAAGGTGGGGAGGGCAGGTGTCACAGAAGACTTTCTTCCTGAATGTTATACACTTCAGGGTTGTCCAAATTTCTTACAAGTGTATGCTTTCTCATGATAACAGAAACCAAAAAATGTTGAAGCTCATAGAATAATAATTTTAAAATTGCTTGCAAGGACTCCCATTAAGTAAACACTGTGGGGCCCAGCACCCCACTCCTCCATGTGGCCCCCAGACCTATGCGTGGTCACTAGCTGGAAGAGGGTGAGGGCCTGCCTGAGAAAAACCTGATGGATAAGGATGATCTCCACGACTAAGAATCCCCAGCTTCTCACCTCTTTCAATAAGGATTCTGCTAAATTACAACTATTTCAATGAGATGAACTCAACATTCAAAAAACAAAGACCATGGCATCTGGTCCCATCACTTCATCGCAAATAGATGAGGAAGCGATGGAAACAGTGACAGACTTTATTTTCTTGGGCTCCAAAATCATGGCAGACAGTGCCTGTAGCCATGAAATTAAAAAATGCTTGCTCCTGGGAAGAAAAGTTATGACAAACCTAGGCCACATATTAAAAAGCAGAGACATTACTTTGCCAACAAAAGTCCATATAATCAAAGCTATGGTTTTTTCAGTAGTCGCATACAGATGTGAGAATCGGATCATAAAGTAGGCTGAACGCCAAAGAATTGATGCCTTCAAACTGTCCTGAATATTCATTAGAAAGGTTGAAGCTGAAGATCCAATACTTTGGCCACTTGAGACAAAGAGCTGACTCATTGGAAAAGATCCTGATGCTGGGAAAGATTGAAGGCAGGAGGAGAAGAGGACGACAGAAGATGTGATGGTTGGATGGCATCACCGACTCAATGGACATGAGTTTGAGAAAACTCCAGGAAAGGGTGAAGGACAGAGAAACCTGGCATGCTGCAGTCCATGGGATTGCAAAGAGTTGGACATGACTGAGAAAATGAACAACAACGAGATGACCAATAAAAAGGACTAAGTATCTTTAATTGTTCAAATTTGCAACATCATAAGTTACTGAATTAAAGCAGGTCACTTGTGTTCAACCTTCCTTAAATAGAAGCAATCAAAATTTATATCCGGCCTTAGCCAACATTTTACATTGACTTATAAGTCTTGCTGAAGACTTCTTAAAAATTGTCAAGGAGGGAAACGCACAGGAGGAGAGAGGTGACTGTACTAAACCCAAGAGAGTCTAAATAAAACACTGAAGCCACCTGGCTTATCACAAAAATGACAATTTAACACGTGAAACAATCTTCCTCTCTATGGTCAAAGTTGCTGGAGAAAATAATTCTCAGTTGATGCACTGTGTCTAAGAGGTGTTGGTTACATTTAGCTCAGACTACAGATTTAGTTACCTACAGGCCATATACAGGAGCAGGGGCTGGGCGGGGCTGGGCAGCTGGAGAAACAGGTCCCTTAAGAGGGCTGACGATCTTTATCAATGCCACGAGGGTAGATGGACCCAGTGTTGTTAAATCTTCAGATTTTTCACAAAGATCTAGAAATCCAGATTTCTAGATAACATCTCCCAATTTTTAAATGTTACCCACTAATATAAGGCTTTTAAAACATTGTGAGTGCTTAACAAAATACATCTGCAGGCCAAAAGCAGCCAGTGAGTAGAAAAATTTCAACCTCTGTCTACATGTTTAATTTCTGATCAATTTTATTTTTGGAAGGATGGGTGGAGGCAGTGAAATGGTATGGGATGGAGATAAACACGAGAGGCAAACCTGCTGATGTTAACAAAATATTCCTAACATACTTGAGAAAACAATGGTAGCTATCTACATCTAACGCTGAATAAATTGCTTCCATTTCTTCAGCTATATTAGGTACAAAGCTCAAAGAGTGCGTATTTCTCAAGCTATTTCTCAGGAATTTGTCCTAAGCAAACGCCCACAATTTGCTGTCAATGAACTTTACAAAAACTTAACTATATCACTATGTATTAAACGCTTATCATAAAGATTTAAAATAAGATGAGCAACCACAGAATCACTCCTCTGTGCCAGGTGCTATTCAGACATTTGGCACCTGGCATCACCAATGTAGGTCACACAGCCTCTGGGCAAGATTCCAGTGAAAGCCTGTCTCACAAATCTCCCTCCAAAACAAAAAAACAAAACAACAAAGAACTTAGAGTCGGCATCATAAAGTTGTGCTCAGCCATTTTTTTTCCAAAGTCAAAACAATAAAAGAGACGTTTGTGTTAATAATAACATCCAATAATGACAATAATATGCTAATAATAATATCTGCACACAGTCTGCAATTCACAAAGTGCTTTTCCTACACTACCACCTCATTTACTCCTCACAACCTTTAATGGTGCATTTTAGACTTCGTATGTGGTCCAGAGTTATTGACAACGCTACTTTTTAAAAACAACGGTAAAATGATAACAGATATTCAGCATTTTCTACATACCGTGTACCGTGCTCAGCATGTTTTCATCTCACCCTCACAAGAGCCTCACAGAGGTGATTACTATGGTCACTGGCCCATTTTACAGGTGAGAAAACTGAGGTTTAAAGAGCCTGGGTGGGTTGTCTTCGGCCCCACCACTAGCAGGCAGGGTCAACACCGTGAAGCATGTCTGCCTCCACACCAGTATGCTGAGTGTCCCAGAGGCCATTTCCCTGTAAGCTGATTTCAGTTTGTTGCCAGCATGTTTGGAAGCCGCAGCCAAGTCCTCGGGTCCCCATCCCCACCCCACCCATGCCCACTTTCCCAACTTGGTCAGAAGCCATTTTTATGTTTCCCACTCAAAACCAGCATGAGACACTTGGAGCTCAGCCAGCCTGCTCCTGGAGAGCCCTGGAGGCCTGGTGAGGTGCCCCGGGAGACCAGCCTTCCCTGCTGCCACCAATGCAGAGCAGCCTGGTGCCCTGCTAGCCTGCTGGGGTCTAGGTGGGGCTTTCACATCCCTGTCGCCTGAGTGGGGTCTGGGAAGGGGGTCCTGATAGTCATAACAACCCCATGAAACAGTCGCAGGGGTACCAGAGTGGGGATGGGGGAAAGGGGAGGTGCCTTCGGCTAGAGGGAGGAGGAGCAAATCTATTCAGCTGACAGCTCTGTTGTATCTATTATTCAGAGCCCCACATCAGACCCCTGAGACAGTGAGGCGTGGTGTCTAATGTGCACAAGGATAAATTATACAAGCGAAAGCATCAAGCAAGAAACACACAGATACAGAGTCGGCAGCACAGGCACCCACACACACTTGGAATCACGGAGCAGCTGCTTGCAGGGCAGTGACTCCTGTCCTCTTACCCGCTCTGGGGCCCCCCCAGTCCTGACTGCACAAGATGCTATCTGCCCACAGAGGCCGCACCAGGGATGGTCCCAAGCGGCTGCAGGAGGGCGAGGAGGCAGGCACACAGGTCAGGATGGCCCGTGGTGGTCAGCGCCATCCCAGGTGTGCGCAGGTAGGTCCAGAGGAGCAACGGAAGGGCGAGGGCTCTGTCCTAGGGGAAGAAGGGGGTCCACTTTCTTACACAAGGATGAGGATGGGTTCACAAGGTGGAAGAAAGATGAAGGGACAGATGCTGCCAGGGACAGACGCTTCCTTAGCACCACTGACTAGGACATGGAAACAGGAGGGAACAGTGCGGGCTAAACTGTGAGGACCCCCAGGGAGTTCATGTTCACAGCCCAGACTCTTGGGATGCAAGGGGCAAGGAGATCCAGCAGTGAGTGGCTACCTGGGCGGGCAGGCTGTTGGTCAACTCTGTGCTAAGCTCCTGCCTAGAAGTCGGGGCTTAACAGGCTGCCCAGTCAGTGAACAAAACATTTACTATAACCAAACACATACATGCAAAATGGCCTCTGGGATGAGGGCTAAGGATGAGTAGGAGGATGGGCTGCCGAATGCCTGGAGAAGAACAGGCGGGAGCGAAGACCCAGTCGGGCTCCTGGGGTGCAAATCCTGTTCTCATGCCTCCAACTGATCTGGACCTCTGGTCCTCTGAAAGGTATCTGCGGTAATAACGCTAACCCTGACCTCAGCACACACTACCGAGGCTCTAATACTAAGTGGTTATCCAGCCGGCACTTTGACAGTGCCTGCCCTGTGGCGAGCAATCAACGAGCAGCATAAAGGGATCACAGTAATGGTGATGATAAGACCCAGGTTCCTTATCGAGGAGGGCAGGCAAGGTTTCCTAAGAAGAAATGAATCAGCTGATATCAGACAGGTGAAGGGGCATGAACCAGGCAGGGCAGAAGGAAAACGCATTCCATGCTGAGGGAACAGCTTCTGGGAAGTCCCCGAAAGGGAAAGCAGCAGCAGCATCAGTGTTTCCAGGCGGGGAAAGCAGCCCAAGCGCTGGCTGGAGCACTGTGGTCAGCAGGACACCTCTGGGGGGAGGAGGACTGCTTCTTCAAGGAAGCCTTCCTGGACTACTTTAAGCTCCCAAAGAGAAACTGCATTCTCGACATAATTTCCTGGTTCTGTGGCAGAACCTGGGAGTGAAGGAGAGCCAAGAGCATGAAGCTGAAAGCCCCACAGGAGAGCATGAGAAGGTAGCAGCTGGCACTGAGGTGTACTGCAGGAGCTCCCAGGGAGGGGAACGCGGACGTGGGCCTGGCATCGCTGGGCTCACAGCTGCTTCCTGTTTGCTACTCCTCAGTGTTCACTGGGAAAGGTCCCTGGTGGCTCAGTGGTAAAGAATTCACCTGCAAAGCAGGAGATACAGCAGGAGCCGCGAGTTCAATCCCTGGGTTGGCAAGATCCCCTGGAAAAGGAAATGGCAACCCCCTTCTGTGTTCTTGCCTGGGAAATCCAATGGACAGAGGAGCCTGGTGGGCTACAGTCCACAGGGTCACAAAGAGTTGGACATGGCTAAGTGACTGAGTGTCCACGTGCGCACATACACACAGTATTCACTGAGGACTTGACAACGTTCCAAATGAAGATAAAGATGCCATTGGGGCCCTCTACAAAGGACCACTGGCCTTCCTCATCCCCCAGCCAGAAAAGCACTCTCCGCTGGACTGCACAAGGGAAAAGCTGTCAGTGGTTAGCAAGAGTCATTACTTTGGCTAATTTAGGAAATTTGGGATCTGTCCAGGAAGCTGGGTGGACCTCATTCTTCAGCATTCCATGATGGACTATTTTTCATTTTGAACTGCTTTCCTAGCCCATCAACAACAGGAGTTAAAAATACAAAAGTCAGGGGCAAAAAATATAGAGAAGTTATGTTCCCAAAGCCTCCATAGGTGGGGAGATGCAGTAGGCAACCACAAACCCCAGCCCACACCAACCTATCCTGCCATCAAAACTGAGAAGCTCAATAACCAATGAAACTCCAATTTCAAATACATTTGATCATGTTATAAATTTGCTGTTTGGCTGCACAAACAGACTCTGGTGCCCTCACTCTTTCAACAAAGACTTCCTGAGCCAAGTGTTCTGTGCTGGCACCAAGAACCCAGAGATTGTGTGTGTGTGTGTGTGTGTGTGTGTGTGTGTGTGTGGTCTCCACCCTTAAGGAGCTCAGTTTTCTGAGCCTAACAGATAGTAAATCAACAGTTACATCAATAAGTGCTTTGGGAGACAGAGCAATGCAGGGTGTTCCGGGAGCCAGGAGGAAGGTCATGTCCAGGGCATAGAGAAGTGCAGGCTGGGGGGAAGGTGTCCAGAAGAGCAGAAACCTGAGCTGAGTTACTGAAATGGGGAGTAGGGGAAGGGTCATTCCAGGGAAAGAGCCCAGCTCTGGCCAAGGCACCAAGGGGTGACAGCTGTTGAGAGGCTAGGCTGAGGTTAGAAAACCGGGCTACGGAAAGAGTGAAACGGGGAAGGTGGCTGAAGGCCAGTTATGAAAAGACTGCAGGCCTGCTGAGCCGGCTGGGGTTCTATTCTACAAGCAATGAGGAGCCCCTGGAGAGTTTGGGGGGTTTTTGGCCATACGGTGAGGCATGCGGGATCTTAGTTCCCTAATCAGGGATTTGAACCCTTTGCATTGGAAGCCTGGAGTCTTAACCACGGGACCACCAGGGAGGTCTGGCCCCTAAAGAGAGCTTTCAGCAGAAGAAAGCCTCGATAGATGTGTGAGTTAGAAACTTCATGCTGCGAGGAGATGGGGGTGCAATTAGGAAGACAAAAGCGGTCCCAGGAAGGCCAATGGAGAGGCTATTAAAACAACCCAAAAGAGGAGTCCTAAGTGAAGGCGTGGAGAGAGAGAAGGAAGGAGGGAGGGGTGAAGGAGAAGATGGGCTTTTCCAGACGAGATAAGGGGTGGAAGATGACCGTGGAGGGAAAGCACAAAGCCAAGGATGACTCCTGCAGCTGACACGCCTGAGGAGGTTTAAGTTCCACCTTAAGGCAGGCACTGCAGGAAGACCGACGCACTGGGTACCAGGCGAGGGCTGACCTGAAGCACCCGCAGGACCATAGCTCGGAGCGGGCAGTGGGCGCGGGGTGGGGGTTGCGAGAGGCTCTGGGCATTTTCCGGCGACTTCAGGATACAGGTGAGCAGTGGATGAGCTCGGCGGGGAGGAATACTGGGGCTGACCCGCGCGGGATCAAGCAAAACCTTATTAAGCTAAAGACTGAGAAAAAAGAACCGGCACGGCAGGCTGCGGAGGTCAGGTCTACAGAACTGCCGAGAACCAGGGGGCGGCAGGGCAGACAGTGAGCAGCGGAGGGGCGCGAGCGGGGAGCGCTCAGCTCCACCAGAGGCAGGAGGCGCCTCTGACACCCAGGGGGCGCTCTGTCGGCGGGGAGCAGTTAGCTGGTATGGGCAAAGGCAACCGCACCAAGCCTAGCAAAGAGAACAGTAGAACAGTGTGGACGTATTCGCAGTCATCCCAAAGAGCATTATTCCCGCTTTCTTCAGAGCCTTATCCTGCCTGTCTGACCTTAGATCTCACCCCCTCTATTCTGTCTGCCCTGCTCATGCATCTGCCTCATGAGGACAGAACTTGTCTGGTGTCTCCTCCATGACCACAGTGCCCGGCCCAGTGCCTGGGACACCCAGGTTAAGCTCCTTGTCCCAGGCTGCCTGGTTCACTAGAAACAACAAAATTCAGTGGGCACATGCTACACACCCGATACCTGGATGCTGGTGGGGAACAAGACAAAACCGGACCCTGCCCTTGGAACCTGAAGTTGGAGGTGAGCAGACAGAAACTCAAGTATTTCAACAAAAAGCAGATTATCACTGCCGCAGAGCTAGGACTGGAATCTGACTGTCACACCTTCTAGTGAGATTTCTTTTCCAAGCCCAAGAGTGCTGCCTTCTCTAAACTAAAGGGACATTTCAGCTTGGGGAAACAGTCAAGAAAGTGTTTGAAGTTTGGCCTTAGTCTCTTCCAGGGGTCCCACACTTCTGCCACTGTTTTAATAGACTCCTAAGAAGTAGGAACACCCATTGTAGGCTCTAAATATATAACCTTAAGAGCTCATGCTGTCTCCAATCCTTCTACATAAGACAGAGGAGCAATTCCGGATTTAGGTGGGAATTAGGTGGAAAACAGAAAGCAGTGCAAACCAGAGGTCAGATACTCTGGGTTCAAATCCCTTCTAACCTCAGGCAGGTTACTCAGTCTCTTGTAATTTGATTTCCTATTGCTGAAGTGGAAACACAAATGCCTCTGTAGTAGGTTGTTGCAAAGATGAAATAAAAATGATACCTACAAAGCACTCAGCACTGTGCCTGGAACTCAGTGAGATTTCATGAAACGGAGGCTGCAAACCAGTTCCACCTGTTGCTTTTATGACTCCATCTCTAACTGATATATTTGTGAAAACCAAGCCAAAAACTACTTAGAATTCAAACCCAAGAACACTCAAAGTGTTCGAAACATAAATTGCTCTCTAGTTAAGTGACTTGAGGAATTGTCTCAAATTCCCATACTTGGGCAGACTCTGCAGTAAGGAGTTTCATTTCCATTTCTTGCTCTATCCCATTTTCTCCTCCAATTCAGGCAAATGCAACTATTTCCCCAACAGATCGCATCTTGTCTCATGGCAGGGGTCCAGACACGGACTGGATTCCACTGGTGCAAGTTGTAGCAGAGCTCGGAACGCCACACCTCAAACAAAGCGTAAGAACACAATCGCAAGCCCAAGGTACACACAAACTCCCAAACACACTTGGCTCCAGAGAAGGACAGGAGGACTGGTCACAGCATGCTTTTCTTGCCTCAAAGCTAAAAAGCTTATTTTGGCATTCAGATGCTGAAATCTTTGTATCTCCTTTCTTTTACCACTCAAACTCTCCGTAACTGGTCTCTTTTTACTCATGTCTCTGATTCTTAATCCCTCGTTTATGAAGGACCCTGTGCAACCTCGCTGCCTTCCCCCTTCTGCCTCCCCGCAGCATGTTCTCAAGGCCAGCTGTAACCACCTTATCACCAATACCGCAGCCTTCCCTCAGGTCCCTTTCTCCCTGGTCTCTGCTGCCCCATCCTCTCTGCTTCCTGAAACTCTCTCCCCCCTTGGCTTTTGGTTCTCTTCCAGCTTCTGTTTTTCCCATCCCAGAGTTATGCACACTCACTAAGGCTCAGCTCTCGGCACATCACAGGGAGCATTTATTAATCCTATGCTTCTGTTCTACATCTCTAGGCCTACCCTTCCCAGCTCAGGTGCTGGCCGCGCATTTCCAATGATCTATTAGACATGTCCTGTGGATGAACCACTGCCACCTCGAATTCAGTATATCTAAAACTGGATGCACCAACTATCCTTCTGCACCCTGAACAGCCACATTTTGGTCAGTGGTTATGAACTATCAAGTTTAAACTTTCACCTTCCTTGGCTCCTGTCTTTAAAGTCTAAGAAGACCACAAACCCTACGTTTCTCCCTTTGCACTCTCTCTTCTTCTGGTCCTTTGCTCCATCTTAACCACCGTTAGCCACATGACTTCACGCCTGGACTGCTGCTGCTGCCTTGGAACAGAGCTTATGCTTCTTGTCCAGAATGCCCCTAACATGTTACTTCGGCCATTTTACTTCTTTGCTCCAAATAACTTCAATGGCTTCCTACTGTCTCCAAGTGTCTCAGCCTAGCACTCAGGGTCTAGAAGAGGGGTGGGCAAACTATAGCCCACAGGCCAAATTCGGTCTACTATCTGTTTTTGTAAATAAAGTATAATTGGAACACAGCCACACCATCACAGACATATTATCTGTGGCTGCTTTCCCGCTACAATGGCAGAGTTGAAGAGCCATGATAGAGACCATATGGCCTAGGAAGCCGAAAATATTTACCATCTGATCCTTTACAGAAAAAGTTTGCTGACCCTGGTTTACAGTAATCAGCCACCAGCAGCAGATCCTGCCAAACTTCTTACTCACCACTCCTTTGGATGAAATTTTTGTTCTCATGGGTCTTTTGCTGAGTCCACTTTCTTTCCATCTTATACCCACCTTCTCAAGCCAGAAAAGCATATTTCATCCCCCAACTGGACTTGTCCATCCTTCAGAACACAGTCAAGCTCTGCCTCTCTGTGAGGCCAGCTGTATCCATCCCCTGCACCTGGGATACTTCCCCTCTGGCCTCTCTCTCTGTATCTACCACAGAAACATAAATTGAGATCCCCTTCTGCAGATCTTTTCCACCTATGCTGTAGGCTTCTCCAGAGTACAGGTGCAGTACCCTTCACAGAGCAGTACCAGTGATAACGACCTTGCCCTTCATTCCAAATACCAATCCTTGATAGCATAATTCGGTAAGAAGGCATCAAACAAACTTACCAATGAAGGCCTAGCATTCCACATTTGAAAAGTTAAGCTTCGGTCCAAAAACATGCACGTTAGACAGCACCACCTAAAAGCCAATGAAATAAGAGTTTAGCTTTAGAAGAGAACATTTCTACATTTTCTTTAAATTTACAACTCCCAGTGAGTTTTGATTCACTGTCCTCCCAGGCTGTCCATCTCTGCCTAGAAAATACTGCTCATCCTTCAAATCCACTGGACAGTCTCTACCTGGAAGCCACCCCACTGTCCCAGACAGGCCAGGCACCCCTCCTCTCAGCTCCTGTGGAACTCTGGTGAGACATTTATGGTAACACGGGGTACAATGTAGCATAACTTCTTATTTGTGAATAGGGGTCCTTAGACTGTACTCTTGTGAAGAGGAGAGATCTGATAAATTCACCCCATTCCTTATCCCTACTGCCTAGAATACTATGGCTATTTAGATAGTTCTCAATAAATATTTGTAAAATGGGTGGAAAAGTTAACCCACTCAATCCATGAAGACATGCCAGGCATCTAAAATTCTGCTGGACCAATATTGTCATCCTAGAAATGCATGCTTCAATCCCACTGCTTTTAATAGGCAATGGTTTAACAGGAAGGATTAATGAGATTAATCTTCTAAATGCACACCTTTGGAATGCCACTTCCCTGAGCAGAAACCTTTAGAGGCTCCCAGAACCTAAGAAGGCAAGCCCGACTCCACAGGCAGGCTGCCAGGCCTACAACAGCTGGCCCAGCCTGAGTCTGCAGCCTCAGCTCATGTGGTCTCCCCCAGTGGACCCCTCACTCCAGACAGAAAGGACTGGTGGCCAGTCCCTTCTCTCAGCATTCTTCCTCCCCTTCTTGCCACATTATCTCCTTCTATACTATACTGACCTCCATTTCAACATCTTGCTCCAGACCAAGGTCATGGTGGGGCCCAAGAAGGTTTTTTTTTTCCTTCCTTTAGAATTGTGTGTGTGTGTGTGTGGTGGTGGTAAAAAACACATAACAAAATTTACAAGCTTAACCATTATTAAGTGTGCAGCTCAGTGGCATTACATACATCACACTGTTGTGCAAACACTACCATCCACCTCCAGACTCTTTTTTATTGTCTACAAAACTGAAATAACAGCTCTACTTTCTCCTTTCCTCCCTGTCCATGGCACCCAAAACATTTCTGTGGAATGAATGAATGAAGACATGAATAAATCTGACCTCAGTCCTCCCAACAAAAGCCAGAAGTACTATCTCTTTCTGCTGGACTCCCATGGTACTATCTTCACATCTTTCTTAGACCTATTTCCATCAGTCTTAAATGACCCTTTTTGCATACTTGTATTCTCCTTCAAGGCGGGAACTACTACTTATTGGAAAGGCTGAGCTTGGGTGCAAAAGCGTGCATTTAGCTTCTCCTCCATGTCATTAGATCTGACGGGCAAGTCTGTGTCTTCCCCATATAGCTCTTGCCGTCAGTGAATCACCCCCTCTTGTTGACATCTCTCTTCACTTGGCTTCCAGGCTAGCGTTCTAGGCTTTCCACCCACCTCACTCACTGGCTGTTCGTTCCCTTTGCTGGTTCTTCCTCGTCTCCCCACATCTTAATGTCAGAAAGCCCCAGGGCTCGAATCATAGTTCTCCTTTCTGTATTCCTTCAATTGGCCCCTGGGTGATCTCACCTAGCCTCCTATCACCTATACATGAAGGATGCCCAGATGTCTCTCCAAGCACAGGTCTCTTGTTTGGACTCCTGGCTAGTATACTTTACTGCTTGCTTTAGGGAAGATGTCAAGTAGAGAGGAGGTCTCTGTGAGGTGTATTTGATGTATCAAACTTGACACATCTCACATAGACCCCTGACCTTCCCCCAGACCTGCTCTTCCCAGAATCTTACCAATCTCAGTTTAAGGGCATGGTCTCCTGGTCTTCTAGTTGCCCGGGTCAAAGGTTTGGAGTCGCTCTCATCTCCTCTCTCTCTCCAATCCTCACCAAAACTGGTTTTTACCTTCAAAATAATGGGTTGGTCAAAAACTTCATTTGGGTTTTTCCATAACATCTCAGGAAAAACCCAAATGAACTATTTTGCCAACTCAGTGTATTCAGAATGCGACCATTCCTCACCTCCTCCACCATCACCACCCTAGGTTATTGCCAGAGCCTCTAACTGGTGTCCCTGCTCTCTCTGCTTCTGTGTTTGGTGTCACTGCCAATTCCACCCATAGCCTAGCCTCAATACAGGAGAGAGTCTGCTATGACGGAAGTCAGATTATGTCACTTCGTCGGTTAAAATTCTTACAAGCTTTCCCCGCAAGGACAATGCCCAAGGGATAAGTGTTTCCAAAGTAGACTGGCGGGCCCCGGGGTAGGCTGATGGGCGAGGCAGGGTCTTCTGGCCAGTGTCCCCCTCCCAACCATCTATTTCGTGACTGGCAGTCCTGATATATCTCCTATTATCTGACTCCTTAAATAAAAGATACTTCTTAAAAGGAGAAAAGTATAATTAATCAACTTACTTTTCCAGTTAGGATACCACAAGAAGCCATTAACATTCACATTTCTTAAGAATTCATAAGAAAGACATGTTGAGTCTGCCACCAATTCATAACTCATTTCCAAAGAAGAGTTAGCCTTCTGGAGAAGAGCTATTGCCCGCTTGGTGCTGGGGGTGAGTCCTCCTGAAGCCCCCTTCACTCACCATGCCCTGTCTGTCTGTCTCCTCCAGATTCTCTCTCTCTCTCCTTGACCTGCCTGATGCTGTGGCTGGAGGTGAAGTCCAAATGAAATAAGAATTGAAGGACTTAAAGTAGCTCAGGTCTTATCCATTCTCCTCAGAACAACAGCAGCAGCCTTTCAACCAGTCTCCCCAGATCTACACTGATGGTTTAGCCGCTAAGTCAGGTCCAGCTCTTTTGCGACCCCACTGACTGATTTTCAGCCACAACCTCATATAGTGATAATTTTAAGAAAACCTATATTTGACCAAGTCCCCTGCTTTATAACTTTCCAAAGAGCTCCTGGGCTTTCCAGGTAGCACTAGTGGTAAAGAATTCACTTGCCAATGCCGGAGACATAGGAGCCACGGGTTCGATCCCTGGATTGGAAAGAATCCCTGGAGGAGGAAACGGCAACCCACTCCAGTATTCTTGCCAGAAGAATCCCATGGACAGAGGAGTTTCAGTCCATGGGGTCGCCAAGAGTAGGACATGACTGAGCATCTAAGCACACACACAGAGTTCCTACATTGCCATATGATAAATTCTTCAAAACATATTACAATAAACCATAGTAAATATTCTTTTTATCTTCCCTAGATACTTTTATTCTGCTTTCTTCTTAAAAAGGTCTTGCTTGACCCAACAGGGGGGTGGGGGTGGGGGTGGGGGTAGGGTATTCCATCCAGCTCAGATTAGAGCAATCTTCACCCCCACAACAGCCGATAGAGATGTAGTGCTCCCAAAGGCCAAGCACATCACCCAAGCTGGACCACCCAGAGCCGTTCTCTAGAACTGATATATGGATGCAGAGAAAGGAGTTCTCCCTTCTCTGGAATTGCAACACTGGGGCTATCAGCAGCGGTGCCTCCCCAGGGAGAGAGGCCTGTCTGCAGTAGGAAAGACTGATGCTAACGCACAATGAACGGGAGGCGCCAGATGGACGACCAGCAGTGTCAACTCCTATTCCGGAACCTCCTGCTTTTGTGAACTCCTGCAGCATCCAGCATCCTTCCCGGTTATGGAACCAGTAACTACCCACTCCTGCCTCTAGGAGCTGGAGTCCCAGCAGGCCCACTGTGACGCTTTCTCTATCTGCGCCTTTCTCCACATTGGTTCCTCTGCCCGGAACATGGGCGCCCTGGGTTTTTACACAGCAACCAGGCTTCCCCTGTGAGGTCAGCCCTGAAGGCAAGCACGGCCAGTCCAGTCTTACTGACGTGCTCTAAAAGGCCTGGAATATACCCACTGGGTTACACCCACACCCCACCCCTGCCTTCCCAATCTTCGAGCTCGCTGCCCAAGCTAGAAACCTCAGACCCACCTGGTCTTCTCAGACTTCCTCAAGGCCCACGTGGGTTCCCCACGTCTTCTTTCTGCCCCGTGTCTGCTGTCACAGTCCAGAGCCCCATCCTCTCCTCCCTGAGCTGAGGTACCAGCCTCCGGGTCTCTCTGCCCCTCCCCTTTCCCATCCCTCCACACTGCGGCAGAGATGAACTTCCAAGAGCCCTTCTACCACCTACAGAGTCAAGACCCTGGTGTGAAGGCCCTTCACGTACGGGCTTCCACCCAATTGTCTAGTTTCTCCAACCACTTCCACTTCCAGGAGGATGCAGAAGACACACTTTCCCCATTTCACCTTCTGTTTACAATGAAAACTCCTACATGGGACACACAAAACAAATGCGAGAAGATTCCGAAGGCAGAGTGAAGAAGGCAGCCCAGGGAAGGGGCCTCAGGCCCCGAGGAAGGACAATGTGGTGAGCGGCCCACAGTTGCTTTTGGTCCCACTTGGAATGGAAGAACCTGGAGATGCCAACAAGCACAGACCAAAAAGGCTCCAACAAAAGCTTGCTGCCTGCAGCAAGATGGACAACTTTTAGATAATAACTGCTCTATATCAGCCAACACCACAGAATAACCCATGGTCCCACCCATACCCATACAACGAAGGGCATGACATCTGTAAAAAACATCTATAGCTAACCATGTGCTTACTGGTGAAAGAATGAAGAAGGGCTGCCCCCACGATCAGGAATAGATGATACTGTCCATTCTTAGCACTCTCACTCAACCAAGTACTCCAAGTCCCAGCCAGCACCAGAGGCCACAAAAGGAAATAAAACAAACAGACCGGAAAGGCAGAAATAAAACCGTCATCTCTATTTGTAGATGATATGACTGTCCAGATAGAAAATCTTGATGAATATAACCAAAAAAGAAAAAAAAAAAGCCTACAACCAATGAGTGAGTTTAGCAAGGATGAAGGATCCAAAATAAAAACAAAAACTCAATTGTTTTCCTGTATACTAGCAATGGACATGTGGACACTGAAATTAAAAATCTAGTATCATTTACAATCACTAAAAAAAAAAAAAAGAAAGAAAGAAATACTTGGGTGTAAATATAATTTCTTGCAGCAAATCATTCTAGTCTATTCTGCCAGGAGGGCAGGAACAGTGTATATTTGTTTCCCTCTCCAATGAAACCAAAATACTGAGCCAGTGCCCAGCACCTAGAAGACAGGCAATATTTGTTGCCACAGCTCATACTCTGCCCTGTTTAAGATAGACTTTCTTTCCCTTTATGCTCCTAGTGGGAGCATCGTCCACTAAAAAATTCCCTCTCTCATTTCTGCCTTGGCAGGTCATGATTGCTAAGGAAGAACCAGGGAAGCTGTTTCTGCTCCCACTCCAAAACACACTTATGTTCTTACATTACACACAGCATGGACTAGAAATGGCCTCTCCAGGCTCCTCTCTCTCACCCAGAGGGAAACTGGGTGCCTTCCACATCAGCCCGAGGGTGGGGCCCTGAGGCTCAGCCCGAAGACCCCCAGCAATGACACGAGGCTCCTGGCAGTGCTATCCCCTCCAGACTCTGTGCTGAGAGGAGCCACAGACACCCCCCCAGTCCCACTGCCTAAAAGCTCATTGTGAAAAAGAACTGCCTATCTGTGCTGAAGGAAGTACTGTGGAAGAGAAGAGGCTATGAGAGATAGGTCAGGCCCAGAGGGTGTCCAGTTTCCAAAAACTCTTCCCCTCTTTTTACTTCCAAGGGTTGAAAGTTGAGTGTAATAGTCATTAAGCAAAAGCCACAATTTCAGAACCATCCTGAGTCCTTTCGGTCCCACCCCACCACCCATTCCACAGCAAAACCTGTTCCACTTTCAGAACAGAGCTCAAATCCAACCACTTTTCAGCATCTCCACCACCACCTCCACTCGGGACCTAGCTGCTCTCCTCTCTCGCTGGATAATGCCAACAGACTCAGCTTCTCTCCCTGAGTCCTTCCTCAACACAGCACAGTGAGCCTTTCAAGATATGACTCAGATCATACCATTCCTCTTTCAAAACGCTGCAGTGTTCTGGCTCTCCCTGTCACTCACAAAGCGACCAAGTCCTGACAATGACCTTAGTGGCCTGGCCCCCTTACTTCTCTGCCCTCACTTTCCACCACATCTTCACTTCCTCCTCACTCCACTCCAGGCCCCCTGTTCACCTTTACCTGCTGTTCCCATGCCTAACTCTCTTCCCCAGTTAAACCCGTGACTAACTTCTTCACCTCGTTCACTATACACTATACCAGGAGTTTATCCATCTTTGTGAGCTTGTCAGACTCCTCTGTTCATGGGATTTTTCAGCCCTCTAGGCTTCTCTGTTTATGGGATTTTTCAGGAAAGAATATTGGAGTGGGTTGTCATTTTCCTTCTCCAGGGGCTCTTCCCAAACCAGGGATCGAACCCGCATCTGCTGTGTCTCCTACATCGCAGGTGGATTCTTTACCTGCTGAACCATCAGGGAAGCCTGCCCACCAAAATCCATTTCCTTTTACTTGTAAGCACATGGCTGGACTACATCTCCCAGCTTCCCTTGCAGTTAGGCGGAGAAGGCAATGGCATACCCACTCTAGTACTCTTGCCTGGAAAATCCCATGGATGGAGGAGCCTGGTAGGCTGCGGTCCATGGGGTCGCTAAGAGTCGGACACGACTGAGCGACTTCACTTTCACTTTTCACTTTCATGCATTAGAGAAGGAAATGGCAACCCACTCCAGTGTTTTTGCCTGGGGAATCCCAGGGACGGGGGAGCCTGGTGGGCTGCCGTCTATGGGGTCGCACAGAGTCGGACACGACTGAAGCGACTTAGCAGCAGCAGCTTGCAGTTGGGAGTACACATGTGGCTGAGTTCTGGGTGTGAGGGATGCAAGGCTTCTTCCACACTGGCCTGTAAACGTTCCCACAAAGTCCTCTCTCTTTTTCAGCTGAATGGGAGGGAATCTGAGGGTCTTGACAGAGACACAAGATAGAAGGAGTGTGGGTCCCTCAACAACCATCAGGAAGGATGCTTGCTAACCAGGAGCAGCCTCACTGGAACTTTTCTCTATGAGAAATAAAAGTTTTCTTGAGTTGACACAGTGAGATTTGGGATGTCTGTTTCCTATCTGACCTGACAACTTGGTCTCCTTCTCAATGAGACCTTCGATTACTCTATTTAAAATCCTCCCAACACTTCTTAGCTGACCACCTTACTTTGTTTATCCCCATAGTCCTTATTACCATACAGCATACTGTATATTTTGTTTTTTTTTTTTTCCTCTATCACTCCAAATATGAACGTAAGCTAAAGGCAGGAAGTTTTGCTTTTCTTTTCCCCTTGTTGTATCCCCTGGGTCTAGAACAGTGCTTGGCAAGTTGTAACAACAATCCTGTGTGGTTGAATGAATGAATAAATGAATGAATGGGACTATACGGGCTCCAAGGTCAGAAAGGCCTGGGTGGAGGCCTGCTCTGCCATTTACTACCTGTGTGACCTGGGGCAAGTTACTCTCCCTCTGCAAGACTCATTTTCTTCATCTGTAAAATGGGAGGAAGTAACAGTACTTTCTTTATAGAGACTGGAAATAATTAAGATCATGAACATAAATCTTTTAGTGCAGTGCCTAGAAATAGCTCAGGCTCCATAAATGCTAATTACCAACATTGTCAACTCAAGGTCAGAGGACAAGACTGGGTGTCAGGCCCTCATAAGGTCACTGGCAGCGCCATGTATCAGAGAGGAAGGAACTGAACAGATATTTACATGCACAAAGTCTTCTGGAAGAAATCGTGGCAAACACCTAGGTCGATTCGAGAGCTGCCTGAAAGTTCTCAGTAAATTGCAAACGATCAGAAAAACATGACAACTGGTGTCAGGGGTGATGAAAAATGTGTGCCGAGTCTGCAGGAAAGCCTTGCTCTGGAGAGAGCACCACCCCAGTGATGAGAGATCACTCTGTGCCTTTTAAGAAACAATTTTCACAGCAAAGCTTGAGAAAAGAGAGGCCTCTTGCATCATGAGGACAAGGTAATAAGGCTATAAAAATGGAACTCAAATAAACCACACACAGAGCCCACATGGGCCCAATTTTCCAGGAAAAACAGCGATTGCTGCAGCATTCAGATGAGGCAGTCACACTTATGCCTGAGCATAGCAAATAGCTTTCAGAAATCATTAGGCTGCAGAAAAGCCACAGGGTTTGCCAAATTAGCCGTGCCAGCTCTCACCTGTCCTCTCTGTATGACTGCCTCTCTCTACCAATAAGAGGACACAGGCAATGAGACCCAGTGCCTGCACCTGCTTCGCCATCTTCAGAATACAGAGCCTCCTGGAGCGAACAGCACTGTAGTCAGGAGAGCCCAGGCTGACGCTCCTGTGTCTGCAGCCTGGCGGCCCCCTCCACACAGGCCCTCTAGGCTTTCTGATTGGCTCAGACATGCCCTCAGATCTCACCTCCTGGAACTCTCTGCCTTGTTGACAAAGCCCTCCTTGAAACTCCTTCTTCCTGAGGCCCCTTCCACAGCTCTCACCAAACTCCCCCAAACCCACAACCATGATCCCTTTCATGTCCATCTCTGGCCCCTCTCCCACCTCTGCATCTCTAAACATTGGTACCCCAAGCCTCTAAAATATGGTGTCTACCCACCTTTCTGATTCCAGTGTCTGTTCTTCCTCTATATGGGAGGCAGGACAGCTTTCTGGTTTGAAGCAGATATTCTGGAGCCAGACCAACTGGGTCTGATCTCAGTTGTATAACACTATAGTCTTAGGCAGTTAACAAACTGTTTTATGTCTATCCCTTCATCTGTAAAACGGAGATGATTATAAAAGACCTCATTTGGGTCACTGCAGGGATTAAATGAGCTAATAAGAGAGATAAAGTTCTTAGAACCATGCCTCAGACCTGATACACTCCATAATGTGCTGGCAAGGACTGCTATTCCATGAGCCATTGTTTAAGCCAAACCCCAAACATAACACCCTGTCCTTCTGCCTCAGTTTCCTCTACTCGGGCCTTTTCTCTTAGCTGGAGATGTGCAGGCGCTATCTCAGCCAGTCCTTAAGGAGCTGACAGGGGTAACCACTCTTAAACACCTTTCTGTAATCCCCCACCCCAGCTGTCCAATGAGATGGAATACCTCCCTTCTCTGACAGGGTGGGGCAGACTTCTCCCAGGGCCCTCTTCTTAATCTCTCTTGAGTAATCATTAACTTTATTTTAGTTTTTTAAAATTTTTATTTATTTATTTCTGGCTGAGATAGATGGGTCTCTGTTGCTGGCACATGGGTCTTCTCTAGTTGTGGCAAGCGGGGGCTGCTACTCTCTAGTTGCAGTGAGCAGGCTTCTCATTGTGGTGGCTTTTCCTGTTGCAAAGCATGGACTCTAGAGCACGGGGTCAGCAGTCGTGGCGCATGGGCTTAGCTGCCCTGAGGCATGTGGAATCTTCCCCGGCCAGGGATCAAACCTATGTCCCCTGCATCAGCAGGTGGATTCTTAACAACTGGACCACCAGGGAAGTCTGAATAGTCATTAATTTTAGACTTGTCTTACCTTCCCACTCCCAGTTCATAAGCTCCTCAGAAACAGGGGTGCATTGGGTTTTTTTTCTTCCCAAGTTTTTATCCCCTATAACTGTATTCACTGTAAAGACTCAGTCAACATTTGCTGGATTATGTTGAAATGCAAAGCCCGGAGCCTGGGTCTACATAACAATCAACAACAGATCAGCAGGACGGAGGAAGCCTTCCCCATCACCCCAATACAGATGTCAAGTTAAAAAGAACACAAGGGTCCAAGTGAGTGACATCTGTTTCTCTGTTTCATTCTAGCCATTTACTAATGGCCAACAAAAAGCCAAAACCTTTTCAGGAAGTTAGCAATCTGCTTCCACTGCGAAGACGACTTCTCTCCCTGACAGGCTCACTCTGTCTTAGGGAGACATGGTTTCTCCCTCAAAAATCCTGTTTACTTTTTCTTGTTTTAGGCTACTTCTCTAAAACATCCTCAAGAAGAGATCATTGTTTATTTTGTTATTGTTTTAAACAAAATGACAAAGATACACGGACACATAATTCCTCAATTCCCCACAGGTAGGTTACTCCTTAAGAGGATATATGGGGCTCACCTCCACACTTGAGAACAGACATGCCATGTATTACTTGTAGATACACAGCCTTTTCCTTACGTCTAAGTTCACATTACCATTACCCTGCTTCTTCAATCACAGCAAACATGACAAAGACCTTCCTAGCATTTAAAGTAAAATTTGAATATATCCTCATGATGTTCTTGGGGAAAAAAAAAAAAATCTGATTCTTTATCTAATCTTGGGCCATCACCATTAGCTAGATAAATGCCAACCTAATGAAACGATTCTGTAATACACAAAGATGGCTTAATGCAGCATTAGCTGAAAGAGCAAAAATCAGAAGTAATCAAAATGCCCCATAACAAGCTCATGGCTTAATGAAGGCATTCCCTTGATAGAATATTACACAGCCATCTTAAAGAAGCATGTTGGAATGAGGGAGCCATGTGGGAAAAGGCTGAAGGTATTGTCTTAAGAGGAAATGGGATGCTAAGTGTAGGATGTGTGTTCTTGCCACTAAGGTTGCCCCAGCTGGGCAGATGAGGCCCTGAGTTTGAAGTCAGAAGCAAGGAAAGTTAAGGGAAGGCTAAGAGAAAATCCCAGTTAACAGGGCCAGTGGGGCTGGTGGTAAGAAGATGAGAAGCTTATGCGTGGGGCAGGGTCCCTGCTAAGAAGTAGAGAACAGAAGAGGGCAAAGGTGACCCAAAGTCAAAGTCATTTCAGGATTCCATCCCAAAGCAGGCAAGGGGAATGGGAACGGGAACCCTTCCATTGCAGAATGAATCAATCCCTGGGTGAGAGAACAACTTTCAAAGCCCTAAGACGCTTAAAGTCAAGCCTTGGCCTTTCCACGGGGCTCCCACCAGAAGGCTCAGCCCTTCCCAATCCTCTGAGGCTAATCCTGCCCCAAGGCAGGAGGGATTTAAGGGGCTCTAACCTAGAACCCAGGGATTTAGCTTGTTTGCTGATAGCCTGGCAGATAAAGAAATTGAGCCCCCTGAGAACAAGTATCTTAGCCAAGGCCACACAGAGAGTTAGGGGCTGAGCTGACACTGGAATCTAAGCCTGCCTGTCTCTGGGTTTACAGCTCTTCCGCAGAGCAACTTGGTGCCAGACAACTGACAAGTCAGACAACTGGCCCTACACTATGACAGAGAAGCAGCGGGTTATGACCAGGTGAGCCAAGCAGAGCAGGGCAGGAAGACCCCAGGACACCAACCAACAATAGCCCCCAAAGAGGGACATGAAGGCCCCCAGGGCCACACTGTGCAAAGGCCAAGGCTTCAGGGGTTTGGGAGTTGTTCTCTCATGCAGGGATTGATTCATTCTGCAATGGAAAGGTTCGCATTTCCCTTGCCTGCTTTGGGATGGAATTCCTGAAGTGACCTTGGCTTTGGGGCGCCTTTCCCATCTTCCATTCTCTACTCCTTAGCAGGCCCCTGCCCTGTGCCCCGGCGTCTCATCTTCCTACCACCAGCCCCTCTGGCCCTGTTATTTGAGATTTTCTTAGTTTGCCCCCTCCTGTACCCCAATCCATGCCAACCCCCTGCCTCTAACCCCTCAGCCTCCTACGCTTTGTCAGTTCCGCTGAAGCTCACTGCCCTGTGGGTGTCACTGCTGGTCCCTGAAGCCATGACCTCCAGCACTGCTGTGCCACCTGTGGGTCCCACAGGTCCATCTCTGGACACGAGAAAAAGACTCCAGAGCTCCTCCCCACAGCTCCCATCCCCCTTGACTCCTACCCCTACCTCCACCAGAATCCCCAATCTGAACATCTCCTGCCAATACAAGAGACCAAACTCCCTGCCTGGCATGTAAGGTCTCCCTCATGGAGCCCAAACCACCTACCTGACCAGGCCTCCTAAGGCACCCACCCCCCTGTCCAGGTTAAGCAGGGGCTTGTTCCTTATGCCACCTCCAGAAGGCATACTCTCCTCACCACCCCAATGCCCCTAAGCACCAGCTCAAGCTTTCTCTCATTTTTTTCTTCCAAACACACTAATCTCCACTGAAAGAACCCAACCCTTTGGGGTCTAAGTAGCCAAAGAGCCAGGCTCTCAAATATGGAACAAGCAGCTCATCCTGACACCGTCATCCAAAGGGCTATGCCTAGGAGGGCCTTCTCTCCCCAAATCCACTTGAAACACACCATCAGAGAGTCCGTCACTTCAGCAGTTGTCAAACTCTCCCTTGACCCCTCCCCGCCTTGGGAACGGATGCAAACGTTAGGCAGTGATGCTGGAGCCAGGACAGCTGGTAAGGATCCTGGCATATTCAAGAGCATCCCACTTGCAGTAAGCACTTCCTGGGCTCCTATTCTGGGCCAAATGGCATGCAAAGGGCACAAAGACACAAATTCAGACACACCGGTTGTTGCAGGAATTCAAAGTCAAACAAGGCAAGGAGTGAGGTAAGCCTCACTAATGCAGCATGACAAAAGCCAGCCAGAGAGGGAAGGGACAGAGGGAAGGAGAGCAAGGAAGAGAGGCAGCAACAATTCAGTTCAGCGGAGAAAGGTGTGGGGAAGGGCTCAGAGAAAGCCGAACTGAGCTGATCCCTGAGGGGTAACTAACCAGAAACACAATAGCCTTCCCCACGTACTGGGTGCTGACTGTAAGCTGAGCACTGCGCCAGACACTTCCACTGCTCTGTCGCAAACTTATTCACTCATTCATTAAGGACCGGACTACCTGTCAGGCTCTAATTTAGGCACACCAGATAAATACAAAATAAACACAAATTGCGGCCCTCAGAACCTAGATCCTGTTGAAAAAAGACAGACAATAAACCAGATAAGTAAAATGTATTATATGTTAGATGGTGATAAGAGCTAAGAGGAAAAATAAAGCAAAAAAGGGAAAAGGGAAACATGGGGGTGGGGCAGTGGGCTGGGTGGTACAACTTCACACAGGGTGACATTAGAGAAAAGACCTGGAGAAGCTGAATGAACAGCCATAGGGGTATCGGGGGAAGAGCATTCGGGGCACAGGGGCGCTCACTGGCAAGAGCTTGGACAGGAAGCACGTTTGGTGTGTCTGAAGAACAGCAAGGGCTCCAGCCTGGCTGGAGAGAAGCGAGAGGGGGCAGGCAGGGTCGGGGTGGACAGCTGTACCTGTTGTGCACTGCACAACTCAAGAAGGTGCAGCTCACATGCACCACGGTGCGCTGTGCAGAAGAACCCAGTCTGCTCAAATCCTCACCAGGCCCTGGGGTGGGAGATGAGGTCAGAGAAGCACCAGGAAGCCCTGTGGGCCAAGGGAAGGCTTTTCCTCTGAGTGAGACAGGAAGCGGCCGTCAAGAGAGTTCTGAGCCTGAGGCATGACCTGAGCTGACCTCCTCTTCATGGGATCATGGGATGAGAGTACAGTCAGGAGACAGGCTGGAAGCAGGAGACCGCTCGGGAGGCTACTTGTAATAATCACACTCAACTATGTATCTCACATCCTCACAATCCCGTGAGGCCAGTGCAATGCTCACTCTTTCACAGATAAAGAGATCAGGCTCCAGAGATCTGGTCACTAGCCCAAGGTTCTGGCCTCGGCAGTGGCAGACGCCAGGAGTGGGAAGCGGGGGATGAAAACATTCCAGGGGGAGTGAACAGCATCAGCCATGGGACAGGAGACTGGCAGGGCTGGCATAACTGGGGAAGGACAGGCTCATGGTCCTGGGAAGGTTGAGGCAGGGCTGGCGCACGGCGGCAAATAGCCAGGGCAGCCGCTGAGGCCCGTCTGTGCCCTGGCCACTCCCACACAGCTGCCTCCAGTGTGTGTCCAAACCAGCGCCGCTACCCAGACCAGAAACACCACCTCTCAGCTCATCTTCCTCCCCATGCCAGTCATCCCTACCTCAGTCTACAGGCAACCAGAAGAGTCCTTGAACAACACAGATCAGACACTAGTTTCTTGCTCTCAGCACGCCAGCGGCTTCGCATTGAGCCAGGTGACTAGCAGACCCTCAGCTGATGTCGAGTAAAGGGATGACTCCCTCATCCCTGTAGCCTCATCCAGGCCTGGCCCTGGAAGGGGCAGGACCCCTTCCTCCTCCCTCCTCAGCAGGTGTGGCCAGTGAGACCCTATTAACCTGCCAAAATGCAGGAGGAGAGGGCAGCCATTCAGACCACCTGGGGGCAGCTTTGAGATTCAACTTTTTAAAATAAAATTGCTCACTTCAGAGCAAACTGGAGGCACTTTACCACGCTGTGGCCAAGGAGAAGGAGGTCTGCAGATATGCCCAGGCTGGAAAGACTGTAAGAGGTGCCTTGTCCCTGAGTCCCCAGCGCTCTGGACAACATTCTTCGTGTGGATGATGTCTAAGAGCTGTGTAAGCAGGACAGAACCACAGGCGCTAGGCAGGCAGTGAAAGGCTTTCCTCCTGGAGACTGTGAACTCAAGGGGTGGAGCCAATGACTGCATTCTTTTCTGGAGCCCTAATACAGTGGATCCAACGTTCTCTCAGAAACTAGGGAAAACTATGAAGCTAAGGCTTAAACAAAACTTTACAAAATGTGAGCCAGCCAGGCCTCCTGAGGCTTAACTCACTGCAAAGCCCTTTGTGATGAGTAGAAGGAGATATATAAACATACACACATGCATGTATGTAGGTCTATTTTTAAAGGAATGGTAACAACACCAAAAGAATGAGAATAGTAACAAGCTCTCCCCCACCCACCCACCCAGGAAAACTGAATTTAGCAACAAAGAGCCTCCCAAGGAGGCCCTGGTAGGAGTGTTAGCTGATCACTGCATGAATGACTTGCTTCTCTGGTTAAAGGCACCACTGTGGGTGGGAGAGGGTGGGGGGTGCACTGAAGCCAAGTGAGTCCCCAGACCCCTCAGAAGGCAGATAACCTCCTGGTTTTCTGTACTGCATCAAACAGGTATGAGAAAAGCTTCAAAGGCTTTGTTCTTTGTGCAGGAAAATGGGAGAAGTAGGGTCAGAAAAGCAGTCCTAACGTTCTGTAGAGGAACGAGGTTGAGTCTCCATGGGGGTGAGGGACCTATGTGTCCTGGTTTTCAAAAGGAGGGGACGCAAAGAGCAGGATGGATGGCTGAGTCCTACCCTGACAGAGAAATCAAATATAAAAGACGACTCAACAAGGATGTTCAGGAAAACTGCTTTCACTTGCCCAACTCCAAGCATTTCTGGGCAGTCTAAAACTAAGCGTGTAGTGAGGCGGAAAGATCCTGCGAGAGTTGGTCATCAAGAGTTTCAGAAAGGGCAACAAGGGCTCAGTGAATTCTTCCAAACATGCAAAGGTCAGACTCGGCCATGAGCAAAAGGACTGGGGGTGGCTGGATGATGGGGAAGCCCAGTGAAGTTAATTGAAGCCAGTTTCCTGACGGTAACAGCCCAATGTCCCACTGAAGGGACAGTGAGAAGCTGGTCCTCATTCAAAGTTGAGAATTATGGAGAAAATGTAAGCTTGGCTTTAGACAAAAGTTTGGGCAAGCATAAATCTAGACTCCTGTATGCAAACTGGCTCATCACTGTTCAGAAAGGATGGACATGCACTTGGGTAATCCAGACATGGGCAAAGGGAGGGGCAAAAGAGCCAGCCCCTAGTTCATGCCTTCAACTTTTGCTTCCTCCACTTGTGGACTCTGGCTGGCCCAGGCTGACAGAATGGGAGAAGCAGCTCAGAGGTCTCTGTCATCTCCTCCTTCTGCACCAGTAAGTACTGAGGATGTGGAAAGAGGCGGGCCTTGGAAGCATCCCAACACTGGACCCTCCTGCTCTACTACAAATGGGGGCAGCTCTGGGGCCAATCTTACAATCTGTAATTATCTTTATCACTTATTTCTCTGTAAACTGTTTCTCCCACCTGAATGAAAGCTTCAGGGAGCAGAGGCCAGGTCTGCCTTGCTCGTCACTGTGCCCCCAGCCAGCATCTAGAGCAGTGGCTGCCACACTGCAGGACCATAGCAAACGAATGCACGGCTTGGGGACTGCCTGGCTTCAAACACCAAGCACTCATCTCGAAGAGCTGTGGCTGAACCTGTCCTGCCAGGAGTGGGCTAAGTGCTGGATGGGTCACTTCGTGCCTCCCCCAAAGCTCTCAGCCAGCTCAGGGCCCCCACCCGGCCCTGGCAGTCCCAACTCGTCCTCCCCAATGCACTCTAGGAGCACGGCTCAGACCACGCACCTAAGCCACAAGAAGAAAGGGGAAGCCACTACAGGGAACAGGATAACAATCACTCTTTAAAAATGTTGGTGGAAAGAAGCCACAGCCAAATCTACAAAGTCATGAGCAGATGGACGGGACACTAGAAATGGAAGGGTCCGGAGCGAACACAGGGCAGGGTTGCTCAATTCCAGAGTAACAGCCCCAGAGGTACCTGAGGCACGCGGGAGTATAGGACAGGAAAAAAACAAACAGCCACGCAGTGAATGGGAAACCTGCAAAATTCATCTCCTTAGGTGACTGTAATAAAGGCCAGCTAATTCAAGGAAGAGCATTACTCAGGACATCTTGCCTAACACATTATGAACACTTAGCTTTGTACGTTAATTTCCAGAAGGAAAACATCCTCTTTCTAACAAGTTCCTAAATGCCTCAGTCAGAAAATAAGCTGGATAGGTCTGCGTTAATTTGATTTGTCTGGAGAGTATTAATTTGTGGGACTAATTTTTAACTGGCTCTTTATGACTATAAAAGTAATACATGCTCATTGTTGAAAAATAGGAAACTGCAGAGAAGATGATAAGAATAAAAATTACCTCTAATTCCACAAGATGAGAGCCACTGTTAACACGCTGGTGTATTTCCCTCCTTCTATGAATGAAATTTTAAGTGTTGAGGGCATACTGTGAATACAATTTCAATTCCTGACTTTTGCCAGTAAAGTTCATTAAAAATACTTCATTGGGTTCCAAGAAAGAAGTTCACCCTTAGTGAATATACAAATTAAATAACACAACGAATAAAAGTTATTCATTTGTGAAGTTAAAAAAGAAAAGCAAAACTGATTATTTCATTGAGCCCCCATTTCCTTATTACCAAAGGAAAAAAAAATCACGATTGTTAAGATAAAAATGGCCCATAAGATAGAAACATTAAATTCATCTTTATATCCTCTTACCTACACCATATTTTCAAGAAATATTTTTTTTAAAGCCACACATTTTTTCAAATCAACAGAAGAATTTTATAACTGGATCTTATTATTGTGAAGCAAAAAATCAAGTTTTAGTGGTGTTGCTAAAGTTTTATCTTCCAATCTGCAGGTGAACTAAACCATTTAAAAATGATCAGTTCACATTCACGGAACCGTGATTTCCAAGTGAAAGTCTTATCTCCAGTTTTGCTGTATTCTGTGACCTAACCTGTGGAGTAAACAAATCGCCCTGCAAAGGACATATTATGTGTTATATGCTAGCCGTTTGGGAGCTGTCCTACTGTCTGCCTGCATCCTGGTGAGGTACCTGGTTTTATATGTAGGTCCAAGGTCTTGGCCAGTGGAGAGTAGAAGAAATGTTCCACCTAGCAAAGAAGACCATCCAAACTCAGGAGCTCTGTAGCACAATGCATTTTTTTTTCACCTCTCATAATAGTTCACACCTCATTGAACACATGTGTCCATGCCAGGCACTGGGCTGGGTGTTAGGGACACAGAGGTGAATAACACAGATGCTGTGCCCACTGCCATGGAGCTGCAGTTTGCAGAGCACTTCCGCATCCATCATCCTCATGCTAAGCCTGGGAGACAGAAAGGTCACCACCATTGTTCCCATATTCTAGACAGATAAAGTGAACATTCATTGGATTATTTTATCCCAGGTTATGACATGGAAGAGCCAGACTCAAATCCAGGGTGTCTGACTCCTCATCCAGGGCTCTTTCTGCTGGTGAATTTCCTTACTGTCAACGGAAGTCTTCTAAATTACTCATATTTCCTCCAGCACCTGGGTTCTACCTGGCTGCCCAGCTTCTGAGCAATGCTTTCCCCTGATCACTAAATGGCTGTGTGTATCCTGGTTTCTGGGAGTCTTCTTAGATTCTGACTCTGGACTCGGGTACCTTTCCAGCTTTCCTGGTAAGAGCTGCAGACCCCACTCACTCCTTCCCAAAGTGTAGCACACTGCTAGCCTCCTCCATTGTTCAGTCTCCTTCCCACCTGAAAAGTAGATTTTGCTGTACTCCTGAGAGCTTTCTCAGCGTCCTTTGCAGGTAAATGTAGCCATATGACTAAGTTCTGGCCACTGGGATAAAAGAATGTGTGGCTTCCAGGTCTTGCCCTTAAGATGACTGCATGTATGACTCCTTGATCCTCTTCCCCTGGGAGATGGTAAAAAGTAAGGCTTCCACCTTCAGCCACCAAGTGGAAGGCACACACTGAAGACAGTAGGACTGGATCACTGTCTACTCTAAACTGGTATATGAGAAAGAAGTCAGCTTCCACCCAAATGCAGCCAATGTGTCTGTGGATCCCCCTAAGACAGGATTGTGCTCTGTGTCCCAATCAATACAAAAAGCTTGAGTGAAATCAGTTCTGCATTCTCTTGGCAAAGCCCCGTGTCTCTGATGAAATATCTTAAAGGGGATGTTCAAAACTGTGTGGCTAAGTATTGCATTCAGGTTTATTTCACGGAAAACCTTTCAAAAATGAAATTACCTCAAATGAAATTATCTCAAAGATGACTTATGTTCAGGTCACAGGAAAATTGAGAGAGCCCAGAAAAACAAGCCTGCCTCCTGTAGTAACAGGAGGGGAGAGAACTCTAAGTGATAACACGACCAGTCCTCTCTCCTAAAGCAGCTCACTCCATTCCTAGAAAAGGCACGGAGAGCTGAAATCATGTGAATCAAGACTCATTTCTCCATGGAAACAATGTGATAATGAGAGCGTGTGTTCCCAACCAAGAACTCGATGGTCAACTTTGTAAAGAAATTACGTAAACTCCATGTTTTATCATCTCTTAAAGCCTTGGGACTTGTAAAGCTAGAAGAGCTGATGGTCCGATAATACACCACAGAAGATCTATGTGTGTTCCATACCATTGAAAGTAGGTGCAAATCAATTAAACCAAACACAACAACCAATCACATGATTGTCTATTTATTTGGATTCAGTAACAGCGTAGTGTGCAACACAACATACTTCACCCTAATAATTCCTGCTGACCTCCGAATATAGTAAATCAGAACATTTAAGAATGTCTTCAACAGAGTAAGTGAAGAGGAACTTGGGAAGAGAGTAGGAGTTGTCAGAAAAGTGGTGTTTAAGCTTGACTCTGCCACTGACTAGCTTCGGGACCCTGGACAGTAGTTTAAGTTCTTTACATATTTCTAGCATGCAAAATGAGACTTTTTAACACCTCTCCTTATAAGGGTGTGGTAAAGACTAGACAAGACAACAGAGCTAAAAACTGCTTTGTAAATCACACATGAGAGGTGGATGGCATTGTTATCAGGACCATGACTTCCAGATAGGCTTTTGTAAGGAGATCTTGACAAGCATCAACATGAAAATGGAACAGACTACCAACCACCCTGTCACTTTCTGAGAAAATGACCCAGAGCAATTGTTTCATCATTCTTCTCTTTCCCCAGACCACCCCCGCCGCCCCCGACTTGGACTAGCCAGCAACAGTTAGTCAATCTGGCACATTCATCTTTGGCATCCTTTGCTCATGAGCCACAGGGCAGTTGGCAAGAGCTGCCAGATGCCAACCATGGGCTGTGAAGGAGGGAGAACCGTGGTGAGCCAAAGTCACTATCAACCCAAAATGCCTTCCAAAGACATACTGTGCTGTCAGAAACCTCAAAACCAGATTCAGGAAGCATTTTAGGGTCCCAGGAAAAGGGAGGAAGGAGACTGCAGCAGGTACGAGGGAGACTGTGCTGGGTCTGAATCTTGGCTTTTCCACTCACTGGACCATCGGAGGCACTGGGTCTCGGTCTCCCTAACTAGACAGTGGGAATCCACGTGACAAGGCTATTGTGAGCACTAAAGGAGAAAAGTCACGTGAGCCCTAAGCGTAGTTCTCGGCAGATGGTAAATACTCAGAGGTCAAGTACTGCTATAATTATTATTATGAATAATAAATACACCATGCAATACTAACAAAAATTAAGATTCGGCAAATCTCCAATCCTTCATGTCAAGACTCTGCCACAAGCTCTGTAACCAAGTATTATAAGGGCAGCATGCTGGCTCACCCACTAAATATCCAAAGTAATCAAGGTTCTTCTGGATTTCTGCCTATTGCCCCAGGACAGGTGAAATATCTAAGAATGCCCAACTGGCCAGCTGGCTGGATCCTGACACTGGTTTTTCCAGTTCACAGCAGCCCATCACTAACCTGAGTGGTGTGCAGAGAGGAGTACAGATTAACTAGCATGTCTGGTCTAACTTTTCTATCCATGCCCAGGCTGGTTCCCCTATCTCTGAGGGTGAAATATACCATTATCTTTAAAATATGGCCTTACCCAGCAAAGTGAGGCTAGTCAGCACCCATCTGGTGGACAGCGCCACATCCCTAAACACACCCTGGAGGCAGGAGAACTTCTGTGCCCTCCAGGCTCTGCCTGAAAGGCTAGTATACCTTCACTATTAAAACCACAACTTCTGCTCCCTACAACCAGGGAGCGAGTTTACAGCTTCCAAAACTCTTGCTCTTATCTTATTCCAGCATTAGTACCACACTGTAAGGGGCTGGATAAAAATTTATACCTGTTCCACAGATAGGGAATCAGCCACAGCTAGAGACATTAAGTTTCTGGCTTAGGCTATCCAGTGCTTCCCTGATGGCTCAGGGGTAAAGAACCCGCCTGCCAATGCAGGAGATGCAGGTTTGATCCCTGGGTCAGGAAGATCCCCTGGAGAAGGAAATGACAACTCTCTGCAGTATTCTTGCCTGAGAAATCCCATGGACAGAGGAGCCAGGAGTGCTATAGTCCATGAGATTGCAAAAGAGATGGACATGACTTAGTGACTAAATAACAACAATCTGATGCTTAGGTATTGGAAGCAGCCTAGAATGCAGGTTATCCCATTTCTAATCAGGGAACCTTCCTGGCAAATGTGGGGATTTGTTTTTAAACATCTGACTTCCATAATGGTGCTTTGCTTCTCGAGAAGTCATTAACCAAGGTGTCATGATCACAGTACACTACAGATTCACATACTTGAAAGCCACTCACACAGGCAGATGTTCCCCACACTCTAAATTCTAAAGGGCGGCTGAAAACAGCCATGCCGATTAACATAATTGACAATTAATTCCCAGTTCTGGCTCCACTCAGCTGAATCTCTGTCTGGATTCAGCTAGTAGCCTCCTATCCTGTCTCTGCTACAGTCAGTCCCTCTGCTCCAACCCAACCGGAACGCTCACACTGGACTAATGTTTTATGTGTAAGTTGCTTCAGTCATGTCCAATGCTTTGTGACCTTATGGACTGTAACCCACCAGGTGCTTCTGTCTGTGGTATTCTCCAGGCAAGAATACTGGAGTCGGTTGCAATTTCCTCCACCAGGGGATCTTCCTGACCCAGGGATCGAACCCACGTCTCTTATATCTCCTGCATTGGCAGGCGGGTTTTTTACCATAGTGCCACCCAAGAAGAATGATTTCACATCACTAAAAACCATAATCATAATGAAACCACCTCACTGGTTCTCTACCTCACTAGGTAAACTGTGACTTGCCATTTAAGCCTGCTGAGTTTCTTCTTCTACAAAATGAAATAGACTAGAGTCTTGTCCACTTACAGCTTGTGATTCTAAAACTCCCAACCAAACCCAAATCCTGCATCTGAAGGACGGTGGGAGACAGCGGCTTCCACTGGTCAAGAGTCTCCATGGCCTAGTTTTTAATCCTGGATCCACTGCTTCTTAGCTATATGACCTTAGGACGGTTACTAGACTCTGTGCCTCAATTTCCTCATCTTTGAAATGATGCTAATAATAGTATCTCTTTCATGGGCTTTTGTAGGCATTAGATCAGATAATATATATGAAGTACAAAGGACATCATAAGAACTCTCGGTATGTTAGTAATTATTATCGTCTGAAATGAAAAACCCTCCATTCCACGCAAGTCTGTGTCCCTGAATACAAATTGGTCACCCCTACCTCGATGCTTTTGATTATGCTATGTTCCCACCTACCTACTCCCTGGAAACACCTGTGCTACGCTTTTCTGTGAATCTCAATTCTACACATCCTTAAAAGTCTGGATTTGATCACTTCCACGAAGCTTCCTCCCTACCACAGCAACTCAAAAAGAGCTCTCTAGTCTCTGAAATCCTATAGCAATTACAGATCATCCAGACCACTTTACTGGCATTGTATGTGGCCTTAGGTTATCCTCTATATGCAGATAAAACTGCAGGCTCCTTGGCCATAAGTATTTCTGTTCTTCCTCTGGGTCTAGCATCGTGCCTGGTGTATGGCCCTTCAGATATTTGTCAACTGAATAAAGAAATGCATAGTACTACACACAAAGAAATATGCAGGAAGTTTTCTTTAGTTGATGTGGCTCAGCTATTGATTTGCCGTACTTTGGAGCCAATTAAAGATAACATAAAGATGAACATCAGCAGGGCAGGGACAACCACGGCCAGGTAAGTCCTGATCATCAATAAAAGATACTGATATCTGGTCACCCTGAAGAATAGGAAAAATACAGATAGCAAAAGGAAAGAGAAATCTAAAATTCAAAGTACCTCGCAAGACCAAGCACATGAGCCTATACTATCAGACAAGGTGGGAAAGCTCAGGTTTTCCCAAGCTGAACGCACTCAATCAGCAGCTATTTATCGAGTGGTTACTTGTGCAGACACTTTCTTAGAGGCTGAGATACAGCAGAGAACAAAACAGACAAAATTCCTGCCAGTATTCCAGGATTCAAGGAGAAAGGCTGGGTATAACACTACCCTCTAGCTCCTAAGTGAAATCCACAGAGCAACAACTCCTTGTACCAACCCCTCTTGCTATGCCTTCAAGCAAGGGAAAAGGAAAAAAATAGAACATACCATTCACAAGTAACTAAACAGAGGCAGTGCTCAAAGTGCACTGTCACTGACAATGAGGCTCGCCTCATTCTAGAATCTACTGGGGAAGTTCATCATATAGCACTCTGCACCCTAAGACAGCTGAACTCTAAGCCTCTAATACCCTAGGTCCCAGTTGAGCCCTGAGACTAGCATTTGCTTAAATATCAAACCTCTCAAATAGTAAATATCGCTCTTGAGGCCAAAAACAAGATTTAGAGGTGGGAGAGGAGAAAGGGAGGGGTGGTAGGTAAAGAACGGGGTAGTTTTCACCATGGTAAAACCTGAGGCTCTTCTCCTTCAGAGCAGAAACCTCTTCTATCATCTAAAGCCTTGAAAAAAAATTTTTTTTCTTCCAGCAAGATACTGAAAATAGCTTTGCATTTAACATTTAAAATTGTTTTTGATCCCACACTCCTTCAGCTCTGCTCTCTCCTGCAAACTCATTCCATTCCCTAAGGGCACTTGTAAGTCTATTTCAAAAGCAACAAACCAGAGTCACCATTTTTATCCCTAAGAGTTAAAAAGAAAAAACGATTTACATAATTAAAGGGAAGATAAGTTGACCAGGAACACAGGAATCTTATCTGGACCGAAAGTTCTAGGACAGAATTTCTTTCAACTGGTCAAGAGAGATAGCAGATCAAAGTCAAGGTTCATACTGAAGGCATTAACTGTTGAGCACTACGCAGGGGAACTTATTGAGTTCCTCATTATTTTGTATGCCACCTGATTCTTCAATAAGAAACTGGAGGTTGCTATTGGAGGGCAGGTGTGAACAATGCAGTGTATGTATGTCTCCCTGTTAACACTGAGAAAACAGGATTTTATAGCCATGAAGGACCTGAGAAATCAAAGTTCACTGAGGGCAACTTTACTCAGGAAGCCAGTTGTTGGGCCGAGACTGGAACCCAGGTCCTTCCCAACTTCCAGCCCACAGTTTCCCATTTTTCACACCACTGTCTCATTTATAACACAAGAAATGAAATCCTAAAGGCACAAAAGTAAAAAAAAAACAAAAAAAAATCCCTTTTATAGAGCTTTTCAGACTAGAAAAATTGTAGGAGAAGTGACTGAGTTCAATGAGTCCCATGAACACTAAGAGTAAATGACCTTTAATGCTATATAAATGGGGGTCTGGCTTTGGAAGGCTTAATTAACGCTGATAATGCTTTACCACTAAATAGTATGGTTTCAATTATTATAGAATCAGCATTAAAAGGCTTTTGTGGGCTTGCTTGGGAAGTAAACCACCATTTAGTTCATTTTTTTTCCACAGAAAAATTTATCCCAACTTTCCATCAACTGCCTTACAAATGAACTTTTGGAACCAAACCTGTTTTTAAGATGGCTGTGCATGTAAAACAGAGTTCTGAAGTCTGAAGCTCTGCCCTAGATGTAATTAAAACAGTAACAGTGATAAATACTAAGAGTATATTTATGAGAAAACTCTTCAAACTCTTAATTTGTTTATATGCATGCAGTGTAATGTTTTATTAAAAGCCTCTGAACAGGATATGGTCAACTGCTATTTATACAATGTATGCTGCTGCTGCTGCTGCTAAGTTGCTTCAGTCGTGTCCAATTCTGTGCGACCCCATAGACGGCAGCCCACGAGGGCCCCCCGTCCCTGGGATTCTCCAGGCAAGAACACTGGAGTGGGTTGCCATTTCCTTCTCCAATGCATGAAAGTGAAAAGTGAAAGTGAAGATGCTCAGTCGTGTCTGACTCAGCAACCCCATGGACTGCAGCCTACCAGGTTCCTCTGTCCATGGGATTTTCCAGGCAAGAGTACTGGAGTGGGATGCCTTTCTCCTATACAATGTATAACCAAGGGCAAATGCTCCAATTTTGAATGCAAGTATTTACAGGGCCTTTGAGCACTGGGCTAAGGACTGTTGCGGTTGTTTACTTGATAAGTCGTGTCCAGCTCTTTGCTACCCCATGGGTTGTAGCCCACCAGGCTCTTCTGTCTATGGGATTCTCCAGGCAAAAATACTGGAGTGAGCTGCCATTTTCTTCTCCAGGGGATCTTTCCAAGCCAGGGATAGAACCTGCACCTCCTGCATTGGCAGGCCGATTCTTCACCACTGAACCACCAGGGAAGCCTGGGCTGAGGATTAGAAGGAAGACAAAACATCTGTACTCAGACTCATCATCCAGTTTCACTGGCCTGTAGTTTCTTCAAAAACAATCAAGCTGCTTCTAATCTCAGGGCCTTGGCACTGGTTGTTCCCTCTTCTTGAGATACTTTACCCATATCTTCCTTGAGCTGAGCTCTAACATCACCCAAAGACCCAGCTACAGCAAGCTCCTTCCTCATCACTGCTGTTTTACTCTCTGTGGTTGCTTACCCAGCATCTATCACTACAAGGAGGTAACATGCTTAGGTATTTACGATCTGTCTCCTCCCCCTAGGATTCTGTTTTGTTCACTGTGGTATCTCTAGTCAAGGGAGAATCCAAGAGAAGACAGACAGCAGGAGAGAGTAGGGCACGGGGTGGCCTGGGCGGGGACAAGCAGAACTGAACTGGCGCCCTGCTCGGTGTGGGAATGGAGGTGCGGGGCGGGGGGGCGGGGTGCAGGGCTGGTCAGGGGGAACACAGTCAGACTCTGCAGAGCCTGGAGAACAGGAACAGGGGTGTCAACCACGGGCCATTGGCAGCAAGGTTGCTCTTGGGAGGCAAAGTTGGCTACATCATGTGGGAGGAACTGAAGGAAGCAGAAAACTGCTTAGGGATGACCTTGATGGTCTGAACAGGACGGGGACAAAAAGAGCCCCTCCTCTCTGCTTAGACATGAGAGAGACGTAAGTGAGCAAGGAGCACTCCCCCAGTTTAAAAAAAAAAATAGACAACTTCCAGAGTATTTCCCAGTAGCATTCCATGGCAGATTTGGGTCAAGTTCCCAAACGTCCTGTCTATACTTGGAGCATTCAAGGAGGGGAACAGAGGTTCAAAATGATAACTCTAAGGGCAGGGCATGTCTTTCCATGCCTTTCACATCTGAGATGAATTACCTTCAGTAAGCCTGTGTTTACTGTCTTTTTATTCTTTGGGGGAAAAAAATAGTATTTAACTTCACTGTGCAGTATATATTTGAACATTATATAACACATTTTTATGTAACAGGTTCTTGACATAAAACAACATTTTCCTTACTATCTAAATGCATTCAGGGAACAACTGGCATTAAAGAAATCTATCTATATATACGTATACATTAAGGCTGTGGACATCTGTCTTTGGGGTAAGGCGCTGGGGAGAGGAGGGGAAGGTGAGAGACTTTACAAAAGTTCTCCTCCCAGTGACGGCCACATCAGGGAGCGGTGGGTAATGAGTTCTGTTATCTCTCACAAGCTGCCTGGGGAGGGGCTGACTGAACCACATGAGGCTCCTGTCAGGGCAATGCCACGGAAAGGCAGGAGGGAAGCAGGAGACACAGAAATGCACAAGAGGACGTGAGGAGCATGCCCACAAGCCCCTGTACGTGCCCCTCGGGTAACATCCAAATGTGCACCCGTGTGCCCCTCCTCAGAGGACTTCAGTCCTGTTTAAGAGGAGGCATGCACCACGTTTGTCAACAAGAAGTGAAAGTGAAAAGTGAAAGTGCTACTTGCTCTGTCATGTTTGACTCTTTACAGTCCCACGACTGTAGCCTATTGGGCTCTTCTGTCCATGGGATTTCCCAGGCAAGAATACTGGAGTGGGTTGCCATGCTCTCCTCTAGGGGATCTTCCCGATCCAGGGATCAAACCCAGGCCTCCTACCTTGCCAGCAGATTCTTTACCATCTGAGCCACGAAGAAAGCCCATCAACAATAAGACCGGTTACCAATCACCGAGGGCCTGCTTGGCTGGACACTGATCCAATCCAGAGGTTCCTCCCAGCAGGCATCCACCACCGTGGTTAGAGAGCAGACTCTGTCCCTCCCCCTTCCCCTGCCACAAATCCAGCCTGGCCCCATCCCAGCTGGGCAGTTCACAAAACCACCTCACTTGTAAAATAAGGATAATCGCTCTACCTACCTCATTGGATTATTAGGAGGATTGAACAAGTTAATAAACATAAGGTGACTAACATATCTGCTGGCACTCAGAGAATGTTCAATAAACATTAGCTGCCTTTACCATCATCATTATTATTTCTATTTTGCAAATGAGGTAAATCAGACTCAAAGGAGCTAACTAATTTGCCCAGGTCACACATTTCAAACAGCAGTTGAACACATAAACACTTGTAAATGTTTTACTTAGCATATGTACAAAATCTAATGGGTAGAGTATTAACCAGAATATTAAATTAGACAGACCATCCATCCCCTTCTTTAACCAGGCTTGATAAACATGAGTTTATCCTACTTAAAAGGACAGCATGTACTAATGTAAAAATCATTTCCCATCATATGCCAGCACTCCACGTTCTCCTGAAGCAAAGATGACTAAAGCTTATCCAATTTCATCTCCCCAAGTGTAGGTCCCCAACTCAATCCTTCCTTCCACTTGGACTTAATTACTCATGGCCACAGTCCACTCGTGCCCCTGTTTCACTCCCTCATCTCACACCCCACCTCTCCACAGGTGTACCTCCTTCCCTCCTTGTGCGTATTCCCTGAGTGCCTACCCCATCCCATCTCCTCCTCCTCCTCAAGATCATTCACTGGGATTGGACAAACATGTCCTGAAGCTCTCTGTGCCTCTACTTAGGGGAAACCAAGATTAACTCCCCAAAAGTGATTGGCCTGCAACCTGCAGGTAAGATATTCCCAGGGACAGCCCAGCATGATAAGGGATGCAGCAGTACCTAAAATAATTAGTGCAAGCTAGATCAAGGGCTGGGGTGACATGGCTGCCCAGCAAGAGAGGAAGAAAAACAAAATGAAGAATAGCTCCAGGAGGACTAAGCATCTGAGCTGGAGCTTAAAGAAGAGTAGGATTTGGATGAGGGAAGGTTGAGGCACAGAATAGGCCAAGGGCTGGTCTAGGGAGCAGACAGTCCTATAGCACACAGCCAGGAAGGCTGGGTATAGAAAGGGAAAAAGGAGCAGCAAAACTGATAGCTAATATCCATGAATGCTTACTATGATTCATGAAGAGCTTTATATATTTTTCATTCTTTAACTCATTGAATCCATACTGCACCCTGAGGTAAAGACTAGAAAGTGAAAGTGAAGTCTCTCAGGCGTGTCTGACTTTTTGCGACCCCATGGACTGTAACCTGCCAGGCTCCTCTGTCCATGGGATTTTCCAGACAGGAATACTGGAGTGGGTGACCATTTCCTTCTCCAGGGGATCTTCCTGACCCAGGGATTGAACCTGGGTCTCCAGCACTGCAGGCAGACTCTGCCATCTGAGCCACCAGGGAAGCCCCAGGACTAGAGTAATTCCATTCTTATTGATGAGGACACCAAGACAGAGAGCAAAGCAACTTGACCACAAGTCATAAAACCAGTAAGGATATAAAATCTGGCTCCAAAGTCTGCATTTTTAGCCACCCAACCAAAGTCCCTTTCAGGACAGCCTGATGGTGAAGGGGTACAGCTATCCTGAGGATGAATGAGACCATGTTTGCAAGGTATTTGTAAGCTGTTACGCCAAGGCCACCGATGCTGGCAACAGTTGTTAATATCCACGATGGACCTGCTAGCAGCTGAAGCAGGAGAGGCACATCAGGACAAGAGACGGGACCCAAGCCAACAAAGCCAGTGTGAAGAGCAGAGACCTGGACAGACACCTACCTTTAGGGTATGTAGGAAGAAAACCAAGAAAACCCAGAGGCTGAGGGAGAAAGGGATTTCAAGAAGGAAGAAAAGACAAGCGGGTAAAAGCTGCAAAACAGCCAAGATAAACAACTGAGGACTAAGAATGGGTGTCTGGAATTCAAGACTTAAAAGTTTTTGGAGATATTTGAGAAGAAATAAGGACGGCAGAGAAAGAAGCCAGAGGGCAGGAGCTAAGGATGGAGCAGATGAGAGAGTGGAGGGGGTCAATGTTCACAGCCCTGGGAGAGGCTGCTGGGCAGGGAGGGGAGAGAGATACAGAGGGTCCCAGGAGCAGAAGTACACACATGTGAAAGTTGCCTGCTGCAGAGCAGCCCACAGTAGGCCTGTTTCTTCCTCTTCCATCCTTCCCTCATCAGTCAAGACAAGGGCTTTTCTCGGGTTGGTGAGGAGGCTGAGAGAAAGAAGCACGAAGGAAATTCTAGTGACAGCACCCTGGCAGTGCTGGGAAGGGACTGAGGGAGGGCTTCCTGTGTGCCAGGCATTTTACACATATCAGCTCCCCTGATCTAGGGACTTCGACAGGCAGGCACCTTCACTACACCACCGAGGCAGAGCCTGCGGTCAGAGGAGTCCAGTAGTTGTCCAAGGACACACCACCCAACCCAGGTCCTAGGTCCTGCTACCCGAGACCAGGCTCCTGCCCAGAGGCTCCAAGAGGGAACAGGAAAGAAATCACTTGCTTTTTCCAAACTAAGAGGCGAGGAGGAGAGATGAGGGAAAGAGACAAGACATTTTGAGCAGAAAGGAAGAGAAGCTGAGGGAGCTTAAGTCAGAGCAGGTCTTGTTTAGAGAGAGGAGAAGGAAAGCCAGGGTGGATGTTAGGAGTAAGTCTGAGTGTTATGATGAAGCGGCAATGAGGAGAGAAAAGACTGTGGAGAAGGGTGACATGCCTGCATTTCCAGGCTTTCAATTAAACCTCAAGGTTTAAAAAGGAAGTAAACAATTACTTCCATTCATTTGCTACCATGATGTTAACTAAAATCACTGCCTGTGACTGTAATATTATTTGGGGCAGAATATGTTCCTTTAATATTTGACTTTCTCCAACCACCATGGGAGTCGACGATAGAATCACAAATAGAAGAAAGCCCACAAAAGGAAGGCAGCCCTTATATCAAAGAGAGATCCTGAATATTTAGCTTTTACATATTCATATGCATTTTGTTAACGAGTCTTTCTACAGTGCCTGTCCCTTGTTTAGTATATATAAATGGCATATAGATCATTGGTATGAAGTGATAAATCTGAAATTAGGGCCACTTCCTTTTCCTCTCTTTGGTAGGCAAAGCTCTTCTGCAAATAGCTGACAAACTCCTGAATAGTCATCATTTTATAAATCATTTGAAATGGATTCTTTAAAACACCATCTGTTGATCTGTTTAAGTTTCCTATGAAAATAGGACGTCAGCTCAGATATTCTGGAGGTTCCAGCAGGTAAATACCAACCCGAATTCAGCCGTATTAAATATTTAGAGAAGCACAGAACTTTAGAGCAGAAGGAACTGTTGAGATCACCTCGTTCTCCTGCCTTACTTTCCATCTGAGGCAAGTAGAACCCAGAAGGGTTCTGTGACTTGCCCCAAGTGGCACAGCCATAAAAACCCAAGTCGGGCTGGAACCAGGAGATTCTAACTCTCAGGCTGGCACTCTTCCGCCACCCCCACTCTTTTCTCTCTCCCTCTTTCTAAACCTTAGGGGTTAGAACAAGGTATACATTTAACTATAGTTTTAACCTATTTATATTATTCACCAGCTACATCTACAATCAAAACAAAAAATACGTCTACAGATTCAGCTTTAGATATACAGTCAATTTCAAATCCTGCCCGGGAAATTTTAAAGCCTTCCAAATATGTTCAACAAAGTGCTTTAAAGACTTAGCAATAAAGTGAACTCAGTAATAGATCATGGAGTGAAAGACTGAACTTTGCATTAAGAAAACATTTTGGAGTTTCATTGATATGGAAATCGAATTTAACAGCAGTGATTTTTTTCTTCTTTTTTTAAGCCTTGCAAGCGCGGAGAGCATGAGATTATTCAAAACTGCTCTGGAGCAGCAAAGATTATTTTAAGCTCATGATTCAACCAGCACATTAATTAAAAACTCTACCAACCCAAATTGACAGATCCTGATATCAATGGGATAAGAAGAATTAAAATAATAGTTGTCACATAAAAATAGATTAAAAGAGGGAACAGCAGCGGATGTCAGAAGGACAAATGACAAGCAAGTGTTGTGGGAAACTAGATGCAGCTAATGGGCAGCTTTTATGGATTTTTTTTTTTAAAAACGAAGATCCTGGAAATACACGTACAGTCAAGAAATGCTTCTTTGAATCTTGTTTCTGGAAGCTAAGTGATAAAACTTGGCTAATAATTCCTTGCCGAGGAGTAGCTATGCAAGCAGGGAGAAGAGACCACTACCGCGAAGACAGACAAAACAAGGCTAGGTGATCGGAAGGGGCCAAAGCAGAGGAGGGAACAGGGGACTGAGAAACGTGAGTTGAGGGGGCACAGCCTGGTACTCCACCGGCCAGCACCAACTTGACAACAGACGCCTCTGGCCAGTACAACCTTTCCTTTCCCCGCGTCTGCCCTCGGCTCTGCAGCCGGCTCCCACGACTCCTCGGGGTGACTGACTCGAGCCCCACAAGGTCGGCATTCATTTCTATTCTTCCACTTATTCCTCCGAGCAAACGAGAGCTCTCTAGGCTGTCAACGCCCGACAATCTCGAGCGGGAAGCTTTTTCTGTGACATCTGTCAAATCCGGTGCTAAAGCCAGCCTCGCTGCGCCCTCCGTGGGTCTCCAGGACTCCAGGGCGGCCGGCGGACCCACACCTGGGCGCCGGGTGACATTCCCCCTGTCGTGGAGCACCTGCTCGCAGACCCACGGGGATCTTCCTCGGGCTGCCCAGGACCCAGACGGCGCAGGCCGGACCGAAGTTCGCATGCTGGGGTCGGCCGCATCCCCGAGCCGGGAATACCCAGATGCAGCCCCAGCACCCGTGAAAGGGCCAAAGGGGTAGAGGGTGGCTCGGACTCCCCAAGCCCGACGTAGACGCCCTCCCCGCCCCCACCCACCCCTGCAGGCTCCCGAAAGGAAAGTAGAAGGGAGAAGGAGGAAGGGCAGAAGCCGCATCTCTAGCCCAACGCCCTTGGAGTGCAGCCGTCAAGGATGGTCCCCTCGGGGGTCCCTGAACCTTCCGGGGATACATCCTAGGACTAGCCCTCAGCCGGGTCACTGATCCCAAAGGGTGGAGCTGTCCCTTTAAGAGGCAGCTGGCTGCTCCTGCCACCACCACCCCCACCACCCCCACCCCACCCCCCCTTCAGGTAGCGATGCCCGCGGAGGGGAGATGGGTATTTCCGCGGACTCTTTCCCGGTCCCTTTAAGGGTGCCTGCGGCACCTCTGCCCGTTCTAGTCCGCAGCGCCAGCCCCCGCGAGGGAGGATGGGGGCGGACGAGCGCGGCGCCTTTAAGGGGCGCAGCCTCCCCGCGGCCCGGGTGGGGGCAGGGAGCGGGCACGGGCCCTTTAAGGCCGGCAGCGGGCACGTCGGGCAGGGCTCCCCGGCGGCCGGGCTGCGCCCCGGGCGGCGGCGGGGGCTTTGAGCCTACCAGGGTGCTAACGGCCCCGACGGGGTGCCCGCGGCCGCACCGCTGGCTGCGGCCAGCCCGACACTCACCGTGGCTCGCCGGGAGCGCCCGCGCCCGCGCCCCCACTCGGATCCCGCGGCGGCGGCGGCGGTGAGTCCGGCGCGGGTAAACAGGCACCTCCGTCCCTGACCTACTTTCTGCCTTCCCTAAATGTCGCACCACTAACCTACTTTCCGACCAATCCGCTCCCCGCCGGCCCAGGCCCGGCCCCCCGCCCACCAATCGCTGTGCCCAACCCCCCTTCCCCGCCCACCAATGGAGGAGTCGCGGAGCCCGGATACCTGCCTCTTTCCTCCAGCCAATCCTAGCGCCCGAAGAGAGACGGTCTCGGCGGCCGCCCCCGGCCAATCCGCGCGCGGCTCGGCGGCCTGATAGCCAGTTGTGTGGCAGCAAGAGAGGCCGCTGACCAATGGCGAGGCGGCGAGGGCCGGTTTACCTGCTACTTTCCCGCCACCAATCGCTTGGCGCACAGAAGCACACGCCCCAAGGAGAGGACCAATCGACGCGTTTTCCCTGGATTTCCTCGCCCGTCCTCTCTTTCCCCGGCTCTCCCGTTAGCCTTGGCCACTGCGGGTCCAGACGCCGCACTCTTTGCAGTCGCCTGGGATGTCCTTCTCTAGGTTCCTGACTTGCTTCTGGGTCACGGTTCTCACTCCTCTTCCTTGCCCTTTTTCACTCGGGGCATCCTGACTAAAGCAACATTTCCTCGTTCCCCTACCTCCAACTCCATCTAGGAAACCAGTTTTAGGAACATAGAGTGCCAGACCCTTCCCAAAACAGCCTGGTTTGCCAAAGTCCAAACGAAGAAGAAATACTTGGTATTTCTAGAAGGTTTTTCCATTCAAGTGTTCTTACGTTCTTTTCGTTCGTCCTGACCTCCAAGCATCCGATTGGAGCTGTCTTTCTTGTTCAAAAGAGAAAACTCTAGCCTGGAGCGATTCCAGTGCTTTTCCTTTCAGTGGCCGCACTACTGTGTGGCAGACAACTTCCCAGTGGCTGTTTCTACCGTAGAAAAGCTGTCCAAGGACTGAGACGGAAGGAAACAAATAGTTGCAGAAAACAAACGTTTCGTAACAAGGTACAACTTGAGTACTGAGAGGACGAAGAATCTTATTTTTGCATCTCAAGCCCTTAACAGAGGGCCTTTAACACAAAGAGCTCCCTACCCTTTTAGATGTTAAACTCCCTAAATGAAGGGACCTTGTCTTCTTTTTTGTTATAGTCACCCCCTCACCTTTAGCACCTAGCTGTGAGTGAGATGGAGGGATGGGGGCAGTGCCTGATTCCTAGCATGTTTGTTGACTGCATATGGCAACAAATTGATCTAAATCACTTAGCTCAATCTTGTGACCCAGACTACTCTCTAAGACACTAGATTTCTAGCCTTGTTCATTGAATACAGAAACTGCATTTTAAATATTGTAAAACCGTAGCCTGTCTTCAGTTCACTGCCAGGCATATGGTGGTTGTCCAGTACATGCTTGTGGCCTGAATGGTGACCATTTGCAAGGTTAACCAACTTCATCAGTATCTTACTACTTTTCTGAAGTTTAACTGCAGGTGGAATTTGATTGCTGTTTACTTTGTCTCTGCCCTGATTTCGTGAGGTGACCACACTATCTATGTAAGTGGGATTTTAGCAATGTACTTAACAAGATGTTGTGGACATGATGAAGAACTATAAATCTAGATTCTAATGTAATTAGTTGGATAAGAAACTTGTTAAGTAATCATTACCTAAAGATGCTGATTAATGAACCCTTGTCCACCTGAAGGAAGAGTGGGGGTGTAGACATTTGTGCCACATCTACTGTGTGCTAAGCGTTTTCCCTGTATCCTCCCTCTTAATTGAGGAAACTGAAACTCAGCGTTTAACCAGCTGACCCAAGGCCATGCAGTAGGTAGATCCATAGAAGTCTGACATGTAAAGCAAGATGGGGTTATAGTGCCCAGTGGTGGTCATTACGCATGTGGAGTATCATCTCCAACGAAGGCTTGGCAAAGAAAAACCATCTACAGGCCCAGGAGAGGGACCAGGATGTAACAAGGCTGGGAACTATGTCATAGGAGGAAAGATTAAAGGAAGTAGAAGGTTTTGCCCCAGGGATACAAGATAACTGTCTTCATACATTTGAAGAGCTGTCAAATGGAAGAGAAATTGGACTTACTTTTAAGGACCCCACAAGGTGAAAGGGGGACCTGTGGGTAGAAATTCTAGAATGACTCAATTTTCTAACAACTAGAGCCTCTTCTGCCCTGATAAGTTGAGTTTCTTGTCACAGAAAGTGTCCAAGTAAGAACTGGATGCCCACATTATTTAATATAATCTTCACGTCACATTGGCCCCAGCAATTTATATGCTGGCTCTCCACACTTGCTAGGTAGACATTTTCTATCCAGTAACTTAAACCTCTTTTGTATCCCATATAGGGATAGTAGAAGTATTAGTCACTCAGTTGTGTCTGGCTCTTTGTGACCCCATGGACTACAGCCCACCAGGCTCCTCTGTCCATGGAATTCTCCAGGCAAGAATACTGGAGTGGGTAGCCATTCCCTTCTCCAGCAGGTCTTCCCAACACAGGGATTAAACCCAGGTCTCCCACATAGCAGGTATTCTTTATCATCTAAGCCAGCAGGGAAGCCCCATATAGAGATAATCTAGTATCTACTTCACAAGATCATTGTGAGAGTTAGATAATAGACAGAAAGCCCTTAGTACAATGCCTGGCACACAGTAAAGAATCAATGTGTATTAAATTAAAATTCTGTGAAATAGATATTTACTGCATCCATTTTATAGATAATGTTAGTGAAAACAAAGGAACAGAATCCAAAGTAATCCCCCAAACTCTGATTGAATGATCAGATCCACTAGAATTAACTGAAGAGTTTTTTTTTTAATACAAATTCTCAAACTCCAATCTAGAAGATTCTGTTAAATATCTTTGGGATCGGAGATGCAGTCAAATTTGGGAATGACTGATTTAATGGAATAAGCACAGGCTCTGAAGTGAAACAGACCTGAGGTCAAATTCCAGGACTGTTGGATTGAATGGAGAAGCTAATGACAGGACCAGGAAGTTATACAGTCTGCTGTCTTTGGAAAGAAGTTGAGAAATTCTAAGATGAACATGTTAAAATTCTTGTGGAAAGTCAAGTAGAAATGTGTTGCTATAAATGGTAGCATGACAACAATATTTAATGCAGGTTTACAGTGAGTCCAGTACTCTTCTAAGAGCCTTATTCAGTTCAGTTCAGTTCAGTCACTCAGTCGTTTCCGACTCTGTGTCCCCGTGAATCGCAGCATGCCAGGCCTCCCTGTCCATCACTAACTCCCAGAGTTTACTCAAACCCATGTCCATCGAGTTGGTGATGCCATCCAGCCATCTCATCCTCTGTCGGCCCCTTCTCCTCCTGCCTGCAACCCCTCCCAGCATCAGGGTCTTTTCCAATGAGTCAGCTCTTCGCATCAGGTGGCCAAAGTATTGGAGTTTCAGCTTCAGCATCAGTCCTTCCAATGAACACCCAGGACTGATCTCCTTTAAGATGGACTGGTTGGATCTCCTTGCAGTCCAAGGGACTCTCAAGAGTCTTCTCCAACACCATAGTTCAAAAGCCTTATTACATTACCTCAATTTTCACAAACTCCTATAAGGCAGTTACTTCTATTATTCCCATTTTATAGATGGAGAAACTAAAGATATCAGGCTATTTAGACAGTCTGACCCCAGAGCTCACACTTCTAAGTACTTCATTACCCCTTCCTTTTGATGATTCCTTTGGAAAACAAAGAAACTTCATACTTTAGAGACATAAGTTAAAGAGTCACCAATTCAAAGGTGGTGAGCATTTTTTTTTTTTTATTTCCAAATGATTAGGGTTTCATGTAGAAGAAAGGAGAGTGCACAGGAGTATGGCTTAGAGATGGGGATGTCATCTCAGACTTAGGGAATGTAAGAAACAGAAACCTTTCAACTAACTTAGTCCAAAGAGGGAAATTTCTCTGGAGGAGACAGTGGTAGCTCATAGAATCCTAGAGTAAGAAGCACAGAAGCATATCCTTATAGAAAATTAGAACTGGGATGTAGCAGTTAGGCATGAAGCAGTTCCCATTTTCTCCTCTAGGGTCGTGTGGCCTCTGGACTTGTCTTTTCTCTATCTGCTTGATGATTCTCTTTTTCTGTAGCTCTTTACTCCACCCCATTTGTACATGGTTCTTTATGGATGCTCTCAATCCCTGAGAGAGAGAGAAAGAAATAGGAGAGATTGTCAAAGTGGGGCATGGGCTGAGCAACAGTCCCCAAAGATGCCTACTGAAGTGAAAGAAGAATCAGAACAGGAGAAAATACAGAGTAATAAGAGAAAAAGAAGGAGAAGCAAGAAAGTGAAAAGCTGGATTTGAAAAACTGGAAGAAAATCTCAACAGGTATAGAAACAATATAAGGGGAACTTACACTTGAGCAAAAGGTTTTGTTATAACAAAGAAATTTGACTGTAAAAAAAGCTGTTTTCGTGAAACTGCTTCTAGAGCCAGATCAATGTAGGATATTGGGAAAATTCAGCATAGAAAAAAATCAGTGAAGACAACATGTCACCAGTGAGTACAGATCACTTTTTGAAGACATTTGTCATTTAAGGGGAAATTAGGAAAAGAATCATCTATCACAGCAGCTGATCCAGTTGAGAGTGGTTTATGATGATACGTGTAGGTGCACTTTGATTTTTTTAAACTGAGGTGGACATATCTGCTGCTGCTGCTGCTAAGTCGCTTCAGTCATGTCCGACTCTGTGCAACCCCATAGATGGCAGCCCACCAGGCTCCCCCATCCCAGGGATTCTCTAGGCAAGAAAACATATCTGGGTGTACAAAAATGGGAACTTGAAATGATCAGGCATTGATGAGTTAACCAGTGTTTATAACACTTTCAGCTAATTTTCTTTAATGACCTTCCTTGACTCTTTTTTTAATAAGATAGTCCTAGCAGCTCAGAATTGGAGAAGGAAATGGCAACCCACTCCAGTATTCTTGCCTGGAGAACTCCAGGGACAGAGGAGCCTGGTGGGCTGCTGTCTGTGGGGTCGCAGAGAGTCAGACATGACTGAAGCGACTTAGCAGCAGCAGCAGCAGCTCAGAATGGGAAAGCAGTAATACCTTATTTGGAATGTATCCTAGACCGTGTAATTAGGCTTTAGATTAGATCTTGTTTGCAGACATGGCCAAGATTTCAGAGATGTTGGTGATCAGATGTCAAAGGGGCTTTTCCATTTGGCTGAGGGGTGTTTGCTAGAGGGAGCTAAAGCACCAGTAACCACATTGCTTCTCCAACAGAAGCCCTGAAGAACAAATAGGCACTGTCTTCATCAAACTGGCAAAGCTTTTGCCCTGCTTTGCTAGAGTGAGCATCACTAAAGTTCATGCTTCAAATTAAAAAAAGAGAAAGAAAGTTTCTAGTTAGTAAGGCAAAGTGAAGTGTTAAGTCAAGCCTTTTAAGTACTACATTAACTTAAAATTACAATATGCTTTTGAGAAAGAAAAGGGGATACGTTGGGAGGAATTTGACCTAACACATTATCAAAGCACACTACAAAAGTGTGACAGTTAGAGTATGGAATTGGTTTAGCAACAAACCAATAAGTGAATGAAAAGGCATCCAGAAATAGACCCAATGGATGTGAAAACTGAGTATAATATAAAGGTGACTTTCAAATTATCAGGAAAAAAAGATGGATTTTTTTTTCAATAAATGCTATTAAAACAACTAGCTAGCCATGTTGAAACACATAAAGCTTGTTCTCTACCCTAATCATTACAACAAAATAAAACCAGCCATTATTTAGGATTTGAATGTAAGAAGTTCAATCTATTAAAAAACAATTAGAAGAAAATGTGAGTAAAATTTTTATAAACTTGAAAGGTCTTTCTAAGCTTTACACAAAATTCAGAGATCATAAAAATAAAGGCTGATTATATAAATGTATGTGCACACCTATAGACCCACACACACACCCACCCACATCATGAGCAAAAGAAATGGGACAACCAGCAAACAAGCCAAGAACACACTATTAAGAATGCATCAGGATTTCCCTGGCGGCGCAGTGGATAAGAATCTGTCTGCCAATGCAGGTGACATGGGTTCGATCCCTGGCTTGGGAAGCTTCCACATGCTGAGGATCAACTAAGCCCATGCACCACAACTACTGAGCTTGCATTTTAGAGCCCACGGGTTACATCTACTGAGTCTGCATGCCGGAATCACTGAAGCCCGGGTGCCTAGAGCCTGTGTTCCTCAACAAGAGCAGCCACGGCAATGAGAAGCCCGTGTACTGCAACTAGACAGTAGCCCCTGTTTGCTGGAAACTAGAGCAAGCCTGCGGAGAAGGCAATGGCACCCCACTCCAGTACTCTTGCCTGGAAAATCCCATGGACGGAGGAGCCTGGTGGGCTGCAGTCCATGGGGTCGCTAAGAGTCCGACACGACTGAGCGACTTCACTTTCACTTTTCACTTTCATGCATTGGAGAAGGAAATGGCAACCCACTCCAGTGTTCTTGCCTGGAGAACCCCAGGGACGGAGGAGCCTGGTGGGCTGCCGTCTATGGGGTCGCACAGAGTCGGACACGACTGAAGCGACTTAGCAGCAGCAGCAGCAGCAGCAGCATAGAAAGCCCGCACAAAGCAACAATACTCTGGGCAGCCAAAAGTAAATAAATAAATAATGCACCATGCATATTCCAGTTAAAAGGTCAGAAGTTAGGATAGTGAGACATAAGTGATACTTCTGGAGGTATTATTTAAACCTGTCATTTGTAATAGAAAAAATACTATTTTTAAAGCATTATTGCTTATAAAATTGTCATTTTTTTGGCTCTCCCTCTCTTTGTGTTTCTTTAAAAGTCAGTGATCTCCTTAGAATGTATGTATGTGTATAACTGAGTCACTTTGCTATACAGTGGAGGTTGGCACAACGTTGTAAATCAACTATACTTCAGTTTAAAAAATGTGGAAAAAAGATTAATCACCAAGCACTAGCCCAGGCAACAAAGCCTGTTCGGATTCTCTGCAGTAACTCTGGTTCCTTTACTCCATTCATAGAAAAGCTACTGATTCTAAACCTGCTTAAGGAAAACTTTCATTTTGCACACAGATGTGTGTGCATTAAAAGAATGACTGCTACTCAAATCTTTCCTTTCTCTTTGCAATTAAAAACAAAGAAAGGAACAAGAACAAAGAAAAAGAATATCCATTGCTTTTCTCCCCCTGATTATAAAACTAATAGATGTTTGTGACAAAAATTCATAAACATAAAGAGGAAAATAATGCATAATCTCATTAAGCATATATAACCCCCATTAAAATATTGATGTATTTTCCTTGTCGAGTTTTCTTTGTAACTATGTTATATTATAATCTAACTTTTATCACACTGAAATTTTGTTTGGTATCCTTCTTTTTAAAATTAACCTGCTGTGGGACTTCCCTGGTGGTCCAGTGGTTAAGACTCGCACTTCCAATGTAGGGGACGCTGCTTCCATCCCTGGTCAGGGATCTAAGATCCCACAAGCCTCATGGTGTGGCCAAAAACATTAAAAAATAAAAGGAATCTATTGTGAACATTCACCCATGTCATTAAGCCTTATTCTACAACATGACACCTAATCAGTCAGTCAGTCAGTCAGTTCAGTCGCTCAGTCGTGTCCGACTCTTTGAGACCCCATGAATTGCAGCATGCCAGGCCTCCCTGTCCATCACCAACTCCTGGAGTTTACTCAAACTCAAGTCCATCGAGTCGGTGATGCCATCCAGCCATCTCATCCTCTGTCGTCCCCTTCTCCTCCTGCCCCCAATCCCTCCCAGCATCTGGGTCTTTTCCAATGAGTCAACTCTTCGCATCAGGTGGCCAAAGTATTGGAATTTCAGCTTCAGCGTCAGTCCTTCCAATGAACACCCAGGACTGGTCTCCTCTAGGATGGACTGGTTGGATCTCCTTGCAGTCCAAGGGACTCTCAAGAGTCTTCTCCAACACCACAGTTCAAAAGCATCAATTCTTCGGCACCCAGCTTTCTTCACAGTCCAACTCTCACAGCCATACGTGACCTCTGGAAAAACCATATCCTTGACTAGACGGACCTTTGTTGGCAAAGTCTGCTTTTTAATATGCTATCTAGGTTGGTCATAACTTTCCTTCCAAGGAGTAAGCGTCTTTTAATTTCATGGCTGCAATCACTATCTGCAGTGATTTTGGAGCCCCCCAAAATAAAGTCTGACACTGTTTCCACTGTTTCCCCATCTATTTCCCAAAACAGGCTATTTCATTGTATGGAGTCACCATACACCAACAAGCACAACCCTCACATTGTCTCCAATTTCTTCTATTATTAATAGTTTTTGTAGAGTATAGGTTTATGGAATGGGCCCATAGCTTCCCTACCCTACATCATTACCCCCACGGGGTTCAAAGAATCAGTTGGTATAAGCAATGAATACCAGATTTATTTTCTTGTCAGGTTTTGGGGTTTTTTTTCCCCTCCTGTGACTATTTCTCTCTCTGTCATAAATCTTATGTTAAAGATACAAGAAAATTTATATACAGTCCAATTAAAACAAAACAGGAAATGATTATAGCTTGATAAGTGGTCTTTGGAAAATTTATTACCCCAGTCCTGTGTTTCAAAGGGCACTCCAGCTATCAAAAGGATTGATTGACAATAAAACTTACTGTAAATAAAGATATTCAAATCTTGAATATCAATAGAGTCATTTAGTTTCAGTTGTATTATTATTTTTGCCCCCATGCTGAGTCTTTTTCTTTATCTGCTGCCAAATCGTTTCTTTGTGCATTTGTACATCTGCCAGAGGGAGGCAAGGAAATATGGTCAGATGATGTTATTTCTTAGACTTTGAGAGATTGGATAGGAGACAAAAGTTGAAAGTTATCAGCAAAACAAGGTTGTACACTGACTCCTCTGCTTATAAATTTCCCTCACTCTCATTGCCTGTGTCCATGCTAAGCTGGCTCACACCTGCTGCTCCAGTTTGAAGGTCACTTTCTCGGGGAAGCCTTCTCTGACCTCCAAGGCATAAAAAGCACCCTGTGCTTCCTTTCTCAAAACATTATTACACTTGTGATGTCTTGTCTTCCCATAAATTCTGTGAGGCAGATACCACACCTCTATATTCTCTCCTATCTCCCACAGCTATCAAAATAGTACCTTCACAAAATCAAATATTATTTGGATGAGTAAATAAAAAACAAGGAAGAGATGTGAAAGTGTACTGCTCTTCCTCCATGGATATACAACACCTCCTCCCACAGAAACATGTAGGATTCAATTGTTCCCTTTAATTCCTCCCTCATCCAAAAACTCCCCAGCCACCCTCCTCATTTCTCCCAACCTCATCACTCTCCAGGCCTCTTCCCTTCTTGGCTTTTCTTCAAATATTTTTTACTATCTGACGTTTTGTTATGTATTCATTTATATATTGCATGTTACCCTCAATGATATGTGAGATAAGGGGTATTTTTACTGCTGCGGCTCCCACACTTAAAATACTCTAGCATATATTAGGTGTGTAAATATCAGTTGAATGAGTGAATGAATGAATGAGATTCCAGAATGCAATCGGGCCGTTTTGGCCTTAAGCTTGGTTATATCAGACTTCAGCAAAATCCACTGCATTAGAAACAAATAAATTATCTTTAATTTTCCCTTTAATTATTTGCATTGTTCCTATTATTTGTCATTTTTAGATGTGCCACTATCAAATTTTTATGGTATATTACCTAAGAGTGAGTTGACGATATGTTCTCATAAAATATTTCATTGGGTATAAATAGAAACAAACAAGTTTTTCCAAAAGCTATAGTAGAAACAGGTTTTTTTTTTTTTTTGGTTTGCTTTGGAGTTTTTATGGTCAGAGAGTCTGACAATAAGGAGTAAGAAGTTTGATTCACCTTTGAGAAAAATAATTTGTTTTATCAACTGGTTATGATATTATGCCATCTCTTAACATGTTAAATGAAATATTAGACCACAACTGTACAGAAAAAGCCAAAGAAAAATATAAAATAATGCCACATCCAAAATAAAACCCCATCATATCAGAGTGAATGAAAGTTAGTAAAGATATGCGTACATATGGACAAAGTTGTAAATATTCATAGAGATAAACCTAATTTTATTGAAGAGGTTATGGGTAAATTTTCTGCAAAGTTGTTATAATAATCAAAGTAATTTTAATAGGAAACTAGGAGAGCCAAGTGCCCCAGAACACTTTATGTGTTCTCTGGCGCCACTTCATGTTACTCTGGTTTTGTCTCCTTAGTTAAAGTCACCAGTTATCCACCTTCCAATTGGACAGCCTTTGAGATAACTTGCCGTACTGGGCTGGGATCCCTGGAAAATTCCAAGGTGCTCTGCTCTTTGGCCTTGAAACCCCTTTTTGTCTCAATAAATTAACTGAGAAATACCAAGAGCCACATTGTGAATTTCCAGTTCCAAGATGAATTCAAACCAACTTAAACAGTGTATTAGTAGTGCTTAGTGTTGTTTTATTTTCAAATATTCTCCAACTTAAAGCCCTGCTTCTGGGGAAGACACTTTGCTGCCCAAGAACATTCGGAGCTAAGGAACCACCGCAGTATAATACCAGAACCCGTATCCCACACCACGTCATTGCCTTAACTGAGGGTCCCAGTATGGACCCGAATGAGGGAAGTATATTTTTTTCTCAGTGACTTCCTGTTTCTTGGGAACAGCAGGTTTGGGAAAATGAAGGTGACTGGGTGATTAGATTGCTAGGTATTCTCATATGATCCCTACCTCTTTTACTCCTCTATCCTCTTCTCCCATCACGGGATGCCATATTGGTACCTTGGATGGTTGGCCTCAAATCCTGGTTCATTACAGTGTTTATGAGTTAACCTTTCCAAGTAGGTGAAGCTTAAATAGTTGGCAATCTCCTCCCTTTTTTTTCTTTCCACCTACCAAATGGAAATTCAGTATTATAATCAAAACTTCAACGTCTTCCTCCCATACAGCTCTAATGTAAGAAAAAGTAGACTTTTATTTTACTTTAGGCAGGAAAGTAGTATTTACTGGTGGGTGGGAATAAGCAGGGGACAGCGTCAAGGTTTTATGAACGCAGGACACAACCGGGGATGTATTTGACCCTACAGCTCTCCGTCCGGCATAAGCTACTTTTCTGCCCCCGAGTTTTCAAATTCATCCACGTTAAACTTAGTAAAACCCCACTTCTTGGAAATGTGGATCTTCTGGCAGCCAGGGAACTTGAACTTGGCCTGCATAGGGCCTCAGTCACCTGCTCCTTGTTCTGCAGCTTGGTGCCAATGGACATTACGACTCTGCCAATGTGGACCCTGGCCACTGTGCCCTGGGGCTTTCCAAATGTACTGCGCATATCTGTCTGAAGCCTAGACTAGGGACAGCATGCCAGACATGAATATCCACTGGAAAGGGCTGTCTCCAAGGTCCCTTCGGGCAACTCATACAAGCAATAGACTGCTTGCATTACACTATTGCATACACACTACATTACTGTCTGCAGCCATTGCACACCAGGCCCCCATGGGGTAAACAGGCAAACTACCTTTTAAAACCACATTCCCACCACCACTCCTGCCTAGTCCTAGGGACTAAGGATATATCTAATAAACAACAATTTTGCTATACTAGAAAAAAAGAATATGTTAAGACTTTCAGTCTACTTAATGCTTCAGACCAGGTTTTAGGCATCCAGCTGTCTTCATTTGCAAGGCATCACATATTTTCATATTCTACAAATGGGGCTATTGTACAATGATGAATGAATGAAATACAATGCCACTATTTTTAGTATAATAATTGTAATTAAAAGGCAGTGGAATGATAATCTTGCCCAAGCATGTCTGAGATCTCCTTTCCATTTTCTCAAAACAATACTTTCCAAGTCTGACTGCAGAGACTTGTTGCTTGTTTCCCTTCTGGTGAAGAATAGGTAACACTTGACATTCTTTTTAAACCAAGTGAAATTGTGGTTTTTGGCTAGATACAATCCTCCTTTCTCCATTTGCACATTCTGGGGGATGAAATTTTCTTTCCATACATAGTGATAAATTACCATAAACCAAATTAGTTTCCTAGGAAAGTAATCCTATTATCTACCTATAGCTTTTTTTCCTTAGCTTGAGATGATTTATTTTGATTATTTAAGAGGCAGAAAGCACACATAATAATAATAACACTTCCATGGTGGGTATCACATGCCAAGTGTTATTCTAAACACTTTCTGTATAGTGACTCAGCCCAACACATTCCACAAAACAACGCTAGAGGTGTTTCTGTTTTATCCTCATTTTAAAAAATTTTATTTATTTGGCTGTGTCAGATCTTCAATGCATCATGCAGGATTTTTCCTTGTGGTACAGGGATTTTCTACTTGTTGCACACGGGCTCTCTAGTTGTGGCACCTGGGCTCCAGTAGAGGCATGCAGGCATGTGGGATATTACTTCCCAACCAGAGATAGGAACCTGCATCCCTTGCATTGCAAATTCCTAACCACTGGGCCAACAGGGAAGTCCCTTTTTTCTCATTTTATAAAGTCAGGAAATTGATGCATGGAGAATTAAGTCCTAGGTTCCTAGCAGGTAAATGGCAGAGCCAGAATGCAAAACTGGTATTTGGCTTGAGAATTTATGCTCCCAATCCATGTGCTGTCCTCACAGCAGCAACCCAGGAATCTGAGCATTATCCTCATTTTATGGGTGAGGCCGCTGAGGCCAGGAAATGTGAAGTTACTTGCCCAACATTGCAAAACCGGTAAGCAGCTGACCTAGGATTTAACCCGGGCTCAAGCCTCTTTGGTTCCAATGTCTGTGTTCTTTCCATCCCTTAAATTGCACTACCTGAGTACCTTTTGGGCTTCCCTGGTGGCTCAGACACTAAAGAATCTGCCTGCAATGTAGGAGACCTGGGTTTGATCCCTGGGTCAGGGAAGATCTCCTGGAGAAGGGCACGGCAATCCACTCCAGTATTCTTGCCTGGAGAATTCTGTGGACAGAGGAGCCTGGCGGGCTATAGTCTGTAGGGTCACAAAGAGTTGGACACAACTGAGTGACTAACACTTCACTTTCACAGTGCTTTTTATTCCTACTGTCCTTTTAAGTATATCTGGCTTAACTAGATTTGTGTGGACTAGGGTGAAAATCTAGCCATTGCAAAGAACTTTTTCCCCATTAGAAAATGATTTCAGACTTCCAAAAGCTCACCTTATAATTGATTACCTGCAACTCATTACATCTGAAAATTATGGATTAATTGAGATTAGAAAATAAGATGCTAAAATATTAGGTGCCACACACAGTTATTTGAAAAGGTAGACAAACATTCCATTTTGTTTTTTAGTCTACAAAGGGTCTATCAAGTTGGTTGCACTAGAAAAATACATTTTCTCTAAAACAAAACAATGACTAGAAAAACAAAAAATATATAAGTAGTACTTTTTTTTCTTGATTAGTTACTATTATGCTTCTAGATTGCTTATTCTTTGCAAAGCAAAGCAACAAGAGGCCATTAACTGCAAAGCAAAAAGTTCTCTCTCTTTTTAAGCTTCCCTCTCCAAGTTTCTGTTTGCAAAAAAGTCCTTGGTGCACATTCAGACACACTGAGGGGAGTACAGTAGATGAGCCTTGCCTGGAGAATGAATCCTAAGATAAAAGCTCCCTGGAAAAAAGGAGTCAAAACTGTCATAGAACCCCATCATTCATATTTCCTTGTACACATGAAGACCCAAAGGGCCTCATGTATGTTTTTATTTCTATTTCAGCAAATTTTAAGCTGAAGTGTGACTTCCATGTTCAGCATTTATGAGGCTTTTTGCTGTGCTTTGAAATTTGCTGTCATCTGTTTCCTGTGCATTATTGTTTTTGAGACCAGCTCAGCCAATGAGAGTCCTGCTTGCTCTCTCCTGCCTTGGTATGCGGAACCTGATTTATTGAACAGTGTTCTTCTCAGAAGGTGCAGCCCATTTTTAAATATTTATCCTTTAAAGCAGCAACAACCTATTTGAAAGAATAGGCTTGGGAATCCATTGGTAAAGAAAATGTCCTTGGAAGGAAATACTAAAATGAGTTATGTGTATATTTGAACATTTGATTCACAGAACGTAGAGGAAAAAATTGTAGGACTTTAGATTTAGAATGCCTGGTACTTTGTGTTAAAATCATTTTGAATCTGGTAAATATATCATGTGTACATGCTTAGTCACGTCCGACTCTTTGTCGACCCTATGCACTATAGCCTGCCAGGCTCCTCTGTCCATGGAATTTTCCAGGCAAGAGTACTGGAGTGGGTAGCCATTTTCTTCTCTAGGGGATTTTCCCAACCCAGGGATCAAAGCTGCGTCTCCTAACTTGACTTGTCAAATGGTTTTCCTTAGTCTTCAGTCTCCTGGACTTGAGAGTTAACACAAATAGACAGAGTTTAATATTGGAAAAATAATTATCACAGTTAATTTGACATACATTAAGTTATAAGTAAAACAGTATTTTGCTGCTTAGTAATTGGGCATAAATAGAGATTTTAAGCAAATATTGTAAATGACTTTAATTGACAGTGATAGTTTTACCCAGATCAATCAAGTTTCATTTTTCAATTGTTCTTTTTGCTTTATTTTATCAAATACTGAATTTTATTTTATTTACTATTTTCTATGTGCAAACACCATGCTCAACATTTTAGGCATATTATTTCACTTAATCCTCACATGCTAACATTATTGCCCTTATTTTACCAATGTTAAAACAGAGGCTCAGAATGATCGATTTATCCCAGATGATGTGGCTAATGATGGAGCAAAGATCTGAACCCGTCTTTGTGAGACATGAAAGTACCTGCTCCCAGTTCTCAGTATCTACACACAATATCAATTGTGATAGTTTTTTTTCCTGGCACCACATACATTTTAATAACTCTTTTAAACATATCCATTCATCCAGTTGGTCTGGCAGACAATAAATATTTCCGAGATCAGACGAGATCGGACGCGTTCAGGGTGGTGTGGCCGTAGACAGACAATAAATGTTTAAGTGGTAAGTGAGATACCAAAATAAGACACAGTCCCACCTATCTAGGAATTTATGGTCTTGTAGGGAATATGGGTCAATAAAAAATTCATAGTCCTATAAGACAGTTATCATAATAGAGATGTATTAAGGGCTATGAGAGTGAGGAGTGGCCAAAATCTGCCTGGGGAAATGAGAAAGCTTTGCCTTGATTTGAAGATCGACTTGAAGGACACGGAGAGGTTTGTGGGCAGAGAAGAGGTGGATTGGGGTCCAAGGCAGCTTGGCTCCAACAGCTGGGAGCTGTGTTTTCCCTGCTTTCAGAGTCTTCTGGAATGTGTGCACTTACCTGGACTACTAGCCAGCTTGTTCATCAAGGAGAATAACATATTTAGAGATAAGAGGTATCCAGTTCTTCTGGCTTAATGCTCTATTAATCCTCTGTTTTCGTCCTCTCTAATATTTTATTCCAATGGTTCTCAAAGAGTGCTTGTTGCACCACCAGCAGCAGCAGCATCCCCTGGGAACTTGATTGAAATGTAGATTCCTAGACTCCACTCCAGGTTTATGGAATCAGAACCTCTGCAAGTAGAGTCCAACAGGGTTTTTCTTTAACTTTTTATTTTATATTGTAGTATAGCCGATTAACAATGTTTAGATTGTTTCAGATGCACAGCAGTGACTCAGCCATCCATATCCATATATCCATTCTCCCCCAAGCTCTCCTGCCATCAATGGGTTAACGAGGCCTCCAGGCGATTCTCATAGATGCTGCAGTTTTACATGTCTTCTCCTCTGTGTATGTACTTTAGCACAGTAAAGCTGATTTCCCTAACAAACTCTGAAGTGTAGTGCCTCTGTTTTGTTCACCCTTGTATATCCATCACTCAGGCCAGCGCTGGATACATAGTAGGTATTCAATAAATGTTTGTGGAAAGAACAGATGAATAATTTAAAAATGAATCCCACAACTCCCAATATCCTTAGAAGAGCTAACTTAATTGTACCACAATCTCAATGTCTGATCAGAATGAGCAAGGGTAGAAAGTGAGAGGCCTTGGGAAAGAAAGAGAATTAACATCTGCCCAGGGAGGGACTTTTTCAGCTGCTCTCTAATATCTTCACAACAACCCTGGGAGGCATGTGTCATCCTCACCCACAAGATGAAAAAGCTGTGGCTCAGAGAGGAACTGTTCCCAGAGTCACAGATGCTGGTGGTGACACAAGCCCAGCATCCTCTTGTTCCAGAGACCTTACCCTGTGTTCTCTCTGTGGCACCTCTAACGACCACTAGCAACCTGTGAGGGGACAAATGGAAACAGAAAGCCCCGAAGGGAAAGACAAACTTCAATAACCACAATATTGCTGGTCATCATCACCATCACCTCCACATTGTTCAAGCCACAGAGCTAAGCAGAGTCTTTCCCTATCAGCAGTGTGTTCTTAGGCATGTTATACTGTAGTTGGTCTCTTCTTCAGTAACCTCCTTCTCACTCTTGGCCCTGACGTCACACCCTGAAGACATCAATTTGCTGATTTGTCCACATCTGGGCTGGCTGAGATTTCCCAGGCTGAGTCAAATTAGGCTTCTGGCACCACTCCTGATGCTGCTTTTCATGAATTCCTTTACATTTTGGTCTTGCAATCATATTACCCCTGGAACCCAAAGATCTGGGTTCCCAGAAGTGGCGTCTCTTTTTTTCTTCCTTCCCTACCCTTCAAAGATTCCTTCTATTCTGTGAGATTTGCTGATATTTTCATGAGTCTCCAACTGACGACTCCAGCCCTGGCCCTGAGTCTCACTACAGCATCCGTCTACCTGCTGGATGTTTCACTGAGGTATCCTGCCTTCACTTTAAATGCACCATATTTGACCCTAACCCTGAACTTGTCAATTTATCCTCCAACTTTTATCTCTCTCCCAAACTATTACTGTTTTTGCCATAGGCACCACATTCTCCCAGTCGTCAGGCTTTTAAAACTTACCCATTTGAGTACTTAGCCTTTCCCTTCCTTTATGGTTTCTTCTCCATCTCTATTCCTTCCTACTTCTCCCTTTCTTCCCTCCTTCCCTTTCTCTCCAATACCTCTTTCCACAAATATCTATCAAGTACTCACAATGTGCTAACCCAAGCATTGTCTTTGCCTTCCTGGAGCCTACATTCCAGAAAAGAGAAAAAACCAACAAGCAAGAAGATAAACACTGTAGTTTGTGATATGTACAATGAAATAAATACACAGGGGCTAGGTAGAGAATAAGGGAAAGGGTGTCCAGGAAAAGTCTCTTTCATTTAAGCTGAGACCTCGAGGAACAGTGAACATGGGAGGATGGGGTGAGGCCGCTGCTGATGCAAGGCCCTGTTGGGAGCCAGAGCTTAATGAACTGGTGGGAGAGTGGAGGAGCTAGGACAGACGTGGGTGGGGGCAGGTCATGGGGGAGCAAGAGAATAAGAAGGAGTATGACTTCATCCAGAGAGAGCCTTCAGAGAGATTCACAAGCCAGGTGGCCTAATCTAACTTACACTTGGAGGAAGTGTGGAATGGGCTGCAGTCTTTTGAGCTGCTCTCTGGAGGAAAGAGTTGGAGAAATACAGAAACCTGGGAACTGACTTTTATCTTTCAGTGTCTTCCTGATAGAATGCCATCTAATTAGGACTGATACTCTCCTTTCCATCAAAAGGATGAGAGTTATGTTCTGCACCACTCAATAGCTATGCTTCAGAGAGAGAGGTTCTTGGGCATTGGTAATAGGCCACATCAGCAACAATAATTGAAAAGTTTATTGAATGTTACCATGTGCCTGTGATATGAATACTTACACACATGTTTTAATGTTCCAAAGTGCTATAAGGAGTATATGATTATCTTCATTTCACAGGTAAGGACAGAGAGGTTAATTAATTTTCCCAAAGTCACACAGCTGCTAAGGCAAAAAAGAATAAAGAGACCATTTCCAAATAAACATGGTCAGTCTTTGTTTGTTCCTTACTGTTTTCCATACTCACTGTAGAAAATTCAAATTGTACAAAACTATACAAAATACAAAGTTAGGGTTCCCTATAATCCAGCCCCTAAGGTATGAGGTGGATCTATCACCAAGGTTTTGCCCCTAGCAGTGCTAATCCTTTATGGTGGCAATGCTGAGAAGCTCTCCAATACAATCCCCAGGTCCTCGGAAGTGGTTCTTTCTCTCTCAAGCCGGTTTAGAAACCAAGGGACATAGAGCCACTTTCTTACCATCTCTGCTGCAGGAAGTGGACGCCAAACTGTTCTGGTTCCAGAAGGAACCACACCCGTTTGGGGTGAAAGAACTTCAGTGAGTTTACATCACTGCTTAGAAGGACAGGCCAAAAACAGCAGAAGAAGACAATGAGCGATTCCCTACACCAAAACCCAACAAGAATTCAGCGGTGAAATCACGTTGTTTACTTCTCCACATTTTCACGTCTCATTAAAAGAGATCATTTAGGTTTCCTTTGTAACAACAACTACAACTTCAGCAGGAAAATTAGTCACAACAAAATGATATTCTGGTGTCCTTTATAATTCCAGTAAAAGCCTGGAGGTGTTCACATTTCTAAAACCTACGGAATAAAAAGTGGTTTTCCAAGCAGGGGTAGGCCATACTAACTGTTGAAGAGGAAAAGTAATTAGCATCCTGTGTGAACTATCTTGTCTTTTTTTAGGACCGGAAATCAAATGGGAAGGGTTCCCTCCTGTTCCAAGTGAGTTCCAGAAGAATTACTCATGCTCCTTAACCTATGAGTCACACAGGAGTCTAGGAGAGTGTTTCCAAAACAGGCCGACAATAAGATAAACAGAGCAATTGATATGTGACAGTCTGGAGGGGCAGGACTGCAACTGACCAAAGCAAGTGACTGAGTCTAGAGCAAGAGGACAGTCAGCCTAGAACGCCTGAGCTTCCCTGGAGAATCTGTGGCCAACCAGACCTTGGTGAACCAACTCAGAGCATTTCCTGAAAATGAACATCTACCCGGAGGTTTGTTTTTGGATCCTTTTTTCAATTTCATTGACTCAGTATCATGGAATTATAGCATCTTTCCCCCTAAATGACTCCAGGGGCTGACTGCCACTGCACTGCACTGCTGGCTCTCCAAAAGCTTTGGCTATCAATGCGTTTTGACATCTCACAGCACAGGATATTAATCATTTTGGGACTCTGGGCCTGTTCCCAGTATCCATATTTGCCATTGTTGATCTGCAGCCAGAAAAATAACTCCTAAATGACAAAGGCTTTCCCAAATTGAAATATAGAGTCATCGAGAAAGCTCCGCTTAGGAAATAACCAGCATCATGCTGGACTGTCTCTTGGGCACATAAAGGATGAGCTTCCTTTCCGCTCCCTCTAGGAAGCAGTCCGAAGCCAGGTCTCAGCTCTCTCTGAGCCAGTCAAGGGCCTACAGGCATCTCCCCCGTGGGAGTGTAGCGGTGTGCACTGGGCCTCCTGAGGATGCTGCCCCACCTGCTTGGTTCCTGCCATCCCAGGGAAAATGCCTGGGTGGGGGTGCGTGGTTTGCCTTCCCAGGGAGGAAGAGCTAGGACTGGCCGATGCTTTTCTCCATCCCCTGTTAAAACCATGGGGGTACAGAGGTCAGGCTGGGGTGAGGGTGGGGTGTCTGTCCTCCACACAGTCGGAGTGATATCTAAACACTGCTCTGATCACTTCTCTCCTCCTAAAAACCCTTGAGGTCTCCCACCCCCTCCCCTCCACCTACAGGAGGAATTCTAAAGTTCTTCGTAGGCCATTCAAGGCCCTTCATTCCTTGATTCTCTGCCTAAATTTCAGCTTCATCACCAGCCACTCCCTGACCTTCTCACCACAATTGCCTGCTACTTATTTCCTAAAAACACTGTGTACTCTCAGCTCTGCTTTCTTTATTCACACTGCTCCTTCTATATGGAATGAGATTCCCCTACTTCTGCCCAGCCCCCGACATCACCTCTTGTTGCTGGAGGGCTCCTAGTCCTACCCCTCACTGAGTGCTTTACCCCCTGATGTGTGTTTCCATTGCACCACAGGCAGGCTCTCTCCTAACAGTTAATATCTGTGTGGGATTGTCCCATGGGTCAGTGGTTCCCACTTGTCTGTGAGCTCCCTGAGGACAGGCACTGTGTTTGCTCCATCTGAGACTCTTAAAAATCAACAATGTTTAATTGAATGAAAGAGAGTTTTGCATATCAATTATTATACTCTTTGCTATTCAGATAATAGCCAGTAGTTTAAAAATGCTGTACCCCAGCTCCATGCTTGCTTTCCTTGAAGCTTTTTGCAATTTCAATCTGACTTTCAGTAACAATTGGCTTGCATAATGAAACTTATGGTAATCAATTTCAAAGAGTAATGGTTTCAGAGAGCACTGATTTCTGTGTTTAATTGCTTAAAATAGAGACAGATAGCATACTTATACTCCCAACTTCCCACCCTTTCTTTCTCTCTATCTCTCTTTGTCTCACACACACACCACAAATGTAGAAATTCCTATTGATATGTGAATAAAGGTTACAGGGACTTCCCTGGTGGTCCAGTGGTTAAGAATCTGCCTTCCAATACAAGGGACATGGGGTCGATTCCTGGTCTGGGAAGATCTCACATGTCAAGGGGTAACTAAGCCTGTGTGCCACAACTACTGTGCCTGTATGCCTAGAACCCATACTCTGCAACAAGAGAAGCCATTCCAATGAGAAGCCTGAGCACCACAAGGAGCAGTAGCCCTTGCTTACCACAACTCGAGAAAGCCTGAGTGCAGCAATGAAGACCCAGTGCAGCCAAAAATAAATTAATTAATCAAATTAAATTGGGGGGGGGAAACTTATAGTACAAAACTCAGTATTAATAAGAATTTTAAGTTCCACTTAATACAAAAAGCTGATAAGTTCACAGGTATTTCCAGGTGTTCAGTGAGCTCAGTTCATGGTGTTATTTTGAAAAAATAGTCACACTGACTTATCTTCCATTTTCAAATAAACGTTTTCTCTGCTTAGTGTTGTACATGCTGTTCTCTGCCTAAAAGGCCTTGGCCCCTCCCTACCCCAGCCCCTTTATTAAGTGAGTGCTCTCACCCTTCAGGATTCAGATTAAACATACCTGCCTCCAAAGGGTCTGCCCAGACCCAGCCTCCTCATAGTCACCATTTTAGTACTGTTGACATTTTCTTCAAAGCTCTTGCAAACTATTTTTATTTTATTATTTTATTTAAATGTGTTTGATGTCTTCTCCCATTAGACTGAGAGCAGCTTGAAAGAGAGGGTTCATATGGGTTTTATTTATTGTTGTATCCAGAACACATAGTAGGTGCTCAATAAATACTTTTGGGTGAATGAAGGTACAGTCAACCCTCAGTATCTGTGGGGAATACCACTCTGGAACCAGGAGCCATGGATGCTCAAGTCCTATAGTCGCCTTGTGCATCCTGGTTCTGCATCTGAGATTCAACCAAACAAGGAAAATAAACACAGTACACAATTCTCGGTTGGTTGAATCTGAGGATGCGGAACCCTCAGATATGAAGGGCCAACTGTAGTCTTCTAAGTCAACATTTCACTTGTAATTTAGGGTAGTTGCTTTAATCAATCCAGTGTCTTTTCTTGCCTGGCCAGCTCCCTGGCCCACTCCCCCTAGCCTCCCAGGTGTCCACACCCTCATCCTGGGAGTGTCTTTCATCACCTTCTCCTTTTAACACATTCCTATCCACCTCACAGCACCTTGTCAGCCACCATCTCCATTGTGACACTTTCCCCAAGCTGTTAGTCATTCCTGTGTCTGGGCTCCTTAAAATACTTTGATTTCTTCTGCATTTTCCCATATTTGTTTCTTTCACCACAAAATTAGAAAATGCTCCTAGAAAACTCAAGCAAGCATCACAGAGGTATACGAAGTCCAAAGCAAAATCCTCCCTTCCCATTCCCAGAATGTCATTGGTACCACTGAGTTCTTTTCTCTGCATTTACAACAATACATTAAAATCTTTTCATTTAAATAAAGAAAGGAAAGTAAAAAACGGATCATACAATAATACTAGGGAGTGACATTTTTCAATTACTCTCATTTTTCTTTTCACGTTGGAAGAGAACAACCTTGATCTTTCTATGCTGGTTATTGGTCCATTATGTGCTTGTACCATAATTTAAAACATCAATTTCTTGATGGCTCTTTAGGAAGCTCCTAGTTTTTCTAAATTACAAGCAATACTGAGATAAATCCCTTTATATATCTGTTATTATGCCATTTGGTATCCCATTTTGTACTTTGATAGACTGTCTGATTGTCTTCTTAAAAAGCAAAGCCCAGTTACCCTCCCACCATGGCTGGTAAGAATGTCTGAATCTTCACAGCCATGACTGGATATTATCAGTGTTTCACCTTTGTTATCTAATTGGTCAAAACTTTCCTGCCTTTGATTGTTGTTGAAATTGAATAGTTTTTCATACTTAATGACCACTCATGTCCTTTGTCTGTAAGTGATTATTTACATCCATTATTCATTTTCCCATTGAAGTGTTCAATTTCACTTTTTACTCATTTGTAATGGCTTTTTAAAAAACTGTGGTAAAATACACATAACAAAATTTGCCATCTTAACCATTTTTAGCCTAATTTATGTCTTTCTTTTTAAAATTAATTAATTTATTTTTAATTGGAGAATAACTGATTTACAATATTGTGTTGGTTTCTGCCATACATCAACATGAATCAGCCATAGGTATACATATGTCCCCTCCTTCTTGAACCTCTCTCTCACCTCTAACCCTATCCTACCCCTCTAGGTTGTCACAGAGCACTGGGTTTGAGCTCCCTGTGTCATAGAGAAAATTCCCACTAGCTATCTATTTTGGTAATGTATATTTCAATGCTACTCTCTCAATTTGTCCCACCCTTTCCATCCCCCACTGTGTCCACAAGTCTGTTTTCTACATCTGCATCTCCATTGCTGCCCTGTAAATAGGTTCAACAGTACCATCTTTCTAGATTCCATATATATGCATTAATATATGATATTCGTTTTTCTCTTTTTGACTTACTTCACTATGTGTAATAAGCTCTATCTTCATCCACCTCATTAGAACTGACTCAGATGCATTCCTTTTTATGCTGAGTATATTCAATTTTATGCTGAGTATAGTCCATCCTTTATATCTACTGCAACTTCTTTATCCATTCATCTGTTGATGGACATCTAGGTTGTCTCCATGTCCTTGCTATTGTAAATAGTGCTGCAATGAACATTAGGGTACGTGTGTCTTTTTCAATTATGGTTTCCTCAGGGTGTATGCCTAGTAGTGGGATTTTGGGTTATATGGCAGTTTTATTCCTAGTTTTTTAAGGAATTTCTGTACTGTTCTCTATATTGGCTGTATCTTACATTCCCATCCAGTTCAAGAAGGTTCCCTCCACACCTTCTCCAGCATTTATTGTTTGTAGATTTTAAAAAATCAATTAATTTATTTTAATTGGAGGCTAACTACTTTACAATGTTGTAGTGTTTTTTGCCATACATTGACATGAATCAGCCATGGGTGTACATGTGTCTCCCATCCTGAACCCCACTCCCACCTCCCTCCCCATCCCATCCCTCAGGGTTGTCCCATTGCACCGGCTTTGAGTGCCCTGTTTGATGCATCAAACTTGGACTGGTGATCTTTTTCACATATGGTAATATACATGTTTCAATGCTATTTTCTCAAATCATCCCACCCTCACCTTCTCCCGCAGGTTCCAAAATCTGTTTTTTATATCTGTGTCTCTTTTGCTGTCTCACATATAGGGTCATTATTACCATCTTTCTAAATTCCATATATATGCGTTAATATACTGTATTGGTGTTTTTCTTTCTGACTTACTTCACTCTGTATAATAGGCTCCAGTTTCATCCACCTCATTAAAACTGATTTAAATGCATTCTTTTTAATAGCTGAGTGATATTCGATTGTGTATATATACCACAGCTTATCCATTCGTCTGCCAATGGACATCTAAGTTGCTTCCATGTCCTAGCTATTGTAAACAGTGCTGCGGTGAACATTGGGGTTCACGTGTCTCTTTCAATTCTGGTTTCCTTGGTGTGTATGCCCAGCAGTGGGACTGTTGGGTCATATGGCAGTTCTATTTCCAGTTTTTTAAGGAATCTCCACATTGTTCTCCATAGTGGCTGTACTAGTCTGCATTCTCATCAACAGTGTAAGAGGGTTCCCTTTTCTCTGCACCCTCTCCAGAATTTATTGTTTGTAGATTTTTTGATAGCAGCCATTCTGACCAACGTGAGATGGTACCTCATTGTGGTTTTGATTTGCATTTCTCTGATAATGAGTGATGTTGAGCATCTTTTCATGTGTTTATCAGCCATCTGTAGGTCTTCTTTGGAGAAATGTCTGTTTAGTTCTTTGACCCACTTTTTGATTGGGTTGTTTATTTTTCTGGTATTGAGCTGCATGAGCTGTTTGTATATTTTTGAGATGAATTCTTTGTAATTTGCTTCATTTGCTATTATTTTCTCCCATTCTGAAGGTTGTCTTTTCACCTTGCTTATAGCTTCTCTCATTGTGCAAAAGATTTTAACTTTAATTAGGTCCCACTTACTTATTTTTGCTTTTATTTTCCATTACTCTGGGAGGTGGGTCATAGAGGATCCTGCTGTGATTTATGTAAGAGAGTGTTTTGCCTATGTTTTCCTCTAGGAGTTTTATAGTGTCTGGTCTTACATTTAGATCTTTAATCCATTTTGAGTTTATTTTTGTGTATGGTGTTAGAAAGTGTTCTAGTTTCATTCTTTTGCATGTGGTTGACCAGTTTTCCCAGCACCACTTGTTAAAGAGATCGTCTTTTCTCCATTGTATATTCTTGCCTCCTTTGTCAAAGATTTATGATTTATCTTAAATCATGGATTTTCTCTGGGCTTTCTATTTTGTTCCATTGATCTATATTTCTGTCTTTGTTCCAGTACCATACTGTTTTGATGACTGTGGCTTTGTAGTAGAAACTGAAGTCAGGCAGGTTGATTCCTCCAGTTCCATTCTTCTTTCTCAAGATTGCTTTGGCTATTCAAGGTTTTTTGTATTTCCATACAAATTTTGAAATTATTTGTTCTAGTTCTGTGAAAAATACCTTTGGTAACTTGATGAGGATTGCATTGAATCTATAGATTGCTTTGGGTAGTATACTCATTTGCACTATATTGATTCTTCTGATCCATGAACGTGATATATTTCTCCATCGATTTGTGTCATCTTTGATTTCTTTCATCAGTGTTTTATAATTTGCTATATATTGGTCTTTTGTTTCTTTAGGTAGGTTTATTCCTAAGTATTTTATTCTTTTCATTGCAATGGTAAATGGAATTGTTCCCTTAATTTCTCTTTCTGTTTTCTCATTGTTAGTGTATAGTATTGTAAGGGATTTCTGTATATTAGTTTTATATCCTGAAACTTTACTATATTCATTGATTAGGTCTAGTAATTTTCTGGTGGTATCTTTAGGGTTTTCTATGTAGGGGATCATGTCATCTACTGTTTGTAGATTTTTTGATGATGGTCATTCTGACCGCATCTTAACCATTTTTAAGTGCTCATTTCAGTGGCATTAAGTACATTCACATTGTTGTGCAGTCATAATCACTATCCATCTTTAGAGCTCTTTTCATCTTGCAAAACTGAAACTCTGTACTCAGTAAACAATAACTCTACATCCCCCCTCCCTCCAGTCCCTGGCAACCACTGTTATCTTTTCTGTCTCTATGAATTTGAACACTGATATGGCTTTTAAAATAGTATGCATATAAAGTTTTGTTTGTTACAGAGGTTAAACATTTTTCAAATATTTAGTTTTCACTTTATAAAGTCTTGTCATATAGAAGGTGTGCATGTCTTCAAGGTTCACATTTTTATGTCAGTAAATATGATCATCATTTGCTTTATGAGTTTTGAGTTTTAGGTTTTTCTTTGAAGAACTTTCTTTCCTTGAAATAATCAAGTATATGCCTGATTTCCTCTAGTAATAAAAGTACTCTGGTCATACTTAAAGCTCAGCACTTTTCCTTTTTTTCCTGTTTCTTATTTTATTGAAGTACAGGTGATTTACAACGTTGTGCCAATCTCAGCTGTACAGCAAAGTATCTCAGCTATACACATATATACATTATTTTTTATATTCTTTTCCATTATGGTTTATCACAGGATATTGAGTATAGTTCCCTGTGCTAAATGTTGTTGGTGCTATTTGCTAAGTCACGTTCGACTCTTTGTCAACCCCATGGACTGTAGCCCACCAGGCTCCTCTACCCACGGGATTTCCCAGGCAAGAATACTGGAGTGTGGAGCCATTTCTTTCACAGGATCTTCCCAACCCAGGGATTGAACCTGAGTCTCCTGCCTTAGCAGGCAGATTCTTTAGCACTGACCCACCAGGGAAGCCCATGCTATATATTAGGACCTTGTCATTTAGCCATTCTAAATGTAATAGTTTGCATCTACCAACCCTAAGCATGCAGTCCATCCCTCTCCTCTCTCCTCTCCCCATTGGCAACCACAAGTCTGATCTCTATGTCGGTGAGTCTGTTTCTGTTTTGTATATAGATTCATTTGTGCTGTATTTTAGAGTCCACATTTAAATGAAGTGATGTCATATGGTATTTGTCTTTCTCTTTCTGACTTATTTCACTTAGTATGATAATCTCTAGTTGCATCCATGTTACTGTAAATGGCATTATTTCATTCTTTTTTATGGCTGAATGATATTCCACTGTATATATCACCACATCTTCTTTATTCATTCATCTGTCAATAGACATTTAGATTGTTTCCATGTTTTGTCTATCGTGAACATTCAGCACTTCTCCATTTTATTCTAATATTAATGACTAGCATTGATGAGAACTGAGTTCCAGGCTAACTTCATTGTATGTTATTATCTTGTTTAATTTTCATACCAAGCCAGTGAGATGGGGCTTATTCTTATCTCCATTTAATGATGATAAAATTGAGGTTTAGAGAATTTGAATAACTTGTCTACTTTAAGTGCAAAGCAGCAAGGCTGTGATTTGAACCTAAGTCATCTGACTGTACTCTAACCATGAAACTATGGATCTGTTTTGTCTGTTAAATAATGGTCCCTGAGAAGGTGAACTGCATCTTATCTGTGTTCTAACTGAGCACATAGATCCTCAACAATTATTTTTGGAGTGAATTAGTCCCTATGACTTAAACTCAGCAGCTGGAGCACAACCTCAGATACTGCTATTCCTATCTCTTCTTTTGCTACCTCACTCCTTTATGAATTCAGTCTTGACCTTCTAAGCCCAAAGAACTTCTGCTTTTGCATAAGGTTGAGCTTCCCTGGGTGGTCAGTAATCTCCTCAAGCATTACTACCACTGTCTCAAGCAAAGTTGACTGACTTCTCAAGACCCTGCTTTCTTTTCTGAGTTCTCCACAGAGCCCACTCATGCTCCACCTCTCTGTGCTCTCTCTTCTTGGGGAATTGATAAGCACATGCCTTTCTTGCTAGATCACAGACCATAGGCTTATCCTTGTCTGGCAATGGCCTTCCCTCTTCTAAAGTCCACTCCATCCATTTAGCATTCCCTCGTGCCATGACTTGGCTTCCCAGTGGCTCAGTCATAAAGAGTCCACCTGCCAAGCAGGAGACACAGGACACCTGTGTTCAATCCCTGGGTCAGGAAGATCCCCTGGAGAAGGAAATGGCAACATACTCCAGTATTCTTGCCTGGGAAATCCCATGGACAGAGGAGCCTGGTGGGTTACACTCCATGGGTTTGCAAAGAGTTGGCCATGACTTAGGGAGTAAACAGAGACATCAGCAAGGTACCATGACTTACTGCCTTCTGGGCACATCCCCTTCCTTCCTCAAGAATTTCCCCACCAGGCTTATGACCTTCACTTCTCCAGCTCCTACTGTCTCCCTAAAGGATTCCCATCCTCATATTGATGATCTTTCCACTGTGCTGGTCTCAGAACCTCCATTTTCACAACAAAGATCCTTTCTCTTCTGACGTCTCTAACATCAGTTCAGTCCCAACCCTAGACTCAATCACTGCAAAAGAGCTGCTCCTTCTCTGGCTTTCTTGTCTTTCTGCTGCAGTCTCCTCATCCACCCCCTTGCCAACTTCTAGGCCTGGACAAACACTTCCCATTGCATCTACTTCTCCACGTTGCTGAGGAAGTTCAGGAAACTAGGCTGTTTGGATCCACTCCAAATTCCTTTGGTGCAATTTTAGAAGGACCTCTCTGCTGCTTGGTCAACCTCTCATCATCTGCAACTCGCTTCCTCCTTCACTTGCTAGCAAATCTTCTAAACCTTTCCAACTCCTAGAGCTGAGCTCCACTTTCCAAATTTGCCTGTGCCTCCTCCTTGACTGTGGACGACAGGCCATCTTGCTGGAGCTCTCTCCACTCTCCTCTCCTCCTCCATGTTCCCTTCTTCCCCATCCCATAGGGGAAAATCTTTCTCTTCCCCTTCATCCTTTGGGGCACTTATGAAGAATAATGGGAAAATATGGTCATTGAAAACTGACCACCTTAGACTTGAATTCCAGCTCAGGTATCAAGTAGTCTTGTGTCCTGGAACACTCTATTTAATGAAGTTTTTCTTTCCTCACTCCTAGGTGAGCCTGATACTAGTATCTGCTTCAAAGGGACTTAGAGAAAGCACTGAATGGCTGGGAGCAAGTGCAGCATGTGACACCTGCCTAGACTTTCTGAGTCTTCTCCCCCAACTCCTACCTTCAGCTTTTCCACCTGAGTCCTCAGTCCTGTTCCTTTTCTCTTTGGGCGCTTTGTCCCTTCAGTTATCTCCTACTTGTTTTCTGATATTTTATCTTTCCCTTTGACTATTTTCTACTGAGATAAAAACATGAAGTTCCTTTATCCCCAAATTCCTTCTTGTGACTCTACTATGAATTCCAACCTCCATTCTCCCTCTTATCTTAATTTTATCTCCCTGGAGAGTAGTCTATACTAGCCGATTCTGTTTCTCTCCTCTTGATGCTCTCCTTCATCCCTTGCTGTCAGGCCTTACCACCTTGTCTCTCTCCCTCATTGCTTTACTTAAATTGGGTTCCTAAAGCCATGACAATCTAGGCCCTTGGATTCTTGGTTTTCCTTCATCTTCAGTCTGCCATGCTCAGCTGCAGCACTGTACAGTGCCAGCGCCCTGTTCTGCTCGAGAAATCTGCCTTGTCTGGCCCATACAATTTTGGCTTTCCTATCTCTCTTGGTCCTCTTTCAGTTCATTCATTCAGTGTATTTTAATTGAGGATTTATTATGAAGCACAACTAGGTGCTAGGTGCTGGGGACACAGTGGTGACTTACATAGGCATCATCACTAGCCCACTGGCCCCTGAAAATGTACGGTCTAAGAGGACAGCCATCAGACAAACAATCATCTATTTTCTTTGTATCAGTTACCTGTTGCATCTGGGTGTGTGTGTGTAGCCATGTACTTGCAAGAATCTCACAAAAGAATAACAGGGAGGAAGACAGAGAAGGGAAGCCAAGGAAGGACAGTTTGAAGAAGTGATATTTAAGCTGAAATCTGCAGGATGAATAAGTGTTAGCTGGGTGAGGAGTGGAGAATTTGGAGGGGTGGCTTCCAGGAAAAAGAAGGAAAGCTGTGAAGATTTGGTGAGAAGGTGCTTGGCAAATTCAAGAAACTGAAAGCAGGCCAGTGTGGCTGAAGGTGGTGGGGAGATGAGGTAGGAACTGTAAAGAGAGGGACAGACTGAGCAAGGTCTTGCAGGACATGAAGAGGGTTTGGGATTTACTCCCAAGAACAAGGGACAGCTAATGAAAACCTCTCTTCCTCTGCCTGTTTCCTCATTTTGGGTGTGCCTCACAGATGGGTCTTTGGTGTTCTGCTCTTGGCACATTCAGTCTCATGGCTGAGTAATCACTTCTCTGTGGTTAATTCCTGAATCCTAATACCCTCCTGAATCCCAGTCCTTCTCCCAGCTACCATCTTAGATTATATACTGGGTCTCTTTCTTTCTGATACTGCAGGTTAAATGTTGGAAACTGAATTCATTTTTCTTTTCAGAATCCTTGCTTCTCCTGTATTTCCTATCTTGGTCAGTGGTACTCCTACCATTAACCCAGACTGGAAACACTGGTGTCTCCTTGACTTCCCCCTTTATTTACTTGTACACTAATGCTGAGGATATAGCAGGGAC